>NC_086444.1:1131917277-1132226027 GCF_028390025.1 Pseudophryne corroboree | reverse complement strand
TATTTTTGTATTTTTATTTTTTTATTCTCTCAGGAACTCTATGTTTAATGCATGCTGCCATATTTCTCTGAAAGGTCTTTGCATTGCACAGCAGAAATGTTACAACATGTTAATAATTTGGAGGACATGAGAGATTAGGTGTGTGAAGGGAAGGGAATTGTACTTTTGCATAGCGCTTCTGTTTATGCAGCACTCTATAACCAACTCTCGTTTTTAGAGGCATGTTGTGGAGACGTTTTTTGGATTTGATGAAGAATCCGTTGATTCTGAAACCTCGTCAGTCACCTCATACAACACCGATAAAACAGACAGGACACCAGCAACGCCTGAAGAAGACATTGAAGATGTAAGTTCTAGTCAGTGTTACTGTATAATCAGTGTTATGTCCTTCAGCATTGGATGGTCTACGATGGTTTTATTGTGTGCACTGTGCGTTACATTTACAGATTACAGTTTGTGGATGTTGGTGCTTTTATAGTTTGCTAAATTTGGGATTAACCTAACCAATAAATGAAAAATGTTTACGAGTCTCCGGATCTGGACAATTTCCGTCCCTGGGTTTGTGGAGACTTGATTTACCGCAGTTATCTTTGGTGATCGCTATTTCATGATCCATATGTAAATATATTTAACATTAATCCCCACCTAACCGTATTTTACTGTATTGGGTGGATAAATGGGATGGGATCAGGATCTCAGCACTTGGTATGCCGGCGGTCAGAATACCGACAGCGGCATCCCAATGCGCAGGATCCTGACACCTACTAGGTAAGTATACTAAGCCTAACCTCCTACCTGCTTAATCCTCCCTCCCCGCTGCCAGGCATACTTAGTCAGCCGTCGGGATTCACTGCACTCGATGTCGGGATTCCGACTGCCAGCATCCCGAACGTCTGGATCCTGACCAGATCATGGATAAACCCCTAGTCCACGTGTCTGAAGTAGCTGTACGACCAGATATAATTTCAAATAATTAAATAAAATGTCACAATTTAAAAAAAAATCTGAAATAATTATTTAATTGTGGTCTGTTGCGATGTAGACGGCAGAAATTTGTCGCTAATATGCTGTAATAATTTCTAAAGTCTTTGAGGTCCTTCCTATACAGTATGGCATGTTTAAGGTTTGATGTAGCATAGACGCAGTCTCAGAACCTTGATATAGGGAACATGGGTAAAGCACAGACTGGACACATTATAGATCAGAAATGTCCGAGAATGTGTATGATTAATAATTTAATAATACTTTGCTGCATTCTTTATTTTTAAAGAGTACCCCAAAAGAAGAAGCTGACTTGAGGTTTCGCCAGCTGACGCGAGAGTATCAGGCAATGCAGCGGGCATATGCCTTACTACAAGAGCAAGTGGGTGGAACGCTGGATGCTGAAAGAGAAGCCAGAGTAAGTTTAATTTCCATACAGATTATGGACTCCGGCGTGGCACGAGTTCCCTGTTCCACTGAATGCTTAAATGACTCCATCCTGGGAAACACAGTCCTGTCATAAATTCTCTGTAATCACATGTGTACATTTGTAGATGAGAAGTGTCATATAACGATCCATCAGCAATGGCAATTCTAGCTCTGGTTAAGCATGCGATATGTTCAGATAGCCTGAACTAGTGTTTCAGTCTATTTGAACAACCACCAGATCAAATAAATGCAGAAAACGCTTCAGGAGCTTCCAGTGACGTGACCGGTTCCTCCGGGCACCTTTTCTAAACCGAGTCTGGTAGTCATTCCTGTGTTCCTAAAGACTGACATAATATCCGTATTATTCCTATTGCCGTATATCTGTCTTGTATTCCCGTTCATGTATTGTAACGTTTACCAAAGTTAGAGAAAATAGTTGCCTTTTGGCTCACTCTAGTGTGTGTTTGTCACCCACAGTTTCGGGACCAGTTACAAGTTGACCTGTTCAGGTGCCAGGCGAAGATTGAAGACTTGGAAAATTCTCTGTCTGAGAAAGGAAAGGTAAATCTTGCCGAGCAGTCTCTCCATAAGCCATTGTGCTTTCTTCTGTGCAGCGTGGTTTCCACACTTGTAGCTTGGTGGTGGGCTGTATATTTGTAAGAGCATGACTCTTTATATTTTGCATTTTATTTTCTTATTAAAATAAAGGTTTACAGTCCAAAAATGAGTTTTTCATCTGATTGTGTAACCGAGCAATTAAAATGGACAAAGTGCAAGTCAGAATAACTTTCGGACACCACTTTTTCTGATTTCTACTTTTTTGTATCTTTAAATCTAACCTCCTCCATGTTTTTTTCAGTAGAACATTTAGTTGCTTTGAGAAAGATATCCTGTATTGTGCAATGAACAATACAGTACCTGGAAACTCAGAGCTTGGCCTTCAGAATTGGGATTTCTAGCTTTCAGGTTTACGGTCAGAATCACTCGGTTTAGTGGGCCTCAGTTCATGTTTGTAAGTAAAGCAAAAAAGCATGCGACTAGGCAAAACAATGCTGCACTGCAGCTGGGGCCGATGTAACATGAGCAGAGAGATTTAGAATTGGGTGGGGTGTGCTGAATCTAAATTGCAATGTAACAATAAAGCGGTCTACCATTGTGGCTGTACAAGCAGCAAGTATTTACCCTGCACAGGAAAATATAATTGCATTTGCTCCCCTTGCATGGCAACATGGTATGTTCCAGACACAAAGCTAACGTTCGCTTTACCTGCAAAAATGAATCAGGCCCCCTTTGTCCCTTACTCCATACTGTATATTAGAAACATAGGGCCAGATTCAAATGTCCGTCTCCCCCTCCTGGCCCCTATCGCGCCCGCCGGCGGTATTCTGGTGTTAATGCCGACGGGCGCGACAAGTTCATTTTAGCTCGCTACCCCCCCCAGAGGTAGCGGGCTAAAATGCGTGTAAAGAGACCTGTTTGGGTGCCTAAACGGGTTTCTTCATGATTGCGCCTATTACTTTAGTCAGGTTTAGGCACTTGGCATCCTGAATGTCTTGGCTCCGGAATCCACAGATCTATTAGGTGAATAAAACAGGATGTGGGAGAGAGAACAGGAGTACAGTCACGATAAAAGAAACCTCATCCCATATTTGTGGCTGTAAGTTGGGTTATGCCTATGTAAATATTTGTACACTTTAAGATGCTATCTACACTCTTTATATGCTAAAGGATTCCCACTGGTGGTAAAAGATACCTTTTATGAGCGGAATACACTCTACACTCGTGTGAATATGGAACGCCAAACCCTAATACATATAGAGAGGTGAAGAACGTTTATATTAAAGGCCTTTCTCTTACGGGGATACTGGGAATCCATTTTGTACCATGGGGTATAGACAGGTCCAGTAGGAGCCTTGGGCACTTCAAGAATTTGATAGTGTGGGCTGGCTCCTCCCTCTATGCCCCTCCTACCAGACTCGATTTATAAAATGTGCCCGGAAAAGCCGGTCACGTCGCTGGAAGCTCCTGAAGCGTTTTCTGCATTTATTTTATCTGGTGGTTGTTTTCAGGCAGGGCTGGATGGCACCAGCCTGCCTGCTTCGTGGGACTTGGGAGGGGAGATGCCCCAACCTCTTGAAGGGTTAATGGTCCCGTTCCCCGCTGACAGGACATTGGCTCCTGAGGGAACTATTCGCTACCCCACCGCAGCGAGCGAACATTCACGCAGCACGCCACCACCCCCTAACAGAGCCAGAAGAAAGAAGAGTGGTGAGTACTAAGTCGGCGTCCCGGTTTGCGGGTTGACGGCCATTATGGCGGCATGAGGGTACAGAGACGTGCGGCTTCTACATGGGGCTGCTGGGTCTCCAGACTCGGTACACAGGGCAGACGCACAGCTTCTGAGGGGGTGAACGGAGTCTCAGTAGACTATGGGGTATATTTACTAAGGTCCCGATTTTGACCGAGATGCCGTTTTTTCTTCAAAGTGTCATCTCGGTAATTTACTAAGCAAAAATCACGGCAGTGATGAGGGCATTCGTAATATTTTGGAAGTCCTTGGAAAAAAATCATGAATCAATACACCATCGGTCAAATACGCCTGCAATTTGGTAGAAATCGGTCATTTACTAAAAAGTGCAAAACACAAACACTGCCGACAATAGCCAAACACTGCCGTGCTAAAATACAAATCGTGAAAAAGTGCTAAAAAAAAACAGACCTGCTTTTTTATCCCGTGTTTGTATAGGCATGCACGGATCCATGAGATCCGTGCATGTTTATCAGTGGGAAGGGGTGGGAAATGTTATAATTTTTCAAAAAAAAATTGCGTGGGGTCCCCCCTCCTTAACCAAACCAGCCTCGGGCTCTTTGAGCCGGCCCTGGTTGCAAAAATATGGGGGGAAAATTGACAGGGGTTCCCCCATATTTAAGCAACCAGCACCGGGCTCTGCGCCTGGTCCTGGTTCCAAAAATACGGGGGACAAAAAGCGTAGGGGTCCCCCGTATTTTTGAAACCAGCACCGGGCTCCACTAGCTGGACAGATAATGCCACAGCCGGGGGTCACTTTTATACAGTGCCATGCGGCCGTGGCATCAAATATCCAACTAGTCACCCCTGGCCGGGGTACCCTGGGGGAGTGGGGACCCCTTCAATCAAGGGGTCCCCCCCCCCAGCCACCCAAGGGCCAGGGGTGAAGCCCGAGGCTGTCACCCCCCATCCAATGGGCTGCGGATGGGGGGCTGATAGCCTTTGTGAAAAGTGTTTGATATTGTTTTTAGTAGCAGTACTACAAGGCCCAGCAAGCCTCCCCCGCAAGCTGGTACTTGGAGAACCAAAGTACCAGCATGCGGCGGAAAAACGGGCCCGCTGGTACCTGTAGTAGTACTACTACTAAGAAAATACCCCAATAAAGACATCACACACACACCTTGAAAGTATAACTTTAATACATACATGCACACCAACATACATACATACTTACCTATGTTCCCACGCAGGTCGGTCCTCTTCTCCAGTAGAATCCATGGTGTACCTGTAGAAAAAAATATACTCACATAATCCATGGTTGAAGGCTCCTCTGCTTGCAATCCTTTTGTAATCCACGTACTTGAAAAAATAAAAAAACGGATACCCGACCACGAACTGAAAGGGGACCCATGTTTTCACATGGGACCCCGAATGCCAGAAACCCCCTCTGACTGATGTCTAAGTGGGTTTCTTCAGCCAATCGGGGAGCGCCACGTTGTGGCACCCTCCTGATCGGCTGTGTGCTCCTGTACTGTCTGACAGGCGGCACACGGCAGTGTTACAATGTAGCGCCTATGCGCTCCATTGTAACCAATGGTGGGAACTTTCAGGTCTGCGGTTGACCGAAAGTGACCTCACCGCTGACCTGAAAGTTCCCACCATTGGTTACAATGGAGCGCATAGGCGCTACATTGTAACACTGCCGTGTGCCGCCTGTCAGACAGTACAGGAGCACACAGCCGATCAGGAGGGTGCCACAACGTGGCGCTCCCTGATTGGCTGAAGAAACCCACTTAGACATCAGTCAGAGGGGGTTTCTGGCATTCGGGGAAAGGGGTCCCATGTGAAAACATGGGTCCCCTTTCAGTTCGTGGTCAGGTATCCGTTTTTTTATTTTTTCAAGTACGTGGATTACAAAAGGATTACAAGCAGAGGAGCCTTCAACCATGGATTATGTGAGTATATTTTTTTCTACAGGTACACCATGGATTCTACTGGAGAAGAGGACCGACCTGCGTGGGAACATAGGTAAGTATGTATGTATGTTGGTGTGCATGTATGTATTAAAGTTATACTTTCAAGGTGTGTGTGTGATGTCTTTATTGGGGTTTTTTTTAGTAGTAGTACTACAGGTACCAGCGGGCCTGTTTTTCCGCCGCATGCTGGTACTTGTGGTTCTCCAAGTACCAGCTTGCGGGGGAGGCTTGCTGGGCCTTGTAGTACTGCTACTAAAAACAATATCAAACACTTTTCACAAAGGCTATCAGCCCCCCATCCGCAGCCCATTGGATGGTGGGGGACAGCCCGGGCTTCACCCCTGGCCCATGGGTGGCTGGGGGGGGGGGACCCCTTGATTGAAGGGGTCCCCACTCCCCCAGGGTACCCCGGCCAGGGGTGACTAGTTGGATATTTGATGCCACGGCCGCAAGGCACTGTATAAAAGTGACCCCTCGGCTGTGGCATTATCTGTCCAGCTAGTGGAGCCCGGTGCTGGTTTCAAAAATACGGGGGACCCCTACGTTTTTTGTCCCCCGTATTTTTGGAACCAGGACCAGGCGCAGAGCCCGGTGCTGGTTGCTTAAATATGGGGGAACCCCTGTCAATTTTTTCCCCATATTTTTGCAACCAGTGCCGGCTCAAAGAGCCCGAGGCTGGTTTGGTTTAGGAGGGGGGACCCCACGCAATTTTTTTTTTAAGTTTAAACATTTTTTATTTTTTTTACAAGGTGCACAATGAAGCCCTGCACGGATCTCTCAGATCCGGCCGAGATTCATTGTATTAAAGTCGGCAGTGTTTTACAAGTCACTCACGTAAAACACTGCCTGAAAAAACGAATGACATCGACATCGGAAAAACCGAAAATGCAGAATACGGCAGCTTAGTAAATTAGTCGTAATCAATTCAAAAAGTTGCATATTTACACTTTCGATGTCATTCGTGATTGAACTTTGACCTCAAACGGGAAAATATGAATCTTAGTAAATTTACCCCTATATGTGTACACAGTACCCAGACTGGCATTACAGACTTAAAAGGGGGCTGACTCCATTTTAGGCACAAAATTACATCAGCCAGCATAAAAGAGCGGGAAGACCGCGCGCCATTGAAGGAACGGCGCTTCACTATGAGCGGATCCAGCAGCTCACCAGCGCCATTTTCCCTCTGCAGTGGACGCGCAGCTCCTCCGGAGAGACTGCACATTACCTCAGTGGTACCAGGGGGTCATAGCAGGTGGGGAGCGATTATAAGTGTACTGAGTCCCTAATCTAGGTACGTAGTCTGCGACCCAGCTAAGCTTGGCATTAGCAGTAAGGGTGCCGTGTGCTGGCTCCATACTTTCTCTGTCTCCTTGGAAGGGCTCTTTGTGGTTTAATTGTGCATTTAACCTGTTCCTGTGTGTGTGTACTGTCACAGTATGTCAGACAAAGAGTGCGTTTCATGTAAGGCACAGTGTTCCTCTTCTCCAGGGGGTTCACTACTGTGTACTCAGTGCAGTGTACCTTCCCACGCTAATGGGCAGAGCCATTGGCTGGACTCCATTAAGGGCATGATTTCCAATATTTCTACTAAATTGTCCCGCAATGAGAAAGAGAGATGCAATACTTAAGACAATCAATGACTGAGTTTTTGAAGATTACCCAAACCATCGTCTCAGTCCCCTGCCTTTTGTCCACAAAAATGTATCCATGCCAGTATCCATGGGTCATAGATCTTATTTCCCAGGGCTACAGACTGGAGTTTCAGGATCTCCCACCTCACAGATTCTTCAAATCAGGTTAACATGTTTCACAAGAGGCAAGTATAACCTTACAGGACGCCATTCAAAAACTGACACAGACTCGGGTCATTGTTCCAGCTCCACCTCGTCTGCAAAACAAGGGGTATTATTCCAACTTGTTTGTAGTACCAAAACCGGACAGTTCAGTAAGACCGATTTTGAAACTCAAGTCGTTGAACCCGTACTTACGAGTGCTCAAATTCAAGATGGAGTCCCTGAGAGCAGTGATCTCAGGACTGGAGGAGAGGGAATTCCTAGTGTCTCTGGATATCAAAGATGCGTACCTTCACATTCCGATCTGGCAGCCTCATCAGGCTTATCTACGGTTTGCACTGCAGGACTGTCAATACCAGTTCCAGGCCCTGCCATTTGGTTTCTCCACGGCACCGAGAGTGTTCACCAAAGTGATAGCAGAGAATGATGTTTCTACTCCGCAAACAAGGAGTGAACATAATTCCGTACCTGGACGATCTTCTGATAAAGGCACCGCCCAGGGAGCTGTTGTTGGGCAGCATTGGCCTCTCAACTAGACTACTCCTGGACCAGGGGTGGATTCTGAACTTGCCCAAATCTCACCTGGAACCGATGCAGAGGCTTAAAATCCTGGGAATGATACTGGACACAGTCTCAGAGAGTGTTCCTTCCCTTGAGGAAGGCTATGGTAATCCAGTCGATGGTTCAGGCTGTCCTGAAGCCAACCTGGATCTCGGTGCATCTGTGCATTCGCCTTCTGGGGAAAATGGTGGCCTCTTACGAGGCGCTTCAGTACGGAAGGTTTCATGCGAAGGCCCTTCCAGCTGAATCTGTTGGACAAATGGTCCGGACCGCATCTTCACATGTACCAGAGGATCTGTCTGTCGCCAAGAGCCAGAATCTCCCTTCTATGGTGGCTACAGACTTCTCACCTCGTCGAGGGTCGGAGGTTCGGGATTCAGAATTGGATTCTGCTAACCACAGATGCAAGCCTAAGAGGTTGGGTAGCAGTCACCCAGAGGGTGCAGTTTCAAAGAAGATGGTCAAATTGGGAAGTCGTCCTTCCAATAAACATCTTGGAACTCAGGGCAATCTACAACGCCCTTCTGCAGGCATCATCTCTCCTTCGGAATCAGGCCATTCAAGTCCAGTCGGACAATGTAACGGCGGTAATGTACATAAACCGACAAGGTGGAACGAAAAGCAGAGCAGCAATGTCAGAGGTGTCCAGAGCCGGCCCTAGCCAATTTGATGCCCTAGGCAAAATTTTGTCTGGTGCCCCCTAGCTCCGCCGCTAGTTCTGCATCTGTACCTGCAACGCTCAGGTAGTGGGGCCCACCGGGGGGTTACCCTGTGGGCCAGTTCAACTCTGCACAATGCCACACAATAATGACCATAATACATATAATTCCACACAGTAAAGGAACCTTACACATATGCCCTACATTAGTAATGCCCATAATACACTTAATGCCACACAGTAATGCACCTTACACATATGCCCCACATTAGTAATGCCCATAATACACATATACTGCCACAGATACTGCCACACTTGCTGGTTATACAAAAAGACCAGTATCAAACATGTAGAAACTGTCCATTCTCTTCACTATTCAGTGTGTTTGCTGGTGTCTGTTACTGCATGCCCTTTACTTTATACTGTGGGAGTGATATGCTCTGCCCTCCAGTCTGATGTGTCCGAAAGTCATGCTGCACTGATGTTTCATATAGAAAAGCACAACGCAACTTACTGACCACGTTACAGTGCTGGGTGGCAGGGGAATTTTACGGCATGGACTGACTAGGAAATAAAGTGTGGGGAGAACATTGCCCATGTTATGTCCCTGCAGACACCTGGGAATTGCACAGGGATAAGGGACACAGGATAACAGGGTCCCCCTCCCCTATGTGCACAAGCAGTATAGGTGATGTCAGGTTTCTGTGAAGCAGTCTTCCAAAATACACATGTGTTATAGAAGCCATCCAGTAATAACCTTATATAGTCAGTGAAAATGTCACAGGTCCAGGAATTGCATTTGCTTGGCTTCTGCTGTCTGTCTGAGGTCTCACAAGTCAGGGGCATTCAAGCATGTCAGAGGAAGTTTAAGGCACAGTGTGCATTTTTTTTTTACAAATGTAAACAGCAGTGTATACAAGTACTGATTTGAATACATTTGGAAAGTAACAGTTAGTTTGCGGACTGTCCCTCCCAGCATGAGATACTGCAGGGACATGCTTGGATGCTCCTAGACATGCTTGGATGCCCTAGGCAAATGCCTAGCCTGCCTATAGCTAAGGCCAGCTCTGGAGGTGTCAAGAATTCTCCTCTGGGCAGAAAAACATGCCGTTGCGTTGTCGGGAGTAGACAACTGGGAAGCAGACTTCCTCAGCAGACACGACCTGCACCCGGGGGAGTGGGGCCTTCACCCAGAGGTGTTCCGGTTTATGACACGTTGGTGGGGATATCCACAGATCAACATGATGGCCTCTTAACTCAACAAAAAGCTGAAGCGGTATTGTTCCAGGTCGAGAGCAGTGGCGGCAGACGCTCGGACAACTCCGTGGGTCTACCAGCTGGTGTACGTGTTTCCTCCACTTCCTCTGATCCCAAGAATTCTAAATAGAATTAAAAAGGGAAAAGGTTCAAGCAATCCTCATTGCTCCAGACTGGCCTCGAAGGGCTTGGTACGCGGATCTTCTCGAGATGCTGATCGAATGTCCCTGGCCTCTACCTCTTTGCGAGTATCTTCTGCAACAGGGCCCGTTCCTCTATCCAGACTTACCGTGGCTACGTTTAATGGCATGGAAGTTGAACGGCTGATTCTAGCCAGGAGAGGGATTCCTGACAAGGTCATCCCTACTATGATTCAAGCCAGGAAGGGGGTAAGGTCTAAACATTTCCACCGTATATGGAAGAAGTATGTCTCTTGGTATGAGAACTGACAATATTCTGCGTTGGAATTTCATCTGGGACGTCTCCTGCTTTTTCTGCAGTCGGGAGTGGATGTGGGCCTAGGCTCCATTAAAGTCCAGATTTCGGCCTTGTCTATTTATTTTCAGAAACAATTTGCTTCTCTCCCTGAGGTCCAGACGTTCTTGAAAGGTGTTCTGCACATCCAGCCTCCCATGGCACCTTGGGATCTCAATTTGGTGCTGCAGTTCCTCCAATTGGACTGGTTTGAACTGTTACAGGAGGTTGACGTAAAGTGCCTTATGTGGAAGACCGTCACACTGTTGGCCTTGGCTTCAGCAAGACGTGTGTCGGAGCTAGGGGCGTTGTCTCACAAGAGTCCCTACTTAATTTTCCATGAAGGCAGAGCTGAACTCAGAACTCATCAGCAATTTCTTCCTAAGGTGGTGTCCGCATTTCACATCAACCAACCTGTTGTCTTTCCGGCTGTTATGGACACCTCTGCTACTTCAAAGTCTTTGGATGTTGTGAGGGCTTTGAAGGTGTATGTAAAGAAAACAGCTCGTCACAGTAAATCCGACTCGCTGTTCGTTCTCTATGATCCCAATAAAACTGGTGTCCTGCTTCAAAGCAGTCTATTGCATGCTGGATCAGGCTTACTATCCAGCATGCTTATTCCACGGCAGGTTTGCAGGTTCCAAAATCTGTACAGGCCCACTCTACTAGGTCGTAGGGTTCTTCTTGGGCGGCTGCCTGGGGTGTCTCGGCTTTACAGCTCTGCTGAGCAGCTGCTTGGTCAGGTTCGAACACGTTTGCAAAGTTTTACAAGTTCGATACTTTGACCAAACTGAAGGTCCTCAGAGGTCAGTCAGATCTGCAGGAAAAACACAAATGGTTTGAAACTTGCGCTATACAGAACTTAAATATAAGGTCTGGAATATAATATTAGTCCCACTAGGAAAGAGGAGTGTGTGCGATCTTCATCAGGAAATGATTACACCTGTGTTCTTTACTCATTGGAAAGGAACTTACATTTTGTTCCCTTCACGAGTGCACGTAAAGGTATCTTTTCACACTGTCCTCTCTTTTATACTTGGAAATACAGCCAGAAAGTAACATAAAA
This sequence comes from Pseudophryne corroboree, assembly GCF_028390025.1. Classification (NCBI taxonomy): domain Eukaryota; kingdom Metazoa; phylum Chordata; class Amphibia; order Anura; family Myobatrachidae; genus Pseudophryne; species Pseudophryne corroboree. Next base: position 1,132,214,581 of record NC_086444.1, on the reverse strand, counting down.
AAAGAAACTTACATCAAGTTTCTGTCACGCGTCCACGTAACAGTATCTTTAGGGTCCTTCGGTCACAGTAACATAGATATCCTCCAGATTTTCCAAAAATAATTTTATTAAACAGTTCCACATAAAATCACAAACCAAACTGGGGCTGGTAGTGATGTCGGTGAACCTTGGAGTGAGCTAGATGGAAAACGAACTCACACATACGTCCTGGCTGCAGACTCAGGTCCGTCGTATGGATGGTGAACAAGTCCAAACCGCCTCCTCGGTATTACTCTGACACAAAAGGTGACCCCTCACCGACTGCTTCAACGCTTTTCTGGGAATCCTTTCCCCTTTGTCAAGAAGGGACTTGTGAAAAGATACTTTCACGTGCACTTGTAAAGGGAACAAAATGTAAGTTCCTTTCCAATGAGTAAAGAACACAGGTGTAATCCTTTCCTGATGAAGATCGCAAACACTCCTCTTTCATAGTGGGACTAATGTTATATTCCAGACCTTATATTAAGTTCTGTATAGCGCAAGAACATTGTCCCCGATAGCAAAAGATAAACACATTAGCCACCTATAGGGAAAAAAACCCACTTAGGCCCCTACAGGAAAACAATAAAACACTGGCTTTCACAGAAAAAAAACCCCCACATAGGCCCCCACAAGAAATAAACACAACACATTGGTCCCTTCACAGAAATAAAACAAGCAACACATTGGTCCCCACAGGAAATAAAAACAACACATTGGTCCCCACATAAAAAAAAACATCATCACATTGGCACCCACATAAAAAAACAAAAAACACATTGGTATCTTCAGGGAAAAAAACATTCGCCCTCACAGTGAAAAAACAAAAATTGACCCAACAGAAACAAAAAAGCCCATTGGCCCCCATTGGAAAAAAACAAACACTCTGGCCCCTTCCACATGAAAAAATAAATAAAATGATGTCCCTGAGGGTCCGTGTGTTAGGGTGGGCAGAGTATGTCATTTGAGCTAGGGTGTGGTGTGGGTTGTGTATATTCCTGAGGCAAGAGGGAGAGGGGGCAGTCTATATCCCTGGGCTGCGAGGGCGGTGTAGGTTGGGTAGCTTATATCCCTGGTGCCCAGGGGTAGGTAGGGGTGTGTATAAATAAATTTCTCCAACGTCCTAGAGGATGCTGGGACTCCGTAAGGACCATGGGGATAGACGGGCTCCGCAGGAGACATGGGCACTTTAAGAAAGACTTTGGATCTGGGTGTGCACTGGCTCCTCCCTCTATGCCCCTCCTCCAGACCTCAGTTTGATACTGTGCCCAGTGGAGACTGGGTGCTTTCAGGGAGCTCTCCTGAGTTTCCTGTAAAAGAAAGTGTGTTTTAGTTAGGTTTTTTATTTTCAGGGAGCCTGCTGGCAACAGACTCCCTGCATCGAGGGACTGAGGAGAGAGAAACAGACCCACTTCTCTGAGTTTCAGGGCTCTGTTTCTTAGGCTACTGGACACCATTAGCTCCAGAGGGATCAGTACGCAGGTCTCACCTTCGCCGTCCGTCCCAGAGCCGCGCCGCCGTCCTCCTCGCAGAGCCGGAAGAAAGAAGCCGGGTGAGTATGTGAGGAAAAGACTTCAGAGGCGGCAGAAGACATGATCTTCATAAGAGGTAACGCACAGCAGTGAAGCGGTGCACCATTGCTCCCATTCACCTCACACACTTCGGTCACTGTACGGGTGCAGGGCGCAGGGGGGGCGCCCTGGGCAGCAATAAACACCTCAGGTGGCTAATACACATATATACATGTACAGCTGGGCACTGTACATGTATAAAAAGAGCCCCCGCCATGTTATTAGTAAATTTGAGCGGGACAGAAGCCCCCCTGCCGAGGGGGCGGGGCTTCTCCCTCAGCACTCACCAGCGCCATTTTTTTCTCCACAACACTGCTGAGAGGAAGCTCCCCGGACTCTCCCCTGCTTGACACACGGTGAAAGAGGGTTTTAAAGTAGAGGGGGGCACATAATTGGTGTATATACATTATACATAAGCGCTACTGGGTAAACATTCTGTGTTTTTCCTGGGTCATATAGCGCTGGGGTGTGTGCTGGCATACTCTCTCTCTGTCTCTCCAAAGGGCCTGGTGGGGAACCTGTCTTCAGAAAAGATCTTCCCTGTGTGTGTGTGTGTGTGTGGTGTCGGTACGCGTGTGTCGACATGTCTGAGGTTGAAGGCTCACCTAAGGAGGAGGGGGAGTGTATGAATATTAGGTCTCCGTCGGCAGCGCCGACACCTGACTGGATGGATATGTGGAATGTTGTAAGTGCTAATGTTCATTTATTGCACAAAAGATTAGACAAAGCTGAAGCTAGGGTACAGTCAGGGATTCAACCCATGTCTGTCCATATGTCGCCGGGACCTTCGGGGTCTCAGAAGCGCCCACTATCCCAAATAGTTGACACAGATACCAACACGGATTCAGACTCCAGTGTCGACTACGATGATGTAAAATTGCAGCCAAGGGTGGCTAAATGTATTCGATATATGATTATCGCAACTAAAGATATTGCTGAGGAACCCCCTGTCCCTGACACAAGGGTACACATGTATAAGGGAAAGAAACCTGAGGTCACATTTCCCTCCTCACATGAGCTGAACGAATTATGCAAAAAAGCGTGGGAAACTCCAGACAAAAAACTGCAGATTCCCAAAAGGATTCTTACAGCGTATCCTTTCCCGTCACAGGACAGAATACGGTGGGAATCCTCCCCTAGGGTAGATAAAGCTTTGACACGCTTATCAAAAAAGATGGCGCTCCCGTCCCAAGATATGGCTACCCTCAAGGATCCTGCTGACCGCAAGCAGGAGGTTACCTTGAAGTCCATTTACACTCATTCTGGTACGTTGCTCAGGCCGGCAATTGCGTCGGCCTGGGTTTGTAGTGCTGTAGCAGCATGGACAGATTCTTTATCAGCGGATATTGAGACCCTTGATAAGGATACCATTTTAATGACCCTAGGGCATATAAAAGATGCTGTCTTATATATGAGGGATGCTCGAAGAGACATTGGTCTACTGGGTTCCAGAATAAATGCTATGTCCATTTCTGCTAGGCGAGTCTTATGGACCCGACAGTGGACGGGGGATGCCGACTTAAAGAAGCATATGGAGTTTTTGCCGTACAAGGGTGAGGAATTGTTTGGAGAGGGCCTCTCGGACCTCGTCTCCACAGCTACGGCAGGTAAATCGAATTTTTTGCCTTATGTTCCCTCACAATCTAAGGAAAGCGCCTCATTATCAAATGCAGTCCTTTCGTTCAAATAAAAGCAAAAGAGTACGTGGATCGTCCTTTCTTGCCAGGGATAAGGGCAGAGGAAAAAAGCTGCACACGGAAGAAAAAGCGCAGGAACTCATGACTCTAGTCGAGAATCTGTTGAAGCCGAAACAAGCGTCAGTGCATCATTGCACTCAAGTCCTGGGAAAAATGGTGGCGACATACGAAGCCATTCCCTTCGGCAGGTTCCATGCAAGGACTTTCCAGTGGGACCTATTGGACAAATGGTCCGGGTCACATCTGCACATGCATCAGCGGATCACCCTGTCCCCCAGGGCCAGGGTTTCTCCTGTGGTGGCTGCAGAGTGCTCACCTTCTAGAGGGCCGCAGGTTCGGCATTCAGGATTGGATCCTGGTGACCACGGACGCAAGCCTCCGCGGTTGGGGAGCAGTCACACAGGGAAGAAATTTCCAAGGCCTTTGGTCAAGTCAAGAGACTTGTCTTCACATCAACATCCTGGAACTGAGGGCCTTATTCAACGCCCTACGTCAAGCGGAGACCTTACTTCGCGACCGACCGGTGCTGATTCAGTCGGACAACGTCACCGCAGTAGCTCATGTAAACCGCCAAGGCGCCACAAGGAGCAGAGTGGTGATGGCGGAAGCCACCAGAATTCTTCGCTGGGCGGAGAATCATGTAAGTGCACTGTCAGCAGTGTTCATTCCGGGAGTGGACAACTGGGAAGCAGACTTCCTCAGCCGACACGACCTGCATCCAGGAGAGTGGGGACTTCATCAGGAAGTCTTCTCACAGATTGCAAGTCGGTGGGGATTGCCCCAAATAGACATGATGGCGTCCCGTCTCAACAAAAAGCTACAAAGGTATTGCGCCAGGTCAAGAGATCCTCAGGCGGTAGCTGTGGACGCCCTAGTGACACCGTGGGTGTTCCAGTCGGTCTATGTATTTCCTCCTCTTCCTCTCATACCCAAGGTGTTGAGAATAATAAAAAAAAGAGGAGTGAGAACAATACTCATTGTTCCGGATTGGCCACGAAGGACCTGGTATCCGGATCTGCAGGAAATGCTCACAGAAGGTCCGTGGCCTCTTCATCTAAGACAGGACCTGTTGCAACAGGGTCCCTGTCTGTTCCAAGACTTACCGCGGCTGCATTTGACGGCATGGCAGTTGAACGCCGGATCCTAGCGGTATTCCGGATGAGGTAATTCCTACGCTAATACAGTCTAGGAAGGGCGTGACATCTAAACATTATCACCGTATATGGCGAAAATGTTTCTTGGTGTGAGGCCAGGAATGCTCCTACGGAAGAATTCCATCTAGGCCGTTTTCTTCACTTCCTACAGACTGGAGTGAATTTGGGCCTAAAGTTAGGCTCCATTAAAGTTCAGATTTCGGCCTTATTCATTTTCTTTCAAAAGGAATTGGCCTCTCTGCCTGAAGTACAGACTTTTGTGAAGGGAGTACTGCATATTCAGCCTCCTTTTGTGCCTCCAGTGGCACCTTGGGACCTTAACGTGGTGTTAAGTTTTCTTAAATCACATTGGTTTGAACCACTTCGAACAGTGGAGTTGAAATATCTCACTTGTAAGGTGGTCATGTTAGCCTTGGCTTCGGCTAGGCGAGTTTCGGAATTGGCGGCTTTATCACATAAAAGCCCCTATCTGGTTTTCCATATGGATAGAGCGGAATTGCGGACCCGTCCTCAATTCCTACCTAAGGTGGTCTCATCCTTTCATATGAACCAACCTATTGTAGTGCCTGTGGCTACTCGGGACTTGGAGGATTCAGAGTCCCTTGATGTGGTCAGGGCTTTGAAGATTTATGTGGCCAGAACGGCTAGGATCAGAAAAACAGAAGCACTGTTTGTCCTATATGCAGCCAACAAGGTTGGCGGCCCTGCTTCAAAGCAGACTATTGCTCGCTGGATCTGTAACACGATTCAGCAGGCGCATTCTACGGCTGGATTGCCGTTACCAAAATCGGTTAAGGCCCATTACACTAGGAAGGTGGGCTCTTCTTGGGCGGCTGCCCGAGGGGTCTCGGCACTACAACTGTGCCGAGCTGCTACTTGGTCGGGGTCAAACACCTTTGCAAAGTTCTATAAGTTTGATACCCTGGCTGAGGAGGACCTCCTGTTTGCTCAATCGGTGCTGCAGAGTCATCCGCACTCTCCCGCCCGTTTGGGAGCTTTGGTATAATCCCTATGGTCCTTACGGAGTCCCAGCATCCTCTAGGACGTTAGCGAAAATAAGATTTTAAACCTACCGGTAAATCTTTTTCTCGTAGTCCGTAGAGGATGGTGGGCGCCCATCCCAAGTGCGGACTATTTCTGCAAGACTTGTATATAGTTATTGCTTTCATAAGGGTTATGTTATAGTTTCGTTGGTTATGGACCGATGATATGTTCATACTGTTAACTAGATTGTATATCGCAGGTTATACGGTGTGATTGGTGTGGCTGGTATGAATCTTGCCCTTAGATTAACTAAAATCCTTTCCTCGTACTGTCCGTCTCCTCTGGGCACAGTTTCTCTAACTGAGGTCTGGAGGAGGGGCATAGAGGGTGGAGCCAGTGCACACCCAGATCCAAAGTCTTTCTTAAAGTGCCCATGTCTCCTGCGGAGCCCGTCTATCCCCATGGTCCTTACGGAGTCCCAGCATCCTCTACGGACTACGAGAAAAAGATTTACCGGTAGGTTTAAAATCTTATTTTCTTATGTTCTGTGCTCCCTACTGGATGTTGCTGGGAAAAGAAGGGGGAGGGGGGAGGAGTTCTGTGCTACCAGCAGTGTGGACAACTCCTTTCAAATTGTCTAGATAAAGTCAAAAAGGTATGTTCCTGCAGGCGCAACAAGAGATCCCTTAAATGTTTAGTGGCAATAAGAATTTATTCAGGCATGTTAATACAATTAAATGTGTCAAAAGCTAGCAATAAAATTATATTAAAATGAGTATGAAAAAGCGTCATAGTATCGGATTAAACAGAGGGGAGTTCCTTAAAACCGCATCAATGGTAAATACAGTATTTAAACAGTGTAATATATGTGTATGTGTGTGTGTGTGTATATATATATATATATATATATATATATATATATAATCCTCCTTATTTGGGAACCAGATGTCCTTTGTTTCTGGCGATTTAACGTGATATATATTACAGTTCAGGTGAGCTTATCCCTGTTTAGTTCTCCCTTACTTATTAAGCAGCGGCTCCTGTTGTCAGTCTGTTAGTGAAGCGTGCCTGGGGTCCACCGCAGGCGCTGCTGATTACCAATGGCAATTGGTGTGTGCAGTGCCACAACTTCTTTCTGACAGTGGCACCTCCAGGAAGCAGTGATGGACTCTCCTTCCCTCAGGCAGCGGTTCAGCTCCAACACCTAGCAGTGGATAACCGCGGTATGCACTCGTTCTTACTGATGCCAGGTGTCCCGGCAAATGGCACCTGGAAGTGCATGCTAGCCGAACCAGATGACTGCTTGTAGGCAATGTGAGCCGGCTCGGCAGGCAGTGTAAGCCGGCCCAGCAGAGGGGGAGGATGGGACCGGTCAAGTGGAAGATTTCCTGCTATCCTGGTGGCCCAATCCGCCCCCTCACAGCAATTTCAACAAAAGAGGTAAAACTTTGGGGGTCATTCCGACCCGATCGCACGCTGCGCTTCATCGCAGCTGTGCAATCGTGTCGGAACTGCACTTCCGCTGCGCCCGCATTGCGCAGGCGACGCCGCTAGCGAAAACGCATGAAGATTGACAGGAGGAAGGCGTTCCGAGGCGTCAACTCAGTTTGCTGGCGTGAAGATCCGAACGCAGGCGCGTCGAAGCGTTTGGAGGGCGGATGTCTGACGTCAGTTCCGGGACCTGCAGCGCTGGATTCATAGCACAGGGTAAGTAACTCTGACCCTGGTCTTGTTCTACACAAAACTTTTTTTGCATAGCAGGGCTGCACAAGCGATCACAGCCCTGCTTAGCAAAAAACACTCCCCCATAGGCGGCGTCTAGTTGATCGCACGGGTAGAAAAAAGTTGCTACGTGCAATCAATTCGGAATGACCCCCTAAGTTTTTAGGATTAGTATTTTTGCAGTGAAGAAATTGGTATACATTTGCATATTAAGCATAACTATGCACAGCACGGGTCACTTCTGTCAGGCCTGTCTTTTGCCGGTTTCCCTTAGATTGTGTACTTTTTCCTCAATTTTGGTACTTTTTACTCAGTTTTGTGTCTTAGGTCACTTCTAGCAGTGGCATTTCTACAATAGGTCCAGGGTGTGCAATGCACATGGGACCCTCCAGGGGGGCCCACACCCTGCACCCATTTCTTCAATACTTATCCCTCTGGAGTCTGGCGTCGGCGATAACAGCACTGCAGAGATTATCGGGAAAATGGTCACCGTGCCATTTCCCCGGAGACTTGAGCATGTGCGCTAGACGCCGGCACAGCTCTAGGCTCTACAAGGGACCCTAATGCTCAGTCTAATTGAGGAGGGGGCCTGGACAGAGGCTGCATGTAGGCCCCCACCTCACTTAATACGCCCCTGGTTTATAGCGTACTAGAAATTTAACGGTAATGATTAATGCGGCTAAATTGCAAAAGTTCGTGGCGCTCTAAACGGGGCTATTACATGCGGCTTTAGCATAGGTGTATGTGGAGACATCTGTATGGAAAGCCTCTGGTGTGTGTGTGGATTTTATGGTATATCCACTGGTATATCCACTGTGTCACTCACAGCATTCACAGAGAGGCAGCAGATGGGATAAAGGAAACAACCCAGACTTATTTCTGATTAGAATTGTCTGAGGCAAACCTGCGCCTGATACAGTACTGATTATATAAGTGGTGTGGCTATTACCATATAAATGACCTGAATGTTAGGTGCGATCTTTCTCATTATCACTTTACTGGCCTCAGATTATCAGGGAGAGGAGATCTTGTAGGCAACAGAGGTAAAAATATATCCGCTTCCATTCAGTTATAGAAACATAATTTGCTTTATCTGGAGTAGGGAGCACCGGTCATCTGTCGTATCAGTCAGCACCGTTCCGGGATTTGTGTCACAGTGCGTGAAGCAACCTGGTTCCTTTATTCATTTCAGATCGGATTATGTAACGTTATCAGGCTGTTTCAAAAGTGGGTGTGCTAGTAATACAAATAGTAATACACTTTTACATTCATTTTCTATGACATTTGTTCAGGTTTGGCAGTTATTTTTCGCGCTTAGATCCCGCAATCATTGACATTATAGTTTTCCGAATATCAACTTAACAAATTTTGAACTTTCTTGGTAATGCAGGGGCAGATTTAACGAGCGATATTCTTGTTTTCACTGGTTCTGAATGATAAATGGTGCTCCAGCCAATCAGCTCCCAACGGTCATGTGTTTGAAAAATGACAGCTGATTGGATAGAACACCGTTTATCATTCGTAATGTACGATTACAAGAATATTACTCGTTGTTAAATCTGCCCCTTAGTTTGGAGATTTTCCCTCCTCCCTGGATACAGCAGCTGGTCATTTTCTCCAACTGGACACAGGCACTTGACATTTGAGGATAGTATTACATAATATATTGAAGGTGATGCGGCCAACTTGGGTACACTACGAAAGATAGAGGGAGGAAATACAATATAATAATGCAGCGCATTTATATTGGTAACAATAAGCAAGACAACGCGCAAACACAAAATCACCATCAGTTTTCCATACCGTTTATTCTGTCCACAACAGGTGAGGCAACCATTTTCTGTGCACTACACAGTAAAACAATACTTTATGTAGAAAGAAGGTGGAAATAGAAAATACATATCGTAAACACAGATCAAGTCAAATACCTAGATCAGGAGTCCCACATTTTATTATTTTTATCCTACCCAAAGCAGGTAAAATGCAGCCATCTTGGGCGCATTGCGTAGGTTTACTGGCCAGCATAAACAGTACATATAAATATAATACCAAATTGGGGAAATACAAAATACATGTGAAATGCTTAAAGGCAATATAAACGTGATATTGTAACTGCTTCTCTTGAGCATCTTGCAGTTGGCGCAAATTGGACCTTTTTGTGATGTGGCACTGTGCTTACTTGGTGAGGGCTTAGTATAGTGTTGCTATAATAACCCTTAAATCAGAGATACCTTAGTTACACAGGTTTATGTGGCAGCTGACTCAAGCCTTCATTTCACCTGGTTTTAATCGACCACAGATCCTGGTTGACTCATGTGTCCCTAATTAAAAAGGATATTAGTAGCAAATTCAGGCCTGTAGGTTCAGTAGGCCGTAATCTGAATTATATGCAGGGTAGTTTAGATGAGTGATGTTTGCTTGAGGGTAGATTGAATTTGCAGGAGGGTAGTTTGATGGTAGATTGGAATTGGCAAAATTGCTGGAAAGTTGTTTGTAGGAAGGTAAGTTTAGGCTGACACTGCTGAGTGGGTAGGTGTTGAGTGCCGTTGGAGGGTTCTTTGGTGTTCTTAGTGGAACTCTGAGCTGGAATATACAGTAGGTGGTAAGGGTATCGTGTGTGGGACACGGAATGTATGATGATTGAGGCAAAAGCTGGTATGATTGTGCGGACCAAGCTTGGCATGTCCTATATACATATAGAGGTGGTTTTCCTGGCAAGGGTGTGGGCTCAGACCTGGCATGTCGTATGGACACACAGCTGGTTTAGTATACTTATCATTTGTGCATTTAACCCAGGTATGGATTTACATTTATTATCACCCTAGGGCAATTTTTTCATATTACCCATACACCCATATATCTCTCATTAATCCCCAGCCCTACTACTATAGAAAATTAATATATGGACGTTACTCTGCCCTTTATTACTTTATACTAATAGTGTGTAAATACTGAATTGTTGCGATATGACAAAAAAATGTAAATGCCCATATGGCTTCTCCTCTAGTCCGGGTGTCACTGTCCGTTCTATGTCAAAATATATTTAATAGAGCTTTTAACACTCTGCTGCTCTGTGTGTCCAAATCATATGATTATTATGCCATTATTTGGAGTATGGTACCATATCTGTTCTTGAAACTTTTTTACAGCCGATCATAAGATGACCCCAGGCGTATAATATTTTAATAAGCGGTCATAATATTACCTGAAACCAGAGTACATTATTACAGGCTATGTGGGTGAAAAGATTAGGTAGAGAGGCGAGAGGGGCTCCCCGGAAGTCGCATGGACCAGGACTGTTACTCAAATGCCTGAAGAGCAAGGGGCATGCACTTTTTGATCCACTGCTTTTATAGGAATTAATTGCGTCTATATCTCTGAAAAGTTGCACACCGCATGTGTTTGTGTCTGCATGCTAAGTCACCTGACCAAATGAGCCACAGTGACTCAGGAATGTTTTGTGCGCTCCTGGGCAGTGATTGGAATCTGAGGCAAATGCAGGATTCTAGAAGGGGGTTTCCAAATGCACTCTGCGGAACATTGGAGCACAAGTGCCGGTGTCAGGGGGGGCAGTAGAAGAGCCTAGTACCGACCCTGGACATTAATGTAAACATTGGTCTTTTTATACACTGGATACTATATGGAATACAGTATTAATATTTAACACTACAGATAGTATAGGCTGTATCAAGCACATTAAACTAATGTAAATAAAATAAGTGGTCAGGAAAAGGTTAAAAATACCATAATAAATAAATACACAAACCTAATAGAACCTGAAGGAGGCAAAACTGCACTTTCTAAGCACACATTCTCCCACCTCATGGTAAGGCTCCTGTCTCTTCTGCTTGGCAGCTATTCTCCGGTCCAGTGCAGTGATTGAGGGCTCAGATCCACATATACAGCGGAATCTACAGAAGAAGCTGCTACCACAGGGCATACGCAGCAGCTCCGCTCTGTCCCTTAAACTGCGTGATGTGGTAGCAGCTCTAGTAATCATATACTATTGCTATTGTCGTAATTTAAGCCTGGCAACATGAAACCCCTCCTGTGTGTGCCTATGGGTATGTGGCTAAACAGATGCACAGATATTTTGTCTGATTGGTGTGTAATGGGAGTGTTGCAGAGTTGGGCGCTTAATTGCATACATTGGAGGTCATGTGCATGTAACTGCAGTTGCTCATAGTGGGAATCCCAGCCTTTACGTATTCAGACGCACAGTTGTACACCAGCGGCTAAGAAGCTAACATGGTTGCAGCAGCCTGAACCTCAGAATCAGCCCCTTAATGCACATAATTATGTATCTGGTTGTTGGGTTTCCAAAAACTGTGGTCATCTATCGCTGAGTGTGATTATAGAGTGCTGCTTGATATCATTATATATACATTAATAGCAGAAGGATGATTTATGGGTGACCTATTTCTATAATGCCGTTGTCTGAGCAGGGCACTTCATATACCATATTGAAGGCCTTGGGGCTTCATTCAGCACGGATTGCAGATGCGATCGCTAATCTGCGAAGACCTCTAGTCAAGCCTACAACCCATCGCAAATATAGCGCACTCCTATCGCACGCATAGCTACAAACACAACATTGCGTACATTCACTCAGTTACTAGAATAAACACAGCTCTTATACATCGATGTCGGCACAAAACTGGGATGGTTGGTTTCTTGTTCTATTCTGTCATAGTAATGTTAGGCAGGCATTAATGGTCATGGTGTAAGCACAATACATACATGTAAAATGTTAAAGTTGTTGCTTACAATACTAATAACACTGCTAAAATAAGCATACAGATGAGAACATGCAGGTAATGGTATAAAGGGTTGACCACTATTGGTCGACATTAACATGGGAAAATGGCCGACACATGAAAAGGACGACGTGGAACAGGTTGACATGGATTTTTGGACTGTTTTTGGTGTTGTTTTTCCATAACATGACCAGGAAGCCCAATTAGTGCACGGTGTACCCTTGCATGGCTCGCTTCTCGTGCCATGCTGCGGGCAAAGTCGTAGTCCACGTAGATGGTAAAGTGTGAAAAAGTTGAAAATCTATTTTGTTTTTTAAAAAGCCATGTTGATCTTTTCATGTTCCGACCTGTCCCGTGTCGACCATTTTAATGTGTCGACCACCAATAGTGGTTGACCTATTGACTGTCGACCTACCATCCAATTACCCAACATACATACCTTAAGAAAAGTGTTATTTAGTGAATTTGACACCTAATTGATGTAGTTAGGCATGCAGCACACTAAGCAGCCTTCCCCGCATCACTGTGAACACCATCAGCTGCCTGTGGTTGTGTAATAATTATTAGCTTGATCATTGGAACTTTTTGCTTCTGCCATTAGTACTTCCACAGTCTCTCTAGCTACTCAGCCTGTACTGTTGAAGTGTTTACAATTTCTGTATTCTGTTTTGCATATATTGCGATTACAATGCCCACGATACAGCCACTACACACCCCGCATAGCAGAAATCACAGACCCATCCCACTGACACGCCTCCACCACTCCTTTTTCTCGTCGCTAAATGTGATTGCCACTGTGTTCGCAGATACCTAGGTACGATCACATAAATCGGACTTGGCGCGTGCGCACTGTCTTCTGTTTGGTTGTGTATGCATATGCCGATAATCGCTCATTGCAAGATTATTGGCATTTGCAATTGATGCTGAATCAGGTCTTTGATCCACAGAACTGCAGAAAAATATTGGCATTGTAAAAGGTACCAAAACGTCCGTCTGCCTTTACAATGCATCACCATTGTGCTCTGGAAAATTTGACAGTTGGTGAACCCTCCCTGTGCACCTGCTGAGAGACCTGGAACATGTGACCTGCTGGGTGGTCTGGAATCTGTGACAGTTATTTGCAGCCACCCACTAAGAAGGGATTTTTCGAAATTCGACTCCTAAGGTGGTTGCAAAGGGGTAAAAGTTCCGCCCAGTTGAAACCGGGCACATCAACTAGTTGTTATTGTTATGATGATTATCATTATTATTATTATTATTATTATCATCTGTGCTTGAAGGCTATTTTTGTAATAAATGAGACCTGAGGTGTTTATTACAGAGATGGCTACAGTTTTGTGAATACACACCACCATCTTACCTTAGTCATACTCCGGATGTTGCTGTATGATATATCTATATTTGTATACACCTGTACATCCTGGTGCTGGGTAAAGACTGCAATGTGAGGAGCTGCTATAGTGACATTCCTCATGCTGTGTCCCTTTTCCTGCTTCTTTTTTCTTTTCTTTTTTTTGTATATTGATAATAAAATTCACGTTTAACACATTTAATCCGCAGTTACTATTTTAATAGTTCTGATTGTGTCTTTGTGATGCTGACCCTGCCTTTTGCATTGTACTGTTCCTGTCATGTATGCACACACTGGGGTCAGCCATCTTGTGGACTTTAAGCCGTATTCATAACAGTATATAACTGGGTATATGATCAGCTGTGTTCCTTATCTTCCTCAGGATTCCAAGTGGGTGGAAGAGAAACAGCTGCTTCTGCGGAAGAACCATGACTTGTTAGAAAAGGTATGGTGAGTCGGGTACATCTTGTTCTGTCTCTATCTGCCACCTAAGACCATTGTTATAGTATGTGGTGGTCTGTAAAGGCCTATGCACACTAAGCGATATTGGTGATCGATTCCCCTTGAGCTTCCAGGCATACTTGATGAAAGATACTGTGCATACACACAATGATTTTTCAAACTATATGAACGATATTGCTAGCATCGTCTGGGACACTAATGGTGGCTAATTTTAAATAATGGGCTGGCATTACAGAGTGGCTATTGTGATGAATATCGTTCACCACGTACACACTAAACGATATACACTTTTACATGAACGATATACAGGGCTAAGAGAATGCTTCTGTTCCATCAATCTCGTAAGTCCTGGCCTCACATTGCTGCAAAATAGAGATAAACAGGAAAGAAATGACTGGACATTTGATTAAACATGAACACAATATTTAAAGTAAATATGTTTCTCCATTGACAGGATTCTATACATTCTATTATAAAAATAAACGTACAGGTAATTGCTGCTTAAGAATTATAACATTAGCCGGGTGTAGTGAAATTGTAACAAGAAGACTTACCTGGAACACCCTATTGTCACAAGATGAGCCCATTGCTTCAAATAAACCCAGTTATTTTGTTTTAATTTTTTGTAATGATAGGAGCTGTGTTAGCATACTCTAGGCCAGTGTTTCCCAACCACGGTCCTCAAGGCACGCTAACAGTCCTGGTTTTAAGGATAACCATACCTGAGCAAAGGTGATTTAATTAGTACCTCAGTTATTTTGATTGAATCGTTTGTGCTCAAACATGGTTATCACAAAAACCTGGACTGTTGGTGTGCCTTGAGGACCGTGGTTGGGAAACACTGCTCTAGGCTGTTTTACGCCCCAAAACATCTATTCACAACGTGAGTTATGCTGCTTAGCACAGAAAACTTTCTGTAATGAAAGATTACAGATGCCTAATACGTAAGATGTAGTCCTGCAGAGGTTTGTAAAACACAGTATAGCACTGGGATTGAGAATTACTGCACCAACGGGTTTTTTTATGCCTGAGGCCTTTTTTCCGATTGGCCGCCCACTGTTCTGTCCGCAGCTGTCTGGCGCGTACAGCCAGCATGGAAGGCGTGCCTACATGCCCGCCACACTCGCATCACACTGCCCTGAGATGGATCAATCCGTGTGATTGCATGGTTGCCATCTAGAACGCCCATTTCACGGAAAGGTTGATACATCCACGGATTGGACCATCTGCTGTGTTAATATCAGTATGTGTGCGCATACACATGATATGGCGCAGTTTGTGATCCCTTTTTCAGCAGGTGCGAAATATGCAGATATCTGCAGTATGTGCGTGCACTTGGACTCTTGTCAAGACTCTGAAGCAGGCCCATTATATTAATGTTTTAATCAAATATGCACAGCACAGCTAAAATAATGACTGATCTCTCACCATATACAGTAGCTCACCTTTTCCACATAGCCCTTTGCTTTAAAGCAGGGCCTGCCCCAGATCTACAAGCACCCTTTGTGAAAAATGTTGTCATGCCACTTCCCTTTATGAAAATGAAACGCATTCATTGCCTCCACAGAAGACTGACCTGTCAGGCTCAGAGACTAGTTGTCAGGGAAGTCAGGATTTATCATAGTCGTGTAACTGTTGCCGTTGCCAGGGTTGTCGCACAGCAGGACTAGGTCCACTTCAGCTTGCAGATACAGTAGAGGAGCTCCCAGCCCCTCTCTCACCCTCAGCCGCGGCACACGGATACATCCTCAGTAACTCAGTCACCGTAGTGCATTGTGCACCTGCGTGACCTATACATCATGCTGCAACGTCTCCATTTAGGCCATGGCCCAGGCCATGTCTGAGCCACCTGGGAGAACTCCGCGGTACCCAGACCAGAAGTTAGCATTGGCTGCTGTGCTGTTAGTGGTTACTGCCAGGCTTGTTGGGCCTACAGACATTGGGCCCTGGCGGTGGCTGCACTGCGACCCCTATTAAGTAGCACCCCTATTATTATTATTATTATTATTATTATTATTATTATTAAATTTTATTTATAAGGCGCCACAAGTGTTTCGCAGCGCCGTACAAAGGACAGCACAGGGAGACAAAACTTAGCATTACAGTAAATAAATAACAGAAATAGAGTACAGGTAACATAGAGCACCACACATTCTCAAGACATAATACAGCTAAGATGTAAGTATTGATGGAGTGATCATCGTACTACTAGGGGCTGGTGGCCATAGATGGAGATGAGCCTTTACTAGCAGGGTAAAGATGGTTGCTGAGTAGGGGAGAGCTGCGAGTGAAATGTGTCGAGACGAGGGCTTAGATAACAAGAGGAAAGAGGGCCCTGCTCTGAAGAGCTAACAATCTAGCATTTGTAAGATAAAATTAATGTGTTGCATATTCAGTATTCGAGGATAATGCTGAAAACCCACCTATTTATCAAAGCGTACTCCTCCGATGCATAACCTAGTCCTGAGGCTGCTCCTCCATCCCCCTGTCTCAGGCCTTGATCATCTCTGCTTTGCCTGCATACTGCCATTAGGCTTCCTCCTGCTTGCTGGCACCTCATGCCATCTGTCTGTCGCCCCTCCTCACTAGATTGTTAGCTCTTCAGAGCAGGGCCCTCTTTCCTCTTGTTGTCTAAGCCCTCTTCTCGACACATTTCACTCAGCGACCATCTTCACCTGCTTTTTCTCCTACTGGTAAAGGCTCCTCTCTATCTATGGCCGCCAGCTCCTAGTAGTACTATGGTTACTCCCTCGCTACTTACATCTAAGCTGTATTATGTTTTGAGGGGTGTAGTATGGTATGCTGGCGGCCGGGCTCCCGGCGACCAGCATACCGGCGCCGAAATCCCGACTGCCGGCATACCGACAGCGTGGCGAGCGCAAATGAACCCCTTGCGGGCACGCCACACTATTTATTCTCCCTCCAGGGGGGTTGTGGACCCCCAAGAGGGAGAAAAAGTGTTGGTATGCCAGCTGTCGGGATTCCGGCGCCGGTATACTGTGCGCCGGGATCCCGGCAAACTGAAGACCACCCGTTTTGAGAATTGTGGTGCTCTTTGTTACCCGCACTCTATTTTTGTTATTTATTTACTGTTATCCTAAGTTTTTTTTTTCTCCCTGTGCGGTGCTTTTTATGGTGCTGCAAAACACTTGTGGCGCCCTATAAATAAAATGTAATAATAATAATAATCTCCGTAAATCGAGTTGCCCCTCAGTGGCCCATGTTTACTTCACTAGTTTCATCCATTATCCGTGCAGGTGTCAGGTGTGAAAGTACGGTCACACTGCTCCGAACAAGTGGTCTCACAGTATAATGTTGTTTCAGATCTTTAAATATGAACTGGACGAGAGCCAGCTGAAGAACGACATCCAGGATGCAAGAGACCAGAACGAACTGTTAGAATTCCGCGTTCTAGAGCTAGAAGTAAGAGATTCTCTCTGTAAACTGTCCCCCGGAGCAGAAATTACTTTTGAGTCTCTGATGAAATATATTTAATACCAAATACTCCTTAAAGCACATGGATATTTGAGAGTGGGAAGTGTGACTATAACTTGAAAGAGATGGGTTGCCTTAAATGACTGTAGTTTCAAGAGAAGTTACATATTGGCGCGCCGATGGAAAGCTGTACACTGCACTTACTGTATGTTCTAATAAAATGATTGTTCCGTGTTTTACCCATACCTACCATCTTGTGTTCTGCATGTCTAGCATGAAAATGCGCAGAATTTTGTTATCCCTGATCATTTTAATGTCTTTTTTTACATCCCTGCATGTCTAACTTACATGTGTTTTCAGACATTTCTATATTTTAAAATATTTTTTCTCATAATAAAAAAAAAAAATGCACTTGGCTTTAGTTGTTTCTCATTTATACCATTTCATTTATTGCACGTCGTTAAAGAGTGTTTCCTTGTTTGTTTTCTAATAATCCATTCTCTGATGTTACCCCGCATGAAGCCATTTGTTCCATTTCATCTTGACACTTCAAGTACTAAAATTTCCCGTACGAATGTCGATGTGTTGTATACGGCAGAGGTTCTCGCTTCGGTCTGGTACCACCATAACCAGATAATCTGTTACGTTGACCCTATTAGAGCACCAATATGAAAATCAGATCTACAGCTGAACGTTTAGAAAGCTGTGCTATATGATACATCACAATTTGACATTCTTAACATAGAGACAATGTATTATATCTAAATATAACTACATAACAGTTGACTTGGGAAGGTTATTTGGGAAGGTTGCCACTCCTGCTTGGTCTGTGTAGTTGGGTGATTTTGGCCACTGACCATCATCCACACATTGCTACTGGACAAAATCATATATCCTAACTTGGGAGCTGTGGTGGCTGGTAAGAGATATTAGACAATTGCCCCCATATGGGACCAGCTACATGTATGTGTACTGCAGTCACACCTGGAAGTCACTGAGTGACATGTTGGAGATACCATAGATGGGCACCTGGGAGTTTCTATTTAGGCTTTGATGCCACATGCAGGCAATTGCAGGTCACATTTACCTGTGTACTCCTGTATTCTGACTGTTACACTGAACTTTAGCAACCTATTCTAAATAACAATACAAATAACTATGCACTATATGCTTTTTTGTGCAAGCACCAAACATGCAGGCAAGAAGTAGTAATGACTACTCCCTCCAAGGGAGAATGTATGCTACAAGAAAATGGCTACTGCTGTCTATTTGCGAGCCAGAGAGTAGTATAGTGACCATATCTCTAATGCACTGTTGTGCCTATAATAAATGTAGGGAGGGACATTGATGGGTTAATCATCAATGGTGCCATGACCTGGGAACCATTGATGGTTAGCACCCCCCATCGATGGACATCCCTGCAGTAGTTAATGCTCTAGCTCTGTCCCCAAGCCCCACCCTGGATGTCCATCTAGGAAAGTGGGTGGATGATTTGTATTGGAATGCTGTACTAGCGCCCGACACCCCCCCCCCCCCCCCCCCCCAAAAAAAAAAAAAAAAGAAGAAGAAGAAACACAATCTGATTACTCACACGACCAGCCAAGAAATTTGCAAAAGGGTTTAGGTTTAACTGTCTAGATACTATTCACATGGAATAAAATTAGCAGAATTGCAGCATATGGATCACACAGGACGGTACTTACAGTAGGGGTGCCATCCCAGGCATGGGCTCCTTGAGGCCTTCATGAAGGAAGACAGACATAGGCGCAAACTGCTCAAAATTAGTATAACCTTGGCATTGACTGTTATGGGTAGTCACAGGGAAGGTGTTCTATCTGTAGCCATATAAATCTTTATGGTGTCATGTATTTTATCTTCCATCTGCAAACTGCAACATCAATAACTTCTCCAGGTGGATGATTCTGCACTGAAATATATTGAAAACTGTTTCTGCAGCGGGGTACACTGGTATTCCACAGGGAATAACAGCGGGGGTGTAGAGTTGGATCTTGATCCGAGGCACCAACAGGCTAAAGCTTTGACTGTTCCCAGGATGCACTGCACCGCCTCCTCTATAACCCCGCCTCCAGGCACTGGAGCTCAGTTTGTAAGTTGGTGCCTGCAGTGCAGGTCACTAACAGGTGGGGCTGCGCTAGGCAGCCCTGTAAAGAGCTTTTTAGAAGACTTAAAGGGCTGCAGCACTTTGTATGTCTTTATGACATGCTGTGCTGCGGCTCCATCACCTCCCTCAGCGGCGCTGCATACTCCCGCAGCCGGGTACTTGCAGCGGAGACGCACTGGTTTTTAGGCACACCACCGCTGCCCTCTCCAGGATCGTGTGGCTGCACGATGGGTAGGAGGTAAGAGGGTCCTCCAGGTGGGACCCGCCGGTAAATCACAATCCGGTCGCGGTCCCAGGAGACAGCTGGCGTGGACACTGTGCCACACAGGGACCCCACTATATCCACCAGGGCAGGGAGCACAGGTCTGATTTACTAAAATCCATTTACAATACGCTCCACAGTACCCGATGGTGAAGTCCAGCATAGGGGATAAGGCACTGACCTGTAGCCCCTCCCCCAGCTCCGGGCGCCATCTACTGCTGGTGTTCCTGCCCTGGAGCTACATTTCTCTCTCCCTCACTCCCTGAAGAGATTTTGGCGCCATCTTCACTTCTAGCTGGGCTGATATCCGGGACTGCAGGGCTCTGTCTCCTCTGTAAACCCGCCTGTATCATCAGCGCTGTGCATTTACAGGCACTTAAGTATTCTACATGTCATTTTAGACAGTGTTAGTTAAGAACAGGTATACTGCTATCTGAATATTTAGTACAAGTATTCAGTGATATACATCCAGTATTTACTGTGCATTGTTATATCTGTATACATACATATCTATATGTAGTGTTACTAGTCCAGTGCAGTTTTATTGTTTATCTGTAATAACTTCTGCATTGTACCTGTGACTGAGTGTGTCTGTAGCTGCTGTGTGGATTCCATTCTTGTGTATCACACGCATTGTTATCACTATATTCTGTATCCTGGGGGGCCAAGTGCGTCAGGGCCTCATATAATATATAGTGCTACTCAGGATATACTGTTTGTATTTTTCACTGTGTTTTTCAGTCACCTCACACCGCTTAAAACCTCTGTTTGTGCTCTGTATTTACTGTCACATAACACAGGGGGTTATTTGCAGGTTTTGTATTTGTCTGGCTATTGTACTATTCCGCCCTAATGCTAAATTACCTATAATGTCCGCAACACAGGGTGGGAAATCCGCAGACGCTCCTGCATCATGCAGTGCTGGCCCCACGGATTTACCTTACGGAGAAGTCTCAGCTGAGGGTTCAGGCACTGGGTGCCATGCTCCTTCAATTCAGCTCGCAGCACCTGTGGTCAATCAGGACCCACCTTGGGCAGCATTTTCAAGTATGCTGAATATGCTTGTAACACGCCTTACGCCCCCTGTGGGACCTCCTGTGCAATACAGTTGCTTCTGATGAGGAATCTACAACCCAGGTTGATGTTCATGATCTAGTGGAGGCTATCAAGTTGATTCTCCAGATTGATGATGAGATTGAGCCTCCTTGCACTTCTAAAGGTGGGTACACACTAGTAGATATATCTGCAGATCAATTGATCTGCAGATATATCTATGGACGGATCGGGCAGTGTGTTCAGCATACACACTGCCCGATCCGTCGGGGACTGACGTCATGAACTGAGCGGGCGTGTACACACGCCCGCCCAGTTCAGCTGTCAATCACCACCGGCCGCCGCAGCATGTGTACGGGCGGTACACACACAGCGACGCGCCAATATATCGGTAGATGTATTGGCCGTCGGCTGTGCTGTGCGGCCGACGCGATACATCTGTGAACGACGGAGTTCACAGACGTATCAGTGCGGCCGACAGTCCCGCGATATATCGGCCGTTCAAGAGAACGGCCGATATATCGACCAGTGTGTACGGGCCTTAAGAAACCTGCTAAGTTCAAACGCCAGAAGGTTGCTAAAGTAGTTTTACCACATTCTGATCTTTTAATTGACATACGTCAGGAATCCTGGTCGTCTCCAGGAAAGAAATTTTCCCTGTCTAAAAAGATGCTAGTTCGTTATCCTATCCCCGCGGAATTGAGTAACAAGTGGGAAACTCCACCGCCGGTGGACTCTCTCTTGTCACCCGTCTTGTGCTGTCTTCTACTCTACCTGTCACCACTGTCACCTCACTGAAGGAGCCGACAGATAAGCGTGTGGAGGGATGCCTGAAGTCTAGTTACACTCTTACCGGTGCTGCACATAGACCCACTATGGCTGCCTCTTGGACTGCAAAAGGAATTGAAGCATGGGTTCAGGCTATTGAGGATGAGCTACCTCAGGATTTTTCTGACACTGCCAGACAATATCTGTCGTATATAACCATAGCCTCTCACTATATTCAGGAGGCGACCTCTGATGCAAGCGTAATGGCGGCCAAGGCGTCTACTACTTCCATCCTGGCTTGCAGGATTCTGTGGTTAAGGTCCTGAAAGGTGGACCTGGACTCTAAAAAGACCTTGGAGGTGCTCCCTTTTAAGGGAGACACACTATTTGGGTAGGATCTGAACAAGATCGTCTGACTTGGCGACTGCCAAGACTGCGTTTCTCCCAAGTACTAATCCTTCTGCTTCGAAGGATAAGAGTACCACTTTTCATTCCTTTCTCCTACGTCCTAGAGGATGCTGGGGACACCGTAAGGACCATGGGGTATAGACGGGATCCGCAGGAGACATGGGCACACTAAAAGACTTTGAATGGGTGTGAACTGGCTCCTCCCTCTATGCCCCTCCTCCAGACCTCAGTTAGATTCTGTGCCCAGGAGTGACTGGACACGCACTAGGGGAGCTCTACTGAGTTTCTCTGGAAAATACTTTGTTAGGTTTTTTATTTTCAGGGAGACCTGCTGGCTACAGGCTCCCTGCATCGTGGGACTGAGGGGAGAGAAGTCAGACCTACTTCTTCTTAGTTCAAGGGCTCTGCTTCTTAGGCTACTGGACTCCATTAGCTCCAGAGGGTTCGATCACTTGGTGCGCCTAGCTGCTTGTTCCCGGCCCCGCGCCGTCACCCCCCTCACAGAAGCCAGAAGAAAGAAGCTAGGTGAGTATTAGTAGAACAGAAGGCTTCAGACTGCAGAAGACTTCAGTAATGGATGGGAAAGCGCAGCGGTAGCGCTGCGCTTCATGCTCCCACACACCAACGGCACTCACAGGGTGCAGGGTGCTGGGTGGGAGCGCTCTGGGCAGCAGTTACTGAGGGTCTCTTTTAACTGGCAAGAACGCATTTTTGGGCCCCGGGCACCGTGTACGATACCCCCGCCAGTATACAGCAGCGGTCGCGCTGTGCGCAATTGCTCCCACATACCAACGGGTTTACATGGGTACAGGGCGCAGGGGGGGGCGCCCTGGACAGCAATATATATTGTTTGAATAGGTATATAGTGCGTAGACACTATGGCCCTCATTCCGAGTTGTTCGCTTGGTAATTTTCTTCGCATCGCAGCGATTTTCCGCTAATTGCGCATGCGCAATGTTTGCACTGCGCCAAGTAAATTTGCTAAGAAGTTTGGTATTTTACTTATGGCATTACGAGGTTTTTTCTTCGTTGTGGTGATCGGAGTGTAATTGACAGGAAGTGGGTGTTTCTGGGCGGAAACTGGCCGTTTTATGGGTGTGTGTGAAAAAACGCTGCCGTTTCTGGAAAAACGCGGGAGTGGCTGGAGAAACGGGGGAGTGTCTGGGCGAACGCTGGGTGTGTTTGTGACGTCAAACCAGGAACGACGAGCACTGAACTGATAGCACTGGAAGAGTAAGTCTCGAGCTACTCAGAAACTGCACAGAAAAATCTTTTTGCAATATTGCGAATACTTCGTTCGCAATTCTGCTAAGCTAAGATTCACTCCCAGAGGGCGGTGGCTTAGCGTGTGTAATGCTGCGAAAAGCGGCTAGCGAGCGAACAACTCGGAATGAGGGCCATTATACGGTCCCCTGCCTGCATATAAAAGCTATATTATAATGGGGCTGAAGCGTGCCGAAAAGGGGCGGGACTTAGCCCTCACAACAGTGTTCAGTGCCATTTTCTCTCTGTCCCCGCCAAAAATGTGTACAATGCAAACGAGGGGGGGCACAGTGTGTTTAGTGTTATATTGAGGGAAATATAGCACTATTTTTTAGAAATGGCCATGTAATCATTGTTGTGCATATTTCTCTGTGTGTACCCTGTCAGATATGCCCACTATAGTCCACATGTGTCGACATGCGTGAGTGCTCTGTCACAAACATGTAGCAAAATATGTAGAAAAAGAAAAATAAGGATATGGACTTTAATCCACTCCAGCTCTAATCTAGATAATCTACTTTAAGCACATATTGATATTTATCTAGATTAGAGCTGGAGTGGATTAAAGTCCATATCCTTATTTTTCTTTTTCTACATATTTTGCTCCATCATAGGTTCATTCACAGTTTTCTGATTTGTGTAAAATTCACGCTTGGATGTGAAAAGCTGCTCTATTTATTAATTTTCAACGCAATTGGTATGTATGAAAAATTATGGGTCAACATTTTTAATGTGTATTATACCCATATAATATTGGAAATGTGTTTTCCATTATAGGTTTAAAACACAATTGCTTTCAGAAATAACATAATTTGGCTCAGTAGAATGAATAACATCTAATCATCTGCTGAATGGGTATGTATAAATATATCATTTGGACAAGATACGCCCCCCGTTTTAGTTTACAAATGATGAATATGATAAAACATCTCGAATAGCTCCATCTAGCTTGTAAGTGACGAAAACAATAAATTCCCATAATCAATGGACCAAATTTAGAGTGTAATGTGAACATAGACCAAAAAGGAAACATCATATGTTTATTATTCAGTTTTGTTATCCTACACCCCTCCTCATTCGTTTTTCCTATTGTTTAAATTTACAGATATTCCATGTGGTGAGATCTAGTACGATATCACTTTTAAGTGTTTTTATGTATCATTGAAGATACGTTAAGTTGCTTATCCATATAGTGATCCTTTGGTATGTATAAATTGTAACCGCAAAGAATATAAGTACATTGTTGATTATTAAAACGATATATTTATAAAATACTTTCTGCATTGTTTAGATTATAAGTACAACCCCTGATGAAGTCCGTAGGACGAAACGCGTTGGGTTAAGACAGCGGTGTTTTGTCTTGTCTTCGAGGAAGATCAATCATTCTGTTGCTTTGTGATTGAAATGTACTGTTATCAACATTAATATCTGTACAAAACTTTGTCGATGGTCACTGTAGACATATTGTGACACAATGTATTCTATTGTATTTTATTAAATAAATATAATCTATTTTTTATGAAATTTCAGTATAAGTGAGATATGAATTTTCATTATAAGTGATAACTTTAGATATACCAAAGGGATTCACTAGCGCCCTGGGGAAACCTCACCATTTATATATATATATATATATATATATATATATAGGATATGTGTGTGTTTGTGTATTACGTTATGTATATTCATATTATGATTTATAATGAATGCTGAAGAAACAGTATTCCTTCTCGTGCTGGCCGCTCTGTTGATAAAGCTCTAGGTCGGCCGTGATGAGTTGGTCTCCGATCCTCACAAGGAGTCCTAATGTTTATTCTTTTCCCGTCGTGGATAGAATACTGTGAAAGTCAACTCCTGGTCGATACGGGGCCCTGTCACAAAGGATCGTACACAGGAAGCGAAGTGATATTTTATTTCTATGCTTTGGAGTTATTTGCATTGCATGCACATGGGGGAGTGTTTATATTCGGAAAGGCATCCGATAGTATTACCCTAAAAAGAGAAGGGATGTTTATTATGTTGATTCTTCTCTATAACATTGCAGCAGGCTACCGTGCGAACGCAGGAGGTGTGGCCGGGGGAATGCTGAGGCTGACTCCGAGAGATATGCCTCAGTTCAGTCAGTCTCAGCGGATACTACTGGTAAATCTGACTTCGTGAGTTAGACACCTTCACAACGGTTGGGGACGCATTCTGTTGTGGGATGCAGTCATTTTAATCGGGTCGATACCGTTCTTTCTCTAACGTCCTAGTGGATGCTGGGGACTCCGTAAGGACCATGGGGATAGACGGGCTCCGCAGGAGACATGGGCACTTCAAGAAAGAATTTAGGTTCTGGTGTGCACTGGCTCCTCCCTCTATGCCCCTCCTCCAGACCTCAGTTTGATACTGTGCCCAGACGAGCTGGGTGCTTTTCAGTGAGCTCTCCTGAGTTTGCTGAGAGAAAGTATTTTGTTAGGTTTTTTATTTTCAGGGAGCTCTGCTGGCAACAGACTCCCTGCATCGTGGGACTGAGGGGGGAGAAGCAGCCCTACTCTCTGAAGCTAGGTCCTGCTTCTTAGGCTACTGGACACCATTAGCTCCAGAGGGATCGTACACAGGATCTCACCCTCGCCGTCCGATCCCAGAGCCGCGCCGCCGTCCCCCTCGCAGAGCCGGAAGACAGAAGCCGGGTGAGTATGAGAAGCAAAGAAGACTTCACAGGCGGCAGAAGACTCCGTTCTTCACTGAGGTAACGCACAGCACTGCAGCTGTGCGCCATTGCTCCCACACACCTCACATACTCCGGTCACTGTAAGGATGCAGGGCGCAGGGGGGGGCCCCCTGGGCAGCATTTGGGACCTCTTTTGGCAAAAGTTAAGCATATATACAGCTGCGCACTGTATATATGTATGAGGCCCCGCCAAAAATTGCATATTTAAGCGGGACAGAAGCCCGCCGCCGAGGGGGCGGAGCTTCTTCCTCAGCACTCACCAGCGCCATTTTTTCTCCACCGCTCCGCTGAGAAGAAGCTCCCCAGGCTCTCCCCTGCAGATACACGGTAGAAGAGGGTAAAAAGAGAGGGGGGAGGGGCACATAATTAGGCGCAAAAAACATTATATAAACAGCAGCTACTGGGTTAACATTAAGTTACTGTGTTATTCCTGGGTTGATAGCGCTGTGGTGTGTGCTGGCATACTCTCTCTCTGTCTCTCCTAAAGGCCTTGTGGGGGAACTGTCTTCAGAAAGGGCATTCCCTGTGTGTGTGGTGTGTCGGTACGCTTGTGTCGACATGTCTGATGAGGAAGGCCATGTGGAAGCAGAGCGGGAGCAAGGGAATGTGGTGTCTCCGCCGACGGCGCCGACACCTGATTGGATGGATATGTGGAAGGTTTTAAATGATAATGTTAATTCCTTGCATAAAAGGTTAGAAAAAGCTGAAGCCTCAGGACAGTCCGGGTCCCATCCCGTGCCTGATCCTATGTCGCAGAGGCCGTCAGGGTCTCAGAAGCGCCCACTATCCCAAATTGTTGACACAGATACCGACATGGATTCTGACTCCAGTGTCGATTACGATGATGCAAAGTTACAGCCAAAATTGGCTAAATCCATCCGTTATATGATTATAGCAATTAAGGATGTGTTGCACATCACAGAGGAAATCCCAGTCCCTGACAAGAGGGTACATATGTATGGGGAAAAGAAGCCGGAGGTAACCTTTCCCCCCTCACACGAGCTAAATGAGTTATGTGAAAAGGCTTGGGAATCTCCAGATAAAAAACTGCAGATTTCCAAAAGGATTCTTATGGCGTATCCTTTCCCGCCAACGGACAGGTTACGCTGGGAATCCTCCCCTAAGGTGGACAAAGCTTTAACACGCTTATCCAAGAAGGTAGCCCTGCTGTCACAGGATACGGCTACCCTCAAAGATGCTGCGGATCGCAAACAGGAGGTTACTCTGAAGTCCATTTATACACATTCAGGTACCTTACTGAGGCCGGCGATAGCATCGGCCTGGGTGTGTAGTGCTGTAGCAGCATGGACGGATACCGTGTCTGAGGAAATTGATACCTTAGACAAGGATACTATATTGTTGACCTTGGGGCATATTAAAGACGCTGTCCTATATATGAGAGATGCTCAAAGAGACATTAGTCTACTGGGTTCTAGAATAAATGCTTTGTCAATTTCTGCCAGAAGGGTCCTGTGGACTCGGCAATGGACAGGTGATGCCGACTCAAAAAGGCATATGGAGGTTTTACCTTACAAGGGTGAGGAATTGTTTGGGGAGGGTCTCTCGGAACTGGTCTCCACAGCTACTGCTGGAAAGTCAAATTTTTTGCCATATGTTTCCTCACAGCCTAAGAGCACCGTATTATCAAATGCAGTCCTTTCGATCACAGAAAAACAAAGTCCGAGGTGCGTCCTTTCTTGCCAGAGGCAGGGGCAGAGGAAAGAAGCTGCACAACACAGCTAGTTCCCAGGAACAGAAGTCCTCCCCGGCCTCTACAAAATCCACCGCATGACGCTGGGGCTCCACAGGCGGAGCTAGGCCCGGTGGGGGCGCGTCTCCGAAATTTCAGCCACAAGTGGGTTCACTCACAGGTGGATCCCTGGGCTATAGAGATTGTGTCTCAGGGATACAAGCTGGAATTCAAGGAGATGCCCCCTCACCGATACTTCAAATCGGCCCTGCCAGCTTCCCCCCACGAGAGGGAAATAGTGTTAACTGCAATTCACAAATTGTATCTTCAACAGGTGGTGGTCAAGGTTCCCCTCCTTCAACAAGGAAGGGGTTATTATTCGACCATGTTTGTAGTCCCGAAACCGGACGGTTCGGTCAGACCCATATTGAATTTAAAATCCCTGAACATATACCTGAAAAGGTTCATGTTCAAGATGGAATCGCTGAGAGCGGTCATCGCAAGCCTGGAAGGGGGGGATTTTATGGTGTCTCTGGACATAAAGGATGCATACCTTCATGGCCCCATTTATCCACCTCATCAGGCGTACCTCAGATTTGTGGTACAGGATTGTCATTACCAATTTCAGACGTTGCCGTTTGGTCTCTCCACGGCACCGAGAATATTTACCAAGGTAATGGCGGAAATGATGGTACTCCTGCGGAAGCAAGGAGTCACAATTATCCCATACTTGGACGATCTCATAAAAGCGAGATCAAGAGAGCAGTTGCTGATCAGCGTAGCACTTTCTCTGGAAGTGTTACGGCAAAACGGCTGGATTCTAAATATTCCAAAGTCGCAGTTGGTTCCTACGACTCGTCTGCCTTTCCTGGGCATGATTCTAGACACAGACCAGAAAAGGGTTTATCTCCCGATGGAGAAAGCTCAGGAACTCATGACACTGGTCAGGAACCTATTAAAACCAAAACAGGTGTCAGTGCATCACTGCACTCGTGTCCTGGGAAAGATGGTGGCATCATACGAGGCCATTCCCTTCGGCAGGTTCCATGCGAGGACTTTTCAATGGGACTTACTGGACAAGTGGTCCGGATCACATCTTCAGATGCATCAGTTAATCACCCTATCCCCCAGGGCCAGGGTGTCACTCCTGTGGTGGCTACAGAGCGCTCACTTTCTCGAGGGCCGCAGATTCGGCATTCAGGACTGGGTCCTGGTGACCACGGACGCAAGCCTCCGAGGTTGGGGTGCAGTCACACAGGGAAGAAATTTCCAAGGTCTGTGGTCAAGTCAAGAGACTTGCCTTCACATCAACATCCTGGAACTAAGGGCCATATACAACGCCCTACGTCAAGCGGAGACCCTGCTTCGCGACCAACCGGTTCTGATTCAGTCAGACAACATCACCGCAGTGGCTCATGTAAACCGCCAAGGCGGCACAAGGAGCAGAGTGGCGATGGCGGAAGCCACCAGAATTCTTTGCTGGGCGGAGAATCACGTAAGCGCACTGTCAGCAGTGTTCATCCCAGGAGTGGACAACTGGGAAGCAGACTTCCTCAGCAGACACGACCTCCACCCGGGAGAGTGGGGACTTCATCAGGAAGTCTTCGCACAGATTACAAGTCGGTGGGAACTGCCACAGGTGGACATGATGGCATCCCGCCTCAACAAAAAGCTACAGAGGTATTGCGCCAGGTCAAGAGACCCTCAGGCGATAGCTGTAGACGCCCTGGTGACACCGTGGGTGTTCCAGTCGGTCTATGTATTTCCTCCTCTTCCTCTCATACCCAAGGTGCTGAGGATAATAAGAAAAAGAGGAGTGAGAACAATACTCATTGTTCCAGATTGGCCACGAAGGACTTGGTATCCAGATCTGCAAGAAATGCTCACAGAGGACCCGTGGCCTCTTCCTCTAAGACGGGACTTGTTGCAACAGGGGCCCTGTCTGTTCCAAGACTTACCGCGGCTGCGTTTGACGGCATGGCGGTTGAACGCCGGATCCTAGCAGAGAAAGGCATTCCAGATGAGGTCATTCCTACGCTGATAAAGGCTAGGAAGGACGTGACAGCTCAACATTATCACCGTATATGGTGAAAATATGTTGCTTGGTGTGAGGCCAGGAATGCTCCTACGGAGGAATTCCAGCTGGGCCGTTTCCTTCACTTCCTACAGTCCGGAGTGAGTTTGGGCCTAAAATTGGGTTCCATTAAGGTCCAGATTTCGTCCCTATCCATTTTCTTTCAAAAGGAGTTGGCTTCTCTACCTGAAGTTCAGACGTTTGTAAAGGGAGTGCTGCATATTCAGCCTCCTTTTGTGCCTCCAGTGGCACCTTGGAATCTTAACGTGGTGTTGAGTTTCCTGAAATCCCACTGGTTTGAACCACTCAAAACGGTGGAGTTGAAATATCTCACGTGGAAGGTGGTCATGCTATTAGCCTTGGCTTCGGCTAGGCGTGTGTCAGAGTTGGCGGCTTTGTCACATAGAAGCCCCTATCTGGTTTTCCATGCGGATAGAGCAGAATTGCGGACCCGTCCACAATTTCTGCCGAAAGTGGTTTCATCCTTTCATATAAACCAACCTATTGTGGTGCCTGTGGCTACTACTGACTTGGAGGATTCCGAGTTACTTGATGTGGTAAGGGCTTTGAAGGTTTATGTAGCCAGAACGGCTAGGGTCAGGAAAACAGAGTCTTTGTTTATCCTGTATGCTTCCAACAAGCTTGGTGCTCCTGCTTCAAAGCAAACTATTGCTCGCTGGATCTGTAACACGATTCAGCAGGCTCATTCTGCGGCTGGATTGCCGCTTCCAAAATCAGTTAAGGCCCATTCCACTAGGAAGGTGGGCTCTTCTTGGGCGGCTGCCCGAGGGGTCTCGGCATTACAGCTTTGCCGAGCGGCTACTTGGTCAGGTTCAAACACTTTTTTGCAAAGTTCTACAAGTTTGATACCCTGGCTGAGGAGGACCTTGTGTTTGCTCAACCGGTGCTGCAGAGTCATCCGCACTCACCCACCCATTTGGGAGCTTTGGTATAATCCCCATGGTCCTTACGGAGTCCCCAGCATCCACTAGGACGTTAGAGAAAATAAGATTTTACTTACCGGTAAATCTATTTCTCGTAGTCCGTAGTGGATGCTGGGCGCCCGTCCCAAGTGCGGACTTCTTCTGCAATACTTGTATATAGTTATTGCCTTAATAAGGGTTAAGTTATGGTTGCATCAGGGTTTGACCTGATGCTCTGTAATTTGTCATACTGTTAACTGGTTGTTATCACATGTTATACGGTGTGATTGGTGTGGCTGGTATGAATCTTGCCCTGGATTACCAAAATCCTTTCCTTGTACTGTCAGCTCTTCTGGGCACAGTTTCTCTGAGGTCTGGAGGAGGGGCATAGAGGGAGGAGCCAGTGCACACCAGAACCTAAATTCTTTCTTAAAGTGCCCATGTCTCCTGCGGAGCCCGTCTATCCCCATGGTCCTTACGGAGTCCCCAGCATCCACTACGGACTACGAGAAATAGATTTACCGGTAAGTAAAATCTTATTTTTTTCCCTTTCGGTGCAGATAGTGGAAGGTGAAAAGGTAAGAGTTCTGCAGCCTTCTTATGTTCGCAGAAGTGGATGTCGTTTTCTGTTTCTACCACATCCACCGCATGTCGCTGGGTCTATCTGGCTGGAGCCCACTCCAGTGGGAGCTCGTCTACTACTTTTTCAGTCAGTCCGGGAATGGACTAGGACCTGTGAGTTAAGTATAGAATACAAAGGGGGACATTCTGGCGTTTACAGATGTTTCCCCTCACTGATTTTTCAAATAGATCTTGCCATTTTCTCTCTGGAAGGGGAGGTAGTACGCGACGCCATACCAGTGTTGCATCAGGTTCAGGGCGTTGTCCTGCTGTCCCTGTGTAAAAAAAACTTTAAAAAAAAACGTTTTCTCTTTACGTGGTTGACCTACAGGATGGATTCTCTCAGACCAGAGAGCTCCAGCACGTAAAGGTAGAAAAGGGGTTAAATTCGTGTTTCTCCGCATTCGGCTTACCTGGGTTGATATCCAGGATTGTCTTTGCCATTTCACCGGAGTGATGGCAGTATGATGGATTCTTTCAATAATAAGAGCTATTGTCATTCTGTACTGAGACGCTCTCCTGATTAAGGCGAGGTCAAGAAACAAGTGGTGCAAATCATTGTTTCTCTCTGACTGTTCTTCAACACAGGGAATGGCTGTTGTTCCCAACGACACAGATGTCGATGGTGGGTATCAGAGTAGTTACTGAACGGTTGAAGTTCTGTGCTTTCCTGTGGAAAGAGGTCTGAGGATCCAGAGTCGGATCAGATTTGCAGTGACAATCCATCAATATGTTCTGTTGAGGAAGAAGATGGTGGGGCCTAAGAGGCTTTTCAGTGAGCAGGTCAAATGCCAGAGTGGTTTTCACGGGGCCAGTTGGAAATGTGGTCCGGGTTTCACCTGCACATGCACCAGAATATAATCCTAATGGCCAGGATATCGCGCTTGTGGTGTCTGCTCAGTTCTCACCTCCTAGAGAGAAGGTTCGAATCCAGGATGAGATTCTGGTGTCCGGGCAGGCAGATCTCCGAGACTGGGGAGCAGCCCTTGCAAGGGAAGTAGTTCCAGAGGAAAAGGTCAAGCTGGGAAGCTTATCTGCAATAAACTTTCTTGAATTAAGAGCTATTTTCAATGAACATATGCTTTGTGATCTGCCGTGTTGATTCTGTCGGACGACTTGACAGCTGTGGTGTAAGTAAGCCGCTAGGGCGGAACACGGAGCAAAGCGGCAATGGAAGGTGCCGTAAAAGTTTTCCGCTGGGTGAAAGGACTGGTAAACGCTATATTAGCAGTATTCGGTCCAGATGTGAACGATGGAGAAATAGATTCCTCTGCAGATGCGATCTCCATCCGGGAGATATATAGTCGTCATCGAGAAGTTTCACTGAAGCGACAGGTCTTGAGGTGTCTTTGAGGTGTGCCTCAATTCGGCATATTGGTGTGTCGCCTCAACGAGAGATCTCAGGGATATTGTTCCAGGTCCGGGGACACTCAAGCTATAGCAGTGGACGTCCTCGGGACACCTTGGGTGTTTTCAGTCGGTCTATGTGTCCCCTCTGTTTTCACTCTTCTGAAGGTGATAAACGTAAGACGAACAAAGGTTCAGGCGATCCTCATTGTTCCGGTCTGAACATGGAAGGCTTCGTATCCAGTTCTTCAAGATTTACTCATAGCGGATCCCTGGCCTCTTCCTCTACGTGCGGAACTGTTACAGCAAGATCCAGGCGTGTATCAAGACTTGCTGCGATTGGCGGTGTGGCGGTTGAATGCCATATCCTAGCCAGAAAGGGTATTCCCAGTGAAGTCATTTCCATTTTTCTTCAGGCTAGAACAGAAGTAACTGCAAAGCCTTACCACCGTGGTTGGAGAAAATATGTGTCTTGGTGTGAATCCAAGAAGGCTACTACGGAAGACTTTCAGTTGGGTTGGTTTTCTCCAGTCTTTGCAAGCAGGCCCAAAGATAGGCTCCATTTAAGTGCGGTTTTGGCCATATAAATTTTCTTTCAAGAAAGAATTGGCGACCTTTCCGGAAGTTCGGACCTTCGTGGAAGGAGTACTGCACATCCAACCTCCTTTTGTGCCCCCATTGGCACTGTGGGACCTTGATGTGGTGTTGAGTTTTCTTGTCACAATGATTGCAACCTTTCTGAAAGGTTGTGTTACATTTTCTCTCTTGGAGAGTGGTCATGCTTTTGGCTCTGGCATCCGCAATGCGGGTGTCGGAAGTGGCGGCTTGGTCTCACAAGAGCACCTGTTTGATCTTCCAGGTGGATAGAGCAAAATTGTGAACTCAGATAATAGTTCGGCCAACAGTGGTTTAGGTGTTTCGCAGAAACCAGCCTATTTGATGCCTGTGGTTACTTGAGCTGATTCAGGGTCTCTCGATGTAGTCAGGGCTTGGAATATTTATGTAGCGAATTTGGCTCGGATTGCGGAAACAGAGGCTCGGTTTGTCCGGTATGCTCCCAGCGTGATTGGGGCGCCTGCGTATCTGCAGTCTGTTACACGCTAGATCTGTGATCCGATTCGGCGTGCTCGTTCTACGGCTGGATTGCCATTACCGAATTCGGTGGTGACCCATTCTGCTTGGAAAGTGGGTTTTCTTGGGCGGATGCCCGAGGAGTCTCGGCGATTCATCTTTACCGAGCGGATACTTGGTCCGGTTCAAACACTTTTGCTAAGCCCTACAAGTTTGATACCCTGGCTGATGGGGTCCTCATGTTGCTCAATCGGTGCTGCAGAGTCGTCCGCACTCTCCCGCCCGGTCTGTAGCTTTTGGTATAAACCCCATGGTCCTTACGGAGTCCCCAGCATCCTCTAGGACGTAGGAGAAAATAGGATTTTAATACCTACCGGTAAATCCTTTTCTCTTAGTGCGTAGAGGATGCTGGGTGCCCGTCCCAGTGCGTTCTGTGTCTGCAGTAATTGGTTATGGTTACACTCTTGTGGTGTTTCTTTTCTGTCAGGCAGTTGCTGATGTTGTGCATGCCATGGCAGGCGGTGTTTTTTTATTGGTTGTGTTGACACACTGGTTGTGTTACATATTCTCTCAGCATGTGGCTGTGTCTTTTTCATGCCGTTGGCTGGTATTCTTTTGAATGCCACGTTCTGCGGTATATTCGTGGTGTGAGCTGGTATGACACTCACCGTGTTTAAACAATAAATTCTTTCCTCGAAATGTCAGTCTCTCTGGGCACAGTTTTCTAACTGAGGTCTGGAGGAGGGGCATAGAGGGAGGAGCCAGTTCACACCCATTCAAAGTCTTTTAGTGTGCCCATGTCTCCTGCGGATCCCGTCTATACCCCATGGTCCTTACGGAGTCCCCAGACGGGTATGCAGTCTCCTTCAAGAGACGTCCCCCTCGCCAGTTTTGCACGACTGTTATCCCTTCGGATCTGTTGAAAGCGCAAACTCTACACATGGTCCTTACGGAGTCCCCAGCATCCTCTACGGACTAAGAGAAAAGGATTTACCGGTAGGTATTAAAATCCTATTTTCGACCGCAAGGTAAAGCAAAAGGTCAGGCGTACCCGAGACAGGCTCGTGCCTCCAAAACCACGAAGCCCAAATATAAACAATCTTGGGCCGCCCGTCAGCCTGCTTCCAAACAAGACAAGCCTGCTGCATGACGGGGCGGGCCTCCCCCTGGGTAACCCAGGGTGGGAGGACGACTTCTACAGTTCGCCCAGGCCTCGTTAAAGACCACTTCAGACGCCTGGGTGCGGTAAGTTGCCTCTCACGGGTATGCAGTCTCCTTCAAGAGACTCCCCCTCGCCAGTTTTGCACGACTGTTATCCCTTCGGATCTGTTGAAAGCGCAAACTCTACACTTGGTTGTACAATCCCTCCTGGACACAGGAGTGGTAGTGCCGGTACCTCTGTCTCAGAGAGGCAGGGGGTACTATTCGACCCTGTTTCTAGTTCCGAAGCCAAACTGGTCCTTCCGACCTATACTCATCCTCAAATCTTTGAACAAATTTGTAAGAGTATCCAAATTCTGTATGGAAACTCTGCGCTCTATTGTTCTGGCCATGGAGCCCAAGGATTATATGGTATCCCTGGTCATACAGGATGCTTACCTGCACATACCTATTGCCACATCGCATCAGCAATATCTGCGGTTTGCTATTGGCAACCTACATTATCAATTCCAGGCCTTGCCTTTTGGATTGACCACGGCTCCTCGGATCTTCACGTGATGACTGCCCTTCTCCGCCGTCAGGGTATGTGGATCCTGCCGTACCTGGACGACTTGCTGATCCTGGCAAACTCCCCAGAGGCTCTCCTCAGTTATCTGGATCTGACAGTCCAATTCCTACAAGCCCACGAGTGGCTCATCAACTGGAAGAAGTCCTCGCTGGTCCCTGCTCGGAGCATGATGCACCTGGGGGCACTGCTGGACACACACAACCAATGATTGTTCTGGTCTCCAGGGAAGGTCCTGAACCTTCAGGACAGGATCAGATGCTTCCTCTCTCGCCCAAGAGTGTTGATACACTCGGCGATGCAAGTACTAGGCCTCATGGTGTCGGCTTTTGACATGGTAGAGTATGCTCAATTTCATTCCTGCCCTCTGCAGAGGTTAATTCTTTCCAAGTGGGACAGTCTGCCTCATCGGATCAAGTCTCAAATGATCTCGTTTACTCCGGAGGTTCGTCTGTCACTAAGCTGGTGGCTAAAGGACCAACAGCTGAGCAGGGGCCGTCCCTTCTGGATCTCCTGACAACGGATGTCAGTCTCCGGGGGTTGGTGCGCGGTGTTGGAGCAACACTCTCTCCAGGGTCAGTGGACCAGGGAGGAATCTCTCCTGATAAACATTCTGGAATTGCGGGCAGTGTTCAATGCGTTGACACTGGCCTTGTCTCTAGTACGGAACAGGCCTGATCAAGTACAATCAGACGACGCCACCACGGTGGCGTACATAAATCATCAAGGCGGCACTCAAAGCCGCATGCCAATGCTGGAAGTACTGTATAAAAAATCCTCTGTTGGGCGGAACGCCATCTGCCAGGAATATCGTCAGTGTTCATCCCCGGAGTCCTCAACTGGGAAACGGATTTCCTCAGTCGTCAGGACGTTCAAGCTGGAGAGTGGAGTGTTCATCTGGAAGTCTTTCAACTCCTAGTGGACAAGTGGGGCCTACCAGACGTGGACCTGATGGCGTCTCGTCACAATCACAAGGTTCCGGTCTTGGGATCATTGACAAGGGATCCTCAAGCAGCGTTCTTGGATGCACTGGCAATTCCATGGAACTTTCGGCTGCCATACGTGTTCCCTCCAGTGTCACTCCTGCCCAGGGTTCTACGGAAGTTCAAGCAAGAAAGAGAAATACTACTTCTAATCGCTCCAGCGTGGCCCAGACTGCATTGGTTCTCAGACCTGCATGGTCTATCGATAGAGCGTCCTCTTCTACTTCCTCAATGCCCAGACCTCCTCGTTCAGGGCCCTTGTGTCTATCCTGACCTGGTCAGACTGGCTTTGCCAGCGTGGCTCTTGAAGCTGCACTCTTGAGGGCCAAGGGATTCTCAGAGGCGGTTATGCAAACTATGCTGAAGGGCTGGAACTCTTACTTCACATGGTGTGCTCCTAAGAATTATGATGCCTATTTGTTCAGAACTTCCAGGCTTTTGGCTTTTCTGCAACAAGGCCTAGATTTAGGCCTTCATCTGGCCTCCCTCAAGGTTCATATATCTGTCTTGTTGGGTGTGGTTTCAGATAAAAATTGCGTCTATACCTGACGTTCATACTTTCCCTCAGGGTGTTTTATGGATTCAGCCTCCCTATGTCCCTCCTGTGGCTCCATGGGATCTGTCTGTTGTCTTAAATGCCCTGCAAGAGTCTCCATTTGAACCTCTTGAGTCTGTGGATCTTAAATGTCTTACACTTAAGGTCGTGTTTTTACTGGCTATTGCCTCTGCTAGGAGGTTGTCGGACTTAGGCGCCTTGTCCTGTCGTCCACCCTTTCTGATTTTTCACCGTGACCGAGCAGTTCTTCGAACTAGCCCTGGTTATCTACCTAAGGTGGTATCATCTTTTCATCATAACCAAGAGAATGTGGTTCCAGCTTTATCTCTTCGCTCTTTGGAGGACAAACCAGGTCTTTGGATGTGGTACGGGCTCTCCGTGTTTACGTAGAGAGGACTGCCTCCCTCAGGAGCTCGGATACCCTTTTTGTACTTTTCGGTTATCACAAACGTGGCTGGCCTGTGAATAAGCAAACCTTGGCCAGATGGATTAGAATGGTGATTGCACAAGCTTATGTACAGGCTGGTCTTCCAGCTCCTGCTGCTATCAAAGCGCATTCTACCCGGTCTGTTGGACCTTCTTGGGCGGCCTGCCGTGGCGTGTCCGCTGTTGTGCAAGGCGGCTATGTGGTCCTCGGTGAACACGTTCATCAGGTTCTATGCCTTTGATACTTCGGCCTCCCAGGATGCTTCCTTTGGACGCCGGATTCTTGTACCCGCTACAGTGCGTCCCCTCCCATGAGGAACTACTTTAGGACATCCCCGATGCTATTCCCTGTGGAATACCAGTGTACCCACTGCAGAAAAGGAGATTTATGGTAGACTTACCATAGTTAAATCTTTCTGTGAGGTACACTGGATTCCACAGGGCGCACACCCTGATGCACTTAGCTTCTTTGGGTTTGTATGGCATTAGCCACTAGTCCCTTCTCCTGACGTGAGAATGTTGTTCTATGTGACTAACATCTACCGTCTCTTACCTGCTACTGCATTGGACTGGTTAATGAAACTGAGCTCCAGTGCCTGGAGGCGGGGTTATAGAGGAGGCAGTGCAGTGCATCCTGCGAACAGTCAAAGCTTTAGCCTTTTTGGTGCCTCGGATTAAGGTCCAACTCTACACCCCCAATGTTATTCCCTGTGGAATCCAGTGTACCTCACAGAAAGAGATTTAATTATGGTAAGTGTACCATAAATCTCCTTTTTGCATAGATTAAAATAACAATAAAAAAATTAGAATATATTAAGATAGTGGCAGCCTAATACAGCATACCAATTTTCCTTACAAGGGCCTATTTGTCTGGTTATTTGGCCCCATATACGATGTGGATAAAGCAGTTTCCGCATGATTTGCACTAAATGAGAGCCAAATGTTTTCAGATATTTGCTCAGATAGCTTCAGATGGCATTGGTCTGCTTTCCCTTATGGAAACCGCCCAACTGGATAAGGACTTAATCCCTCCCCGGTGAACTGGACCTGTTTGTGGTGCCCATTGCAATGTAGCTCTGAACATTAACATTCCTTTTTGCTGCATTCCGCTGGGCAATTTAATAAGGGACAACATGAGTAAAAATGAAAGTGATAACGTTACTAGGGTTAGACATGGCCAGCGCGTGCAATTTGTAAACATTGGGATTGACCTGACGAACAGTTCCAGCCAACCAGAGAGGGATAAGAAGATCCCGTTCCAGCCAGGATACTCCCGTAGGGGAAAGCCGGCTAAGCTTGATAAATTGCGCAGCAGCAACGTCCCCATACATTGTACGGGGAAGGAAGCGCTCTGCGTTTTTCTTAGGATATATCTGCAATAAATCCTGCAATTCACACTTGTTTAATAGCCACTTTAATTTAGTGCACATCATTTATAGGGCCAAATGCCTTGAGTAATAGTCTCCTTTAGTCTCCATTAAATGTTTTCGAGGAATGACAGCTGCCCCAGTGTTTGAGCAGTTAGAGATAGGCGATTCTTCCTTCATTTGATCCTTAACTTGAACCTTACGCGGTTTATTGGTGGGAATACTCTATTATTTGTTTAGTTGTCTTTTTAATTTGTTGCCTTCATAGTGTCATGGTACTTAATACATGGTGTAACCATTTCCTGAGCAACCAAAAGTAGTTGTCATACCTAAATTGCCTTAAAGTGGACCTGTCCAGGTGACAGTGTTTCTATTACAGACATTTGTATTGTAATACGGCTGCGGCAAGCGAGTGACTGACCTGCTATATCTGCACTTTACTGTCTGAAGCAACATTTGAATTTACGGTGACACCTTAACTTCAGAGACACCTGTCACCAATAACATGAATCAGCTTTGTACTCCCATATTGGATCTAATTCTAGAGGAATTAGAGACGCATTTTATTCTTTGTTTTCATGTTTTGGTCATATTTTGTAGATATGGAAATTAGACTAATTGGGGTTCAGATGTGCTAAATTCCTATGCACCAGAGACATGACAATAGGTTGTGAGGAATTGCCACATCAATGCAGTGCGCCCTTTTATCATATTGTGTAGGGATCAGTAGAATGCTGCATGTATTCCGCTCTCTCATCATTTCTCACTTTCACATGGTGTCACAAAGATGAATGTTACTGTGCTCTGTTAATTACTCTGCACCCCAGCAGGTTAGATGTGTGTCTCATTTTAAAGTGAAACTAATAAATAAATGTTCGATTGCCTGGCTGAGGATAACTTGTGCTGTCTTACTTTGCCGTGAATGACAGAAGTTGCGCACTGCTATGTCCGGCCTATAGCCGTGTAGAATGACGATATTGTGCATGTGTTTATAGTATTGAAACCATAACCTAACACCAACCTGAAATGTTGACATTGTGACTTTCAACATAATGACACCATGTTGACAGGATGACTGCATACCTATATAATAACCAAATCATCATTATTACATATCAAAGTATATCCATTAGGATATACGCTCCTGATATATACAACACACATCAGTTTTGCGAGAGATCGCCCCGGCAGCACTTGGGTAGCAAATGCTGCAATTGCACACTGATGCCTGTTTATATTGCCACCGCTGTAAAATTATTCCCAGAATCCTTTGCAGCTGAGCCAATACTACATCATACGGAAAAGTGTCTTGATGCATCGCAACCCCCATTATGTCACGTATACTGAAGTAAAGTATAACTTCTTTGGATTCTATTCATGTTAAATAAGGTTCTTCGATAAATACAACTTACATGCCTATATAACAGATGTTAAGAAGACATGCACACATAGCACGATTGCTATTGGTCAATAATGAAAAATGGGGACATTTCAAGGGTCACTTATTCAAAACCTGGGGTTAGTTATTTTCTGTACACCCCCTCCAACATGGTTTTTGTTAATAAAAACTCATCAGAAATGTGATGAGGAAAAAACCTGGAACAGGTGACGCTTACTGTCTCTGCATATATCCCCCACTAATCTCTCTTAGCTGAATGAAACAACCTCTTACTTGCAGGTTTTA
Source organism: Pseudophryne corroboree (assembly GCF_028390025.1). NCBI lineage: Eukaryota > Metazoa > Chordata > Amphibia > Anura > Myobatrachidae > Pseudophryne > Pseudophryne corroboree. The sequence goes on along the minus strand of NC_086444.1, from coordinate 1,132,174,373 downwards.
AACAACTGTCTTCATGTTTGAATGTCTAGTTTAAAGACCTTGGGTAGATTTAGTAAAGCGTCTAAAAAATTAAAATTGTTGCCCATAGCAATCAATCAAATTCTATCATTATTTTATTGCATCCTAGATAATGATAGAATCTGGTTGCTATGGGCAACCCCATCACTTTTAATTTACAGAAGCTTTAGTAAATTTACTACCTTGGGTCACAAACTAGACAGTGTTTCCCAATAGTGGAAATGGCATTTAAATTGTATGCATGCGTCTGAGAACTAATTCATTTCATTGGTACGTTATTTAAAATGATAAAATTCTGTTTAAATGCTGAACTTTTGCTTCTAGAATGTCTGTGTGTAAGTCTTTGGTTGTTTTATTACAGAAATATTTCTAAAGGGGTTTTCTACCTTCAGGAGACTTCAGTTATGCTGTCCTGCAATTTTACATTCAATTGATTGTTTTATCTACTGTATATGACTTTTTTTATGTTTCACTACTCCCAAACTTTCTCGTATCACGGCGCACTGGAGTATCAGCATTTTTTTCATGGCACCCCCTAAGCCAAAAGTTTCTAATTGAGAAATTCATCAAAAATTATTCAATTAAGTAAATTGTGCTTACCTGTCACGCTGAGGTTCAGTTATGTGGTGGTTGACAGGGCTAAGCCCACATATTTTTTGATTGGCGGTCATCAGCACCGATATTGCCTAACCCTTTGGCTATAAATAATTTGATTTGGAACTAGACTGCCAACCCATGCGGCACCCCTGCAAGTGCACTGTGTTACCCCAGAAAGCCGCGGCTCCCAGTTTGGGAACCACTGATCTATTGGTTATATTACTGATATATTACTATTTGGGAATAGTAATATAAGGGCTTTGTAAAAAGCCACCAAAGAAACCAGAATGTCCAAACAGTGCGATTAGTAAAAGTTACAGGATGGCACATACAGTATGACAATAAATGAAGGGGGTCTGAGGGTGAACCCCACCTTAATTATGTGTATAAAAGTCACTTATATAGTAAATGTACTTTTTTTTCCCCCTCCCCTATTGACAAATTGGCCCCGATTAGGTTGGATTTCCACATATCCACTGTGTGTTTATAGCAGGGCAATACTCCATGACCTTTTAGCTTTTATATTAGGTAAAAATGTAAAATAACACATTTTTTCCCAGGAGAGAGAACGAAGGTCTCCAGCCTTTAACCTCCATATAGCCAGCTTCCCAGAAAATAATGGAAGCGCTCTACAGCTTTTCTGTCAGCAGGAAGGAATTAAGGTAGATGCAGATTCACTTCCATCTTCTGGTGCATCCCATGTCTTTTCACTGCCATTAACCCCTCATTACTGTGGACATGTAAACAGAAGCATTCCTCAAATGCCGTCATTATTGGTACCCTAAATGTACTGTCATGCATGGTCACCCTCACCTATGTGCATAGTGTAAGACAACATACTGCTACTTATGAACTAAGTTGTATAATGGTAGATTTTACTGGTCACTTAATAATGAAGGCGGCCATTTTGGGGTCTGAACCAATAATTTCTGCCTCCAATGTATGTAGGTGATCTGTGCCCTCTAGTAGGTTGATATTACTAATTCTACTTGTCTAAGGCTTGAGTGTTTGGCTACAATGTGATTGAATTAAATAATCGTAAAATGACCCTTTTTTTAATGTATACACAGTATATATCATCCAGATGTTAACCATGGGAAATTGTATTGAGGACCTGTATGATAACCACCAATCACCACAGAATATGTTATAGTAGTAGGAATGATCTAAATGAGGCCTGGTCAAACTGCAGGTCTCCAGCTACTTTGAAACTACAAGTCCCAGCATACCCTTCCATCGATCGGCTGGTATAGCATCCCAGAAATTGTAGTTTCACAACAACTGGAGAGACCAGGGTCGACCAGGCCTGATCTAAATGAGATGAAGTATTTCTTCGCTCAGGCCTTACTGAAAGGAGTTCAGAGAACACACTGATAAGTAATTATCAGAATATGGGTAATGTGGTGTTTGGCTGCTGCTGCTCTACTTCTTACCTTTATTACATACTTGTGCACTTGAGGAGATCGGTTATTTTGACAGATACTTTAGGTAATTTGAGGTACAGTACAGTATTGCCATTATTGTTAGTTTGGTGGAAATGTACCAAAGCTTCAAGAGATAAAGTGGAGCAGTTGCTTGAAGCAATTAATCGGCATTTACCTAGTACAGTTCAAATAAATACAGTTATGTACAACTCCACTTTATCTACTAACAAGGTTTGAGACATCTCCCCCTTTGACTGTTCACTTTACTATGCCCCCACCTAGTCACACATTAGGCCAATTTAATACAGGGGCAAGAGCCCTGGGGCCATCAGTCTGAGTAAATTAGGTTTGGTTGAATAGACTCTATTAGCTTCTATGTTACTAAAAGACATGATCCCTTGTATCAAAAAGAGAGTCTCGTCTTTCATTCAAAATGCCAAATAAAACATACCCAATAAAAAAACAGGAAAACTATACTAGCGGCGTTTAATACCCTGGTACCTTTCTGCCTAAGCCTATATGTTCCGCTGCTTGTTTCTATTGGTGCTCTTCATACAAATAGTCTTTATAGGAAAAATCTTTTAAAACAAACAAACAAAAAAAAAACGGAAAATTAAATACAGTGGTAACAGCTGATGTATAGTGATGACCATAGATGGCTCTCTCTATGGTCAATGTTTTTTCCCCCAACCATAAGTAATAAACCATCGATGTTTTGTGCATGGGCATAGTGGCATTCAGCATCGGGGATTAGTCACCAATGTTTAGCACTGAATGTGAAAACACTCACCATCGCCATCAATCCTCAGCTGTAATGGGCAAAGCTTATGGTAGAGCGCCCATTGTATTACATGGTTTGTAAGACTCAAACCTCACAATAAAACTGGACATTGTTATCCATCACATACCAACTTAGTTTTTCAGCTAAATCAAGTTTATGATGATAAATTGAATGATGGGGGTAATTCCGAGTTGATCGCAGCAGGATTTTTGTTAGCAGTTGGGCAAAACCATGTGCACTGCAGGGGAGGCAGATATAACATGTGCACAGAGAGTTAGATTTGGGTGGGTTATTTTGTTTCTGTGCAGGGTAAATGCTGGCTGCTTTATTTTTACACTGCAATTTAGATTGCAGATTGAACACACCACACCCAAATCTAACTCTCTCTGCACAAGTTATATCTGCCTCCCCTGCAGTGCACATGGTTTTTGCCCAACTGGTAACAAAAAAATAAGAATTTACTCACCGGTAATTCTATTTCTCGTAGTCCGTAGTGGATGCTGGGAACTCCGTAAGGACCATGGGGAATAGCGGGCTCCGAAGGAGGCTGGGCACTCTAGAAAGATCTTAGACTACCTGGTGTGCACTGGCTCCTCCCACCATGACCCTCCTCCAAGCCTCAGTTAGGTACTGTGCCCGGACGAGCGTACACAATAAGGAAGGATTTTGAATCCCGGGTAAGACTCATACCAGCCACACCAATCACACCATACAACTCGTGATATGAAACACAGTTAACAGTATGAAACAATAGAGCCTCTCAACAGATGGCTCAACAATAACCCAATTTAGTTAACAATAACTATGTACAAGTATTGCAGATAAACCGCACTTGGGATGGGCGCCCAGCATCCACTACGGACTACGAGAAATAGAATTACCGGTGAGTAAATTCTTATTTTCTCTAACGTCCTAGTGGATGCTGGGAACTCCGTAAGGACCATGGGGATTATACCAAAGCTCCCAAACGGGCGGGAGAGTGCGGATGACTCTGCAGCACCGAATGAGAGAACTCCAGGTCCTCCTCAGCCAGGGTATCAAATTTGTAGAATTTTGCAAACGTGTTTGCCCCTGACCAAGTAGCTGCTCGGCAAAGTTGTAAAGCCGAGACCCCTCGGGCAGCCGCCCAAGATGAGCCCACCTTCCTTGTGGAATGGGCATTGACAGATTTTGGCTGTGGCAGGCCTGCCACAGTATGTGCAAGCTGAATTGTACTACAAATCCAACGAGCAATAGTCTGCTTAGAAGCAGGAGCACCCAGCTTGTTGGGTGCATACAGGATAAACAGCGAGTCAGATTTTCTGACTCCAGCCGTCCTGGAAACATATATTTTCAGGGCCCTGACAACGTCTAGCAACTTGGAGTCCTCCAAATCCTTAGTAGCCGCAGGCACCACAATAGGCTGGTTCAGGTGAAACGCTGACACCACCTTAGGGAGAAACTGGGGACGAGTCCTCAATTCTGCCCTATCCATATGGAAAATCAGATAAGGGCTTTTACATGATAAAGCCGCCAACTCTGACACTCGCCTGGCTGAAGCCAAGGCCAATAACATGACCACTTTCCACGTGAGATATTTCAGATCCACGGTTTTTAGTGGCTCAAACCAATGTGATTTTAAGAAACTCAACATCACGTTGAGATCCCAAGGTGCCACAGGAGGCACAAATGGGGGCTGAATATGCAGCACTCCTTTCACAAATGTCTGAACTTCAGGTACTGAAGCTAGTTCTTTTTGAAAGAAAATCGACAGAGCCGAGATCTGTACCTTAATGGAGCCCAGTTTTAGGCCCATATTCACTCCTGCTTGCAGGAAATGCAGAAATCGACCTAGTTGAAATTCCTCTGTTGGGGCCTTTTTGGCCTTGCACCATGCAACATATTTCCGCCATATGCGGTGATAATGCTTTGCCGTAACATCTTTCATGCCGTCAAACGCAGCCGCGGTAAGTCTTGGAACAGACAGGGGCCCTGCTGCAGCAGGTCCTGTCTGAGCGGCAGAGACCACGGGTCCTCTGAGATCATCTCTTGAAGTTCCGGGTACCACGCTCTTCTCGGCCAATCCGGAACCACGAGAATTGTGTTTACTCCTCGCTTTTCTTACTATTCTCAATACCTTTGGTATGAGAGGTAGAGGAGGGAACACACAAACTGACCGGTACACCCACGGTGTCACTAGAGCGTCCACAGCTATCGCCTGAGGGTCTCTTGACCTGGCGCAATACTTCTCTAGTTTTTTGTTTAGGCGGGACGCCATCATGTCCACCTGTGGACGACCCCATTGATTTACAATCATTTGGAAGACTTCTGGATGAAGTCCCCACTCTCCCGGGTGGAGGTCGTGCCTGCTGAGAAAGTCTGCTTCCCAGTTGTCCACTCCCGGGATGAACACTGCTGACAGTGCTAGTACATGATTTTCCGCCCATCGGAGAATTTTTGTGGCTTCTGCCATCGCCGTCCTGCTTCTTGTGCCGCCCTGTCGATTCACATGGGCGACTGCCGTGATGTTGTCTGACTGGATCAGCACCGGCTGGTGTAGGAGCAGGGATTTTGCTTGACTTAGGGCATTGTAAATGGCCCTTAGTTCCAGAATATTTATGTGAAGGGCAGTCTCCTGACTTGACCATAATCCTTGGAAATTTCTTCCCTTTGTGACTGCCCCCCAGCCTCGTAGGCTGGCATCCGTGGTCACCAGGACCTAGTCCTGTATGCCGAATCTGCGGCCCTCCAGAAGATGAGCACTGTGCAGCCACCACAGAAGAGACACCCTGGTTCGTGGAGACAGGGTTATTAAACGATGCATCTGAAGATGCGATCCGGACCACTTGTCCAACAGGTCCCACTGAAAAATCCTGGCATGGAACCTGCCGAATGGAATTGCTTCGTAAGAAGCTACCATCTTTCCCAGGACCCGCGTGCAGTGATGCACCGATACCTGTTTTGGTTTTAGGAGGTCTCTGACTAGAGAAGACAACTCCCTGGCTTTCTCCTCCGGGAGAAACACTTTTTTCTGGGCCGTGTCCAGAATCATTCCCAGGAACATTAGACGTGTCGTGGGGACCAGCTGTGACTTTGGGATATTCAGAATCCAGCCGTGCTGGCTCAGCACTTCCTGAGATAGTGCTACTCCCACTAACGACTGTTCCTTGGATCGTGCCTTTATTAGGAGATCGTCCAAGTATGGGATAATTAAAACTCCCTTTTTTCGAAGGAGTATCATCATTTCCGCCATAACCTTGGTAAATACCCTCGGTGCCGTGGAGAGTCCAAACGGCAGCGTCTGGAATTGGTAATGGCAGTCCTGTACCACAAATCTGAGGTACTCCTGGTGAGAATTGTAAATGGGGACATGCAGGTAAGCATCCTTGATGTCCAGGGATACCATGTAATCCCCCTCGTCCAGGCTTGCAATAACCGCCCTGAGCGATTCCATCTTGAACTTGAATTTTTTTATGTATGTGTTCAAGGATTTCAAATTTAAAATGGGTCTCACCGAACCGTCCGGTTTCGGCACCACAAATAGTGTGGAATAGTAACCCCGGCCTTGTTGAAGTAGGGGTACCTTGATTATCACCTGCTGGGAATACAGCTTGTGAATCGCTGCTAGCACCGCCTCCCTGTCTGAGGGAGCAATCGGCAAGGCGGATTTTAGGAAACGGCGGGGTGGAGTCGCCTCGAATTCCAGCCTGTATCCCTGAGATACTATTTGAAGGATCCAGGGATCCACCTGTGAGCGGGCCCACTGATCGCTGAAATTCCTGAGGCGGGCCCCCACCGTACCTGGCTCCGCCTGTGAAGCCCCACCGTCATGCGGCGGACTTGGAAGAGGAAGCGGGGGAGGACTTTTGTTCCAGGGAACCTGCTGTTTGCTGCAGCCTTTTTCCCCTGCCTCTGCCTCTTGACAGAAAAGACCCTCCTTTTCCCCGCTTGTTTTTCTGGGACCGAAAGGACTGAACCTGATAAAATGGCGCCTTCTTAGGCTGTGAGGGGACATGGGGTAAAAATGCTGACTTCCCAGACGTTGCTGTGGAAACTAGGTCGGAGAGACCATCCCCAAATAATTCCTCCCCCTTATAAGGCAAGACTTCCATGTGCCTTTTGGAATCTGCATCTCCAGTCCACTGGCGAGTCCATAAGCATCTCCTAGCAGAGATAGATAATGCACTTATTTTAGATGCCAGCCGGCAGATTTCCCTCTGTGCATCTCTCATGTATAAGACTGAGTCTTTTATATGGTCAATTGTTAGCAGGATCGTGTCTCTGTCTAACGTGTCAATATTTTCTGACAGTTTATCTGACCACGCAGCGGCAGCACTGCACATCCATGCTGACGCAATAGCTGGTCTGAGTATAATGCCTGAGTGTGTATATACAGACTTCAGGATCGCCTCCTGCTTTCTATCAGCAGGTTCCTTAAGGGCGGCTGTATCCTGGGACGGTAGTGCCACCTTTTTAGACAAATGTGTGAGCGCTTTATCCACCCTCGGGGGTGTTTCCCAACGTAACCTATCCTCTGGCGGGAAAGGGAACGCCATTAGTAGCTTCTTAGGAATTACCAATTTCTTATCAGGGGAAGCCCACGCTTCTTCACACACTTCATTTAATTCATCTGACGGGGGAAAAACTACAGGTAGTTTTTTCTCCCCAAACATAATACCCTTTTTTGTGGTACCTGGATGTAAATCAGAAATATTTAACACCTCTTTCATTGCCTCAATCATGCAGTGAATGGCCTTAACGGGCATTAAATTTGACTCATCGTCGTCGACACTGGTGTCAGTATCCGTGTCGACATCTACTTGTGCCACCTGAGATAGCGGGCGTTTCAGAGCCCCTGATGACTTTTGAGACACCTGGACAGGCACGAGCTGAAGACTCGGCTGTCCCACAGTCGGCATGTCGTAAAATTTTGTATGTAAGGAGTCTATACGTGCACTCATTTCCTGCCATAATACCATCCACTCAGGTGTCTGACCCCCAGGGGGTGACATCCCTGCTAAAGGCATCTGTTCCCCCTCCACATCATTATCCTCCTCAAACATGTCGACACAGCCGTACCGACACACTCCACACACACAGGGAATGCTCAAATAGAGGACAGGACCCACAAAAGCCCTTTGGGGGGACAGAGTAAGAGTATGCCAGCACACACCAGAGCGCTATATATATGCAGGGACTAACTGAGTTATGTCCCTAATAGCTGCTTTATATAATATACTGTATACAGTGCCAATTTTAATGTCCCCCCTCTCTTTTCCCTCTTACTGTACTGTAGAATTGCAGGGAAGAGCCAGGGAGCTTCCTTCCAGCCGAGCTGTGAGGGAAAAATGGCGCCAGTGTGCTGAGGAGATAGGCTCCGCCCCTTTTTCGCGGCCTATTCTCCCGCTTTTTATGGGATTCTGGCAGGGGTATTTACCTCATATATAGCCCCAGGGGCTATATATTGAGGTATTTTAGCCAGCCAAGGTGTTTTTATTGCTGCCTCAGGGCGCCCCCCCCCAGCGCCCTGCACCCTCAGTGACCGGAGTGTGAAGTGTGTATGAGGAGCAATGGCGCACAGCTGCAGTGCTGTGCGCTACCTTGGTGAAGACAGGATGTCTTCATGCCGCCGATTTTCCGGACCATCTTCTCGCTTCTGGCTCTGTAAGGGGGACGGCGGCGCGGCTCCCGGACCGAACATCAAGGCTGGGCCTGCGGTCGATCCCTCTGGAGCTAATGGTGTCCAGTAGCCTAAGAAGCCCAATCCGGCTGCAAGCAGGCGAGTTCGCTTCTTCTCCCCTTAGTCCCTCGCTGCAGTGAGCCTGTTGCCAGCAGGTCTCACTGAAAATAACAAATTCTAAGACTATAACTTTCTAAGAGCTCAGGAGAGCCCCTAGTGTGCATCCAACCTCGGCCGGGCACGAAATCTAACTGAGGCTTGGAGGAGGGTCATGGTGGGAGGAGCCAGTGCACACCAGGTAGTCTAAGATCTTTCTAGAGTGCCCAGCCTCCTTCGGAGCCCGCTATTCCCCATGGTCCTTACGGAGTTCCCAGCATCCACTAGGACGTTAGAGAAATCCTGCTGCGATCAACTCAGAATTACCCCCCGATGAGTGATAGTGATGGCTGCCAAATAGTGAGGACTGATTGATGAGTCATGTGATATATGAATGATGAGTATCCGAAATGATGAGAGATGTGAATAGGGAAAGATTTGATCTGAAATTTCACCACATCACGTTACGCTCACTTTTAAATATAAGCACATGGACAGCCACTGATGAGTTCCCCATGGTATATATCTGCTATAATGTGGCGAACATTCAGTATGAACCAATGGCATATACTCTATATATTTTAATAGAAGACTAATGCCCTTTACCTTTGACCTGAAATATAGCTGCTAATTTAATTGAGATCTTTACACACAGATATTGGCAGAGCCGACCTTAGGCATAGGAAAACTAGGCAAATGCCTAGGGCATTTGGTATGCTTAGGGGCACCAGCAGCTTCTGTTGATTAAAATGATATGCAGCATGCCTATATTCTATGTGGGACTGCGGCTGTATCTGCATACAAAATGCTACGTTGCAGTGTAGTCCTGGAAATCACTGTAATATAGCATTTCATATGCAGATATAGCCGCAGTCACACACAGAATATAGGCATGCTGCATATCATTTTAATCAGCAGAAGCTGCTTGTGCATCCTAGCCACATAGTAATGCAAATAAGATGCATTTTCATAAACAAAAGGCGCCTGACGTTAGCAGAGCTGCCAGCTGACTCATGCCAGGCATCTCCTGCAGAACTAGCGGCAGGGCTAGGGGGCACCAGCCAAAATCTTGCCTAGGGCATCATATTGGTTAGGGCCGGATATTGGGGCAGATGTATTAAGCCTGGAGAAGGCATAAAGAAGTGAAAAAGCGGTGATAAGTACAAGCTGATAACGCACCAGCCAATCAGCGCCAATATGTAAATTGACAGGAGCGGATTGGCTGGTGCGTTATCACCTTGCACTTATAACTTCTCCAGGCTTCATACAGTATATCTGCCCATAGTAGCAAACAAATATAGTAATAAAAAAATATATAATAAAAATCTACATTAACAGTTTACGCATAGTCTGTGCATTCCTGTTTAGCTGACAAAACAAAACTTTATTATAACTCTGTCTTAGTGCAGTCTGGTATGTCATTGTACTGCTCAAACCCTTGCTTTGAGGTAGAACATCCTTGCATATTGATGCTTGAGTAGTTAATCAAGCTCTAGAGACAGGGAGACCTGCGGCTGATTGCTCTACAATCTGTTGCAGACCTCAGAGGGGCATAGAGAGCCTTCAGAATATAGCTGCATGGTATGTATTTCTCCAAACCATCTCCAGCTTCTAGTTGCATTGCTACTGTCTGTGCACTTGCTTCATGCTGCTCTGTGTGCTGTATATCTGGAGTGTTACGGTCCGCTGGGACATGGGCTGTTTGGGTCTTGTTTAGTCATGATGTTGTCACTCTCTTCCAGGATGTGGATATCTCAGAGCTTATGAAGAAGCTGGATATACTTGGAGATAATGGGGTAATTTCACAATCTCTCTTCGCTGAATTCCTAACGTGCTACCAATGGCAATCACAAAGATATACATTTGCAATAATCGCCATCTGTTGGCAGAACCTAAGTGGTTTGACTATTATTTATATTTGCTGTTAAAATGAGCAGACGCCTCTGTTCTGTTATCGCCAAAGGCTAAGGAGATTTCAATCAGGTGGGGGTTAGGGGCTGAGTTTGACAGGAAGATGTATACCACCATGTTTAATTAATATGGAGACCCACACTATTTTACAATCTATTCCATCACTAAGAAGTTTACTGATACTACCAGTGCCATCTTAACAGCATTTTACGCTCTGTGCAATGCAATGCACTAGGGCCCCCTACACATCATAATTGCCTACTCTCCCGGAAAGGCCGGGAGGCTCCCAAAAATCGGGTGGCAAGCCTGGCTCCACGGGGAAGTGGGCAAGCCTCCCACATTCCACCCCCCAACTGCACCACCCGCTCCCCACCACCCGCTGACCGCCGGCATCCATTCGTTGGAGAAGGGAGCGGTAGCGATGATGCAATTAGCATTAAAATGTGTCATCATAGTCCCGCCCCCCACTTCACAATGCCAGTAATGTGGACATTGTGAAGAGGTGGGCGGGCTACGATGATGTGATCACGTCATCACGCCCCATACCGCCTCCGCCACGCCCCCCTACCATCTAATTCATGCCCCCCTCCTCTGTGACTCGGTTGCTCCCTCCCGGAAAGAGCAGTCAAAAGTAGGTAAGTATATTACACACTCATAACGGAAACCAGTTTAAAAAAATTCATAACACCCCATTTCTCCATATGCTTCTATACAGTGAATGGCTGTCAACACTCTAATTAGCGGATAGCTCCAGCCATTCACTTTCTGGCTGCAGGCTGGGAGGCAGGTAAAGAATGATTGTGTGACCACCATCCACCTCTGCTCGAAGGCCATAGAATTGTGGAGCCCTGAGCAGCTGCCCGTGGTGCCTTTACATTACGATGGCCTAGGGTAGAACCCCTGTAGAGGCGAGTAGCAAAAGCCCATTTCGCTCACACATTGAAAAGGCCCTGGTCCTATGTCATGTGACCTCCTTGTGCATTGGATGGACTGTGTTTGGTGAGGTAAGTAAACTGATAATACACCTTATGTATTATAATGTGTAAATCTGTCACCATTATATAAATTAGGTAAACTTATTTTCTTGGGCTTGCACCTTAATATCTCCCCACCCCCAAGAACATATAAGAGCCTTGTTCTATAGAGGAATGGCTAGGGGCTTGTCCGATTTTATCAGTCAAGTGAAATGTTTATGTTTTTTTTTAGAATGCTATAAATCACATATAGCTTTTCCCTATCCGACCAATAAAGAATTAGTTCTAGAGACTAACATAATGAATTCAATAAAGCGAGCATTTTAGTGACTAAGGGGGAGATGTACTAAGCAGTGATAAAAATGCTGCAAATTGTGGCTGTAAACAGCGGCTAGGGGAGGCATAATGATGCGTTTGTGGCACCACACCTCCCTGCCCATTGAACATGGAAGCCATTTCCAGGGGGGGAAAAACTATCAGGGTGTATCCAAAAGATTTTACTGATATAATCTATTTAATCTTCCCAATAGCTCTAATGAAAAAACATATACAATATAACAGTAACTGATCATGAGTCAGCGCTCCTCAGCCTTCCACGAGTCATTGGAGTGAAGTAAATCCATGAGCCAAAGTCATGATATTTGTCCGGGGCTCATTCTGTTTAATATCTCAGTTGTAGCTTCTGATCTCTTGTAAGATTCCCAATATACTGGAGGTCACCTTGTAAGGATAGAGCACCCTCAGGTTATCACCCATGTTGCAGTGTCTGGGTAAGAAGTGACATTACTAGCCAGGTAGAGTCGTTACACAGAACCAGAGTATACCTGTATATGGGTACCACTGCTGTAACAATGACACATTGCGGGCCATGTCGGACTGGGGCATGTAGGGCCCACTGGGGAAATACAGTGGGGGTGTGGCCAGCCTCTAGAGGGGGGGTGTCCAGCCACCACATTGGTTTGCCTAACAATTTTGCATAGGTTGGTCCCCTAGATAAATATATACAATAAACACTGTAGTGCATGCATGATAATGTACTAGATTAGATTAGTAACAGCACAGTCTGGAACCCGATTCCAAGAGGAGGGGGTGGGGCCCCAGGCAGTAGGGCCCACCGGTGGTTTCCCCTGTACCACTGTGGGCCAGTCCAACCCTGATTGCGGGCATAACATGCAATCGCCCTTAAGTGAGTTGACCCCTATGTATCTTAAGAATACAGCCTATCACCTGGGATTACTCACGGCATTATTAGAACATGCAGTATAGGGGGAAAGGGTGGGGTGTGTAGTTGGTATTTTGGGAAGAGAGTACTGTACTTAGGAGGCCTCCCTCTCAGGCATGGGAACAGTAGAACCTGTGTAATGTATATGGTCTTGTCTTTCAGAATTTGCGGAATGAAGAGCAGGTGGCAGTAATCCAGGCGGGAACTGTGCTGTCACTCTGTGAGAAGGTACAGAACTAGCGCTTTTTTTTATACTGATTTAAAAGGAACCCCTCACTACCTATTACTAGTGACCCTATGGCGGTCAGCAGAAGAAGCTTTATGTGAATGTGCCCCATCACATTATTCTTTACAGACACTTATTTTGCAAAGGGATATATATATATTCTTTCCATAATTATAATACGAGTGATATAAACATTGATATATACGGTTACAAAAATGTCATAATGTTTATCAACATCTTCCCTCCCTAATCGTCATAATTAATTATTCTTCACCATGTTGGCCTCCGAGAGTGATAAAGATTATAAGGGGAGATGTATCAAGCCTTGGGCAGAGATAAAGTGGTAAATTGTTTATGGATGTTTTTTTTTATTTTGGATTATTTTATAAAATGTTTTGTTCCTTTTTGTAACATGAAGCCATGTTTCAGTGATGAGGTCCTAAAACTCAAAGGGATGTTCTAATATGGGGGTGATGTATCATGCAGTCAAAAGAGTGGAGAAGTTGCCCATAGTAACCAGCTTATATCTTTTTATAGAATGTCATTAATAAATGGAACCTCAAAGCTGATTGGTTGCAATGGCAACTTCTCCACTTTTTTCTCTCCAACGCTTGATGCATGTCCCCCAATATTGTTTAACATTTGTCCGAACATTGCTTTGAGCAGTACTTCCAGCGTCTCTGCTTCAGTCATATATTCTGCCACCAAATGATTCTCATACATTCTCCATAGCAGATTTCAGCCCCAAACCCCACCCCTTCCCCACAGGTAGCCACCATCCACTCACAGGACATAGCTGTGTGATAGGCTGACAGCTTCCCCTATACTGAAATTATAACTGAATCAATCAAATATGCAAAAATACATAATTTAAATCAGCAGTAATTAAAATACTACAATTTTGAAATCATTTGCTATAAAACATACTACTCATGCATTATAACAAGTAATGTGCTTACTGTGACATATAAGGAATTACCTGACCGGGAGAATATGGCAATGGTAAAGTAATTTCCCCATGACTTCTATTTGGGTAATCTTCAGGTTGCCGGCGGCCAGGCTCCCGGCGACCATCATACCGGTGCCGGAATCCCGACCGCCGGTATACCGACATCTTTTCTCCCTCTTGGGGGTCCACGACCCCCTGGAGAGAGAATAAATAGTAAATAGCGTAGCGTGCCACCGTGCCCTTAGCGTGGCGAGTGCAACGAGCCCGCATTGGGCTCAATTGCGCTCGCCCAGCTGTCGGTATGCCGGCGATCGGGATTCCGGCGCCGGTATGCTGGTCGCTGGGACCCCGACCGCCGGCAAACCATACTACACCCTTCTATTTCTCAGTATGCCATAGTAACTTTACATGTTCAGTAAGAAGAAGATGGGAGAATTGCTGGCCAGGAAAGGCTAATGTGGAGTGTCACTGTCCATGCTTACAGTTATACAATGTGTATACTGAGATTATAACCATTTAGCTGAAAGGAAATCTGGGTAAACCCAAAGCAAATCCTGTCTATTTAAAGATATTTTTTTTAAATCCAAATGAAGGGGTCAATTTACTAAGCCTTGGATAGAGATAAAGTACCAGCCAATCAGCTCCTAACTGCCATGTTACAGGCTGTTTTTGAAAAATGACAGTTAGGAGCTGGTTGATTGGTATTTTATCTCCATCAACTTTATCTCTATCCAAGGTTTAGTAAATAGACCCCTATTACCTGGAACATCCCAAAGTACTTACCTGGAAGATATCTTGGGGCGCTTCTCTTTTCTGGCTGTTGTCAGTGATTAACACAGTGTGTGTCTGTCCCGATGTTACAGTACCATTTGATGTTTTCTGCAGGTGAATGAACAATGCCTATTATCTGGTTCAAATTGAAAATGTTATTTCAAAAAGACATTTTTAAAATAAAACGGTCACTTCAAAAAATAAAAATGTTATATATATATATCTCAATTACACCCAAAAATCAAATCTCTCATGAACAAAATGACTGAAACCCAGCATATTCCATACAATACAGAATTATTGTACTCATGCTGGTGACTTTATTTAGTAGTGTGCACCCCACTCTTACTGTATTTCAGTGTGGACCCAGTTAGAGCGTTCTGTGTAATTATGTAAATGGAGCAATGATATAATCCAGCGCTGTTGTGGTAAGGGTATGGGGGAAGGGGGGATTTAGGGTGAAACAGGTGATAAAATGAAGCCAAAGAATCACAGCCTATTTATCGTAATCCGACTCTGTAGCCAGAAAGCTTTTCTCATTATTTAATGGGACTATTAATCTGATTTACTTGCTAATTGGAGATTAGTATTGAAAGAACTGGTGTGACATTTTGTGAGGCTTCATCTCTTTTAAAGAGAATAGTGTTGTGTCAGTGGGTTGCTTAGCACCCTGCAGTAAGCTGCCTCCCTCTGAGACGAGTACAGGGCACGTAGCCAGTGTAGCCAGATTCTCCTGGGATTTACGAATCCTACGTATTATTCATTTCTGCGGAAGGAAGACTGTAAAATAGGCCACATTTCATTATATGATGTTTTATGATCTGAATATGTGAGTGCGTGTGTGTGTATATAAATAAATATATATTGGAATTATTTATTTAGGGGGCGCCTAATAATAATAAAATTCTGGGGATCAGTGCCCTTTGGATTTGGATTTGTAGTACAAACAATTTTATCCCTTTTAACAAGCTATTTAGTGCGTACAACCACATACTGTATGATGCTCTTGCAATACACATATATTTATTAAAATGCTTTCTTAAACTACTTCATAAAATATTTAATAAAAATAATGGAACCTTGTACCAAGACAATTATTGTACAATTCAGTTTTTCAACAAGTGTTTAGTAGACATCTTTCTTTTGTGACTCCAGAGAATAAATTGCCCAACGCGTTTCGTCATCTATGACTTCATCAGGGATGCCACAATACAAAATATTAGTGTAGTTGTGTTCTCTACTAATTCTGTAGCCTTCTTGGTTAACTTTTATTTAAATTGGTGTCAGTAGCATAACAAAGCCTTTGCCTGGTACTTGGTGGTATATATATTTTCTTCTCTTATCCAATAATGAGTTAAAGTTCTACCCAAAATGGAGTTCCTTCAGAAACGAATCATTTTCATGGACTGATTATAAGGATCAATGATCCCAATTGATTCCAAAAAAGTTAAATTACTCTTCTGAAGCCCAATTATTCACACTGCTCTTCTAATACCTTTAATAAAGAGTCATTTTCCTCTGATCTGTCCTGCTTAGGTTTCAGTCCTGCAATCAGATTGAAAAAATAAAAATAAAATATATATATATATATATATATATATATATATATATATATATATATATACCCTTTATTAAAAAAAAAAGGCTAACGTTGCTCCTCACCTCCATTGGGGGAATTCAAGTGTTGTGCATTTTGATGGGTAACTAATATCAGGGCTGTTTCTACCCAATTTGGCTCCCAGTGCCAGATCTAAAAACGTGCCCCCCCATGACATAAAAAAATGTGCCGCCCCCAAAAGGGGTGTGGCCTCATTTAAATGGGCGTGGCCTCGTCTGCAAAGACTACCTCACACCCCAGTTTTTGACCCTGCTCCAACAGGTCACGGCCACCATAGGAAAAAAAATTCTACCATATTAAGCCCCACACAGTAATGCCCCCTGCACCATATTATGCCACACACCACAATGCCCTTGATACATTAAATCCCCACATTACGGCAGGCAGAGTCCCCATTTTCCACATTACGGCAGGCAAGAGTCCCCATTTTCCACGTTACAGCAGGCAAGTGTCCCCATTTTCCACATTACAGTCAGGCAAGTGTCCCCATTTTCCACATTACAGGCAGGCAAGTGTCCCCATTTTCCACATTACGGCAGGCAAGTGTCCCCATTTTCCACATTACGGCAGGCAAGTGTCCCCATTTTCCACATTACGGCAGGCAAGAGTCCCCATTTTACACATTATGGCAGGTGTCCCCATTTTACACATTATGGCAAGCAAGTGTCACCGTTTTACACATAATGGCAGTCAGAGTGAGAGATTGAGAGAGAGAGAGGTGATTCCCGCTCTTCGGCCTGCCTCCCCAGTCGCTCCTCGCGCCGGCCGCCTCTCCCTCTTCGTAACTTGGCTCACCCTCCTCCTCAGTACTCCGCTCGCTTAGAGGGGGGGTAGTTTTGTGGAATGACGCGGTTGCGTTGTGATGTCACGATGCAACCACGTCATTCCGCGGAACTCCGCCCCCCGAGTTGGGTACTCGGGAGGAGGGGGAAGCAGGGAGCCACAGTCAGTGCCGCGGTGGGCGCCCCGTGCGGTTGTACGGCTCGCCCGCCCCAAGAAATGGCCCTGACTAATATATATTTATAGAGAGATTGTCGTTTGTTTGTTTTTTTGTTTTAAATAAAAAAAGGTGCTGCCACTCCCTTTAAGTTACTAGTTGATATAAGATTTATGGGGTCTATTCATGAAGCAGTGGAGAAGTGAGCCAGTGGAGAAATTGCCCATGGAAACCAATCAGCATTGAAGTAACATTTATAATTTGCATTCTATACAGTTGTACGGAGCAGCTGATTGGTTGCCATGGTCAACTTCTCCACAGGCTCACTTCTCCACTCTTTTCACTGCTTCATGAATCGATCCTATTAGTACAGCTGGAGCCACACTCATTGAGCGTGGCTGCATCGCAGGAGGGGGTGAGCGGCGTGCCTAGGCGCGCCTGTGCCTCTGCCCGCCGCCGAGTGTACAGAGACACCCCCATTCAAAATTAATTTGGCGCGTCTCTACGACACACGCGTGTCCCATTCGTTCCCGGCGGTCCTGGATATGTGTGCAGGTACTAATGGTATCCATTTCTGAAATTACTTCACTGATTTCTCCCTGATTCTGGAACTATTCTAGTTATAAGAATTTAAAATTTTACAAGTGCCTATACTGTATCCGAGTGCCACCACAGAAGTGTCGCTACTGTATATTGCACTGTAGCCTCTCATGTCTGTGCTGTCCTGGCAGTGGAGCTTATATGATGAGCTGGAACTTGAATTGAATGAAGCATTCACCAGATAATCTTTTTTATTTTTAACGCCCGTTTTACTGGGTTTTTTATTGTTACAGTAAAGCTAATGATATGCTGTTACTACAGTATGTCAACCTACAGAATGTTGACACTGTCATAAGGTTCAGAATGTCCATATATTTGGTTGACTTGTTCAAAATGTCAACATTAGTCGTGTACATTATGAACATATAATCATTTAGAGTTAGGCTGTGGTTAGGGGTAGGCTTCGGCTGCTGTTAGGGTAAAATAATACTACCAAACATCCTCCCTGTCAACAGAGGTAAGTGTTGAGGAAATGGGTGCACCCATTATAGATACGCCATTGATTACCTTCAGTATTCAAAGGTCTTAACTATTGGTGTATACAGAGGTTGGCTGGCAAGGGGGGCATGGTGCCATGTACCCCCTGGGCCAGTAAAATGTAAGTTATCCAGGGCCGCCTGGCTGCAGGAGGCAAACAATGGTCCGACTGCTTCCGACTGTTCTGAGTTATAACATTTAACCCTCCTGTCTGTCTGCTGAATAGCAGGGGCTAGCAGAAAATGGCTGCCTCCATAACAGGTTATAAGAAAATGGCCACCGCTGACCAATGGGGAGCCAGGTGTCCTTTCCCGGACCCTAGGGGCTGGAGGGTGGGTAAAGGGGTCAGGGCTTATTGAAAGAGTTGGGCTGCTCTTCCTTCTGCTGGAGTATGTACAGGGAGGGGGCAGCAGATGCCAGTACAGTTAGGAGTAGTGATGTGCACCGTAAATTTTTCGGGTTTTGGATTCGGTTCCGCGGCCGTGTTTTGGCAAAACCTCCCTGAAATTTTTTTGTCGGATTCGGGTGTGTTTTGGATTTGGGTGTTTTTTTACAACAAACCCTCAAACACAGCTTAAATCATAGAATTTGGGGGTCATTTTGATCCCATAGTATTATTAACCTCAATAACCATTATTTCCACTCATTTTCAGTCTATTCTGAACACCGAACACCTCACAATATTATTTTTAGTCCTAAAATTTGCACCAAGGTCGCTGGATGACTAAGCTAAGCGACCCAAGTGGCCGACACAAACACCTGGCCCATCTAGGAGTGGCACTGCAGTGTCAGACAGGATGGCAGTTTTAAAAAATAGTCCCCAAACAGCACATGATGCAAAGAAAAAAAGAGGCGCAATGAGGTAGCTGTGTGACTAAGCTAAGCGACTCAAGTGGCCGACACAAACACCTGGCCCATCTAGGAGTGGCACTGCATTTTTCTAACGAGAGGATGAGTGCTTCCATCCTCATGTGAATCTGAACCACTATTCATGAATATAGGCCAGGGCCTCAGCCGTTCCTTGCCACTCCGTGTCGTAAATGGCACATTGGCAAGTTTACGCTTCTCATCAGACGCTTTTAATTTTGATTTTTGGGTAATTTTACTGAACTTTTGTTTTTTGGATTTTACATGCTCTCTACTATGACATTGGGCATCGGCCTTGGAAACGACGTTGATGGCATTTCAACGTCTCGGCCATGACTAGTGGCAGCAGTTTCAGCACGAGGTGGAAGTGGATCTTGATCTTTCCCTATTTTACCCTCCACATTATTGTTCTCCATTTTTTAATGTGTGGAATTATATGCCAGTAATATATCAATAGCAATGGCCTACTACTATATATACTGCGCACAACTGAAATGCACCACAGGTATGGATGGATAGTATACTTGACGACACAGAGGTAGATAGAGCAGTGGCCTACTGTACCGTACTGCTATATATTATATATACTGGTGGTCAGCAAACTGTGCAAAACTGAAATGTACCACAGGTATGGAGGGATAGTATACTTGACGACACAGAGGTAGGTAGAGCAGTGGCCTACTGTACCGTACTGCTATATATTATATATACTGGTGGTCCGCAAACTGTGCAAAACTAAAATGCACCACAGGTATGGATGGATAGTATACTTGACGACACAGAGGTAGGTAGAGCAGTGGCCTACTGTACCGTACTGCTATATATTATATATACTGGTGGTCAGCAAACTGTGCAAAACTGAAATGCACCACAGGTATGGATGGATAGTATACTTGACGACACAGAGGTAGGTAGAGCAGTGGCCTACTGTACCGTACTGCTATATATTATATATACTGGTGGTCAGCAAACTGTGCAAAACTGAAATGCACCACAGGTATGGATGGATAGTATACTTGACGACACAGAGGTAGGTAGAGCAGTGGCCTACTGTACCGTACTGCTATATATTATATATACTGGTGGTCAGCAAACTGTGCAAAACTGAAATGCACCACAGGTATGGATGGATAGTATACTTGACGACACAGAGGTAGCGCAGTGGACTACTGTACCGTACTGCTATATATTATATACTGGTGGTCAGCAAAATTCTGCACTGTCCTCCTACTATATACTACAATGCAGCACAGATATGGAGCGTTTTTCAGGCAGATAACGTATAATACTGGTGGTCACTGGTCACTGGTCAGCAAAACTCTGCACTGTCCTCCTACTATATAATACTGCTGGTCCCCAGTCCCCACAATAAAGAAATTAGCACACTGAGCACAGATATTTGCAGCCCACTGAACATAGAAACTGAGATGACGCCAGCCACGTCCTCTCACGGTCATCTCCAATGCACGAGTAAAAAATGGCGGCGACGCGCGGCTCCTTATATAGAATACGAATCTCGCGAGAATCCGACCGCGGGATGATGACGTTCGGGCGCGCTCGGGTTAACCGAGCAAGGCGGGAGGATCCGAGTCTGCCTCGGACCCGTGTAAAATGGGTGAAGTTCGGGGGGGTTCGGATTCCGAGGATCTGAACCCGCTCATCACTAGTTAGGAGCAGTCTAGAATAGTGCTATGTGAACTCCCGGCATAAAGAGTGAACTTCTGGACCAGCTTCACCTCTGGAGAGATTGTATTGGGAGTCAGCAGCTGTCTGCAAACTAAAGCAGATGAAAACTAGTACACTGGTAATGTACTGTACAGCTCCACCTCTGCCCCCACATTGTAGACACTGCCACTGTAAAGTTCTACCCCCATGTACAGTAACACTGCGCAGTCCCAACTGTTCCTCCACTTTGTATACACCCTCCTGTGCCCCCACTCTGTGTACACTGGTACTGTGCAGTGCAGTGCAGCCCATCTGTGCCCACTGACAGCATGCATCCCCCTGTGCCCTCACCCTGTGTACACTGGTACTATGCATCCCACCTGTGACCACTGACACAATGCACCCCCATGTGCCCTTACCCTGTGTACAGTGGAGAAGTTGCCCTTACCAACCAATCAGCTGCTCTGTATAATTTTAAAGTATGCAAATAAATAAGATTTTAAACCTACCGGTAAATCTATTTCTCCTAGTCCGTAGAGGATGCTGGGGACTCCGTAAGGACCATGGGGTATAGACGGGCTCCGCAGGAGATAGGGCACCTAAAAAGAACTTTGACTATGGGTGTGCACTGGCTCCTCCCTCTATGCCCCTCCTCCAGACCTCAGTTAGAGAACTGTGCCCAGAGGAGATGGACAATACAAGGCACGATTTAGCAATCCAAGGGCAAGATTCATACCAGCCCACACCAATCATACCATGTAACCTGGAACATACATAACCAGTTAACAGTATGAACAAACAACCGTAACGGTCCAAGACCTATTCCAACTGTAACATAACCCTTACGTAAGCAACAACTATATACAAGTCTTGCAGAGTTTCCGCACTGGGACGGGCGCCCAGCATCCTCTACGGACTAGGAGAAATAGATTTACCGGTAGGTTTAAAATCTTATTTTCTCTTACGTCCTAGAGGATGCTGAGCACTCCATAAGGACCATGGGGTTTATACCAAAGCATCCAATCGGGCGGGAGAGTGCGTATGACTCTGCTGCACCGACTGAGCAAACGCTAGGTCCTCATCAGCCATGGTATCATACTTGTAGAATTTAGCAAAAGTGTTTGACCCCGACCAAGTCGCCGCTCGGCAAAGCTGTAATGCCGAGACGCCTCGGGCAGCCGCCCAAGAAGAGCCCACCTTCCTAGTGGAATGGGCTTTAACCGAATTTGGTACCGGCAATCCAGCCGTAGAATGAGCCTGCTGAATCGTATTACAGATCCAGCGAGCAATAGTCTGCTTCGAAGCAGGTGCGCCAATCTTATTAGCAGCATACAGGACAAACAGAGCCTCTGTTTTCCTAATTTTAGCTGTTCTGGCTACATAAATTTTTAAGGCCCTGACTACATCCAGGTATTTGGAATCCTCCAGGTCACTTGTAGCCACAGGCACCACAATCGGTTGATTCATATGGAAAGAAGAAACCACTTTAGGCAAAAATTGCGGACGTGTCCTCAATTCAGCTCGATCCACATGAAAAATCAAGTAGGGGCTTTTGTGTGACGAAGCCGCCAATTCAGACACTCGCCTTGCTGATGCCAAGGCCAACAGCATGACCACCTTCCAGGTAAGAAATTTCAACTCAACCTTGGTAAGCGGTTCAAACCAGTGTGATTTTAAAAACTGCAACACCTCGTTCAGGTCCCATGGTGCCACTGGAGGCACAAAAGGGGGCTGGATGTGCAGCACTCCCTTTACAAACGTCTGGACTTCTGGAAGAGAAGCCAATTCCTTCTGAAAGAAAATCGAGAGGGCCGAAATCTGTACCTTAACAGAGCCTAATTTCAGGCCCATATCCACTCCTGTCTGTAGGAAGTGGAGAAAACGACCCAGATAAAAATCTTCCGCAGGCGCATTCTTGGACTCACCAAGACACATACTTTCGCCAGATACAGTGATAATGTTTTACCGTCACCTCCTTCCTAGCCTTTATTAAAGTAGGAATGACCTCTTCCGGAATCCCCTTTTTCGCTAGGATTTGGCGTTCAACTGCCATGCCGTCAAACGTAACCGCGGTAAGTCTTGAAATACACAGGGCCCCTGTTGCAACAGGTCTTCCCTGAGAGGAAGAGGCCAGGGATCTCCTGTGAGCATCTCTTGTAGATCCGAGTACCAGGCCCTTCGAGGCCAGTCTGGGACAACGAGTATCGTCTGTACTCTTCTACGTCTTATGATCCTCAACACTTTTGTGATGAGAGGAAGAGGAGGAAACACGTAGACCGATTTGAACACCCACGGTGTTACCAGAGCGTCTACTGCTACTGCCTGAGGGTCCCGAGACCTGGTACAATACCTCCGAAGCTTTTTGTTGAGGCGTGACGCCATCATGTCTATTTGAGGAGTTCCCCAAAGACGCGTTACGTCTGCAAAGACTTCTTGATGAAGTCCCCACTCTCCTGGATGGAGATTGTGTCTGCTGAGGAAGTCTGCTTCTCAGTTGTCCACTCCCGGAATGAAGACAGCCGACAGAGCGCTTACATGATTTTCGCGACTCTGCTTCTTGTCCCGCCTTGACGGTTCACATGAGCCACTGCTGTGACATTGTCTGATTGAATCAGAACCGGTAGGTTTCGAAGAAGACTCTCCGCTTGTCGAAGGCCGTTGTAAATGGCCCTGAGTTCCAACACATTGATGTGTAGACAGGACTCCTGGTCTGACCAAAGACCCTGAAATTTTTTTTTTCCCTGTGTGACCGCTCCCCATCCTCGGAGGCTCGCGTCCGTGGTAACCAGGATCCAATCCTGAATTCCGAACCTGCGACCCTTCAGGAGGTGAGCACTTTGCAACCACCACAGGAGGGACACTCTGGCCCCTGGGGACAGTTATTTTCCGATGTAAGTGCAGATGGGACCCGGACCACTTGTCCAGAAGGTCCCATTGAAAAGTCCTTGCATGGAACCTTCCGAAGGGAATGGCCTCGTAGGCCGCCACCATTTTTCGCAGAACTCGAGTGCATTGGTGAACTGACACCCTTTTCGGTTTTAGCAGGTCTCTGACCATGTTCTGGATGTCCTGGGCTTTCTCTATTGGGAGGAAGACCTTCATTTGTTCCGTATCCAATATCATACCTAGGAACGGTAGTCGAGTTGTCGGAATCAACTGTGACTTCGGTAGATTTAGAAGATTGTTGCTGGAGCACTCTCAGAGAGAGCGCCACACTGCTCAGCAATTTCTCCCTTGATCTCGCTTTTATCAGGAGATCGTCCAAGTATGGGATAATTGTGACTCCATGCTTGCGCAGGACCACCATAATTTCCGCCATTATCTTGGTGAAAATCCTCGGGGCCTTGGAGAGTCCAAATGGCAACGTCTGAAATTGGTAATGACAATCCTGTACAGCGAATCTCAGGTATTACTGATGGGGGGCATATATGGGGACATGAAGGTACGCATCCTTTATGTCCAGAGACACCATAAACTCCCCCTCCTCCATGTTGGCTATTATCGCTCTGAGAGATTCCATTTTGAATTTGAATCTTTTTATGTACAGGTTTAGGGATTTCAGATTCAAAATAGGTCTGACCGAACCGTCCGGTTTCGGGACCACAAATAGGGTTGAGTAGTAACCTCTACCCTGCTGGTGTAGGGGAACCTTGATTATTACTTGCTGTATACACAGCGTCTGAATTGCAGCTAACACTATATCCCTTTCCGATGTGGAAGCTGGTAGGGCCGATTTGAAAAATCGGCGCGGGGGCACCTCCTCGAATTCCAATTTGTAACCCTGGGAAACTATTTCCAACACCCAGGGATTCAGGTCCGAACTGACCCAGGCCTGACTGAAAAGTCGAAGACGTGCCCCCACCGGTGCGGACTCCCTCAGGGGAGCCCCAGTGTCATGCTGTGGGTTTTGGAGCAGCCGGGGAGGACTTTTGTTCCTGGGCACCTGCCGAAGCAGGTGCTCTTTTGCCTCTGCCCTTACCTCTGGCGAGGAAAGAGGATCCCCGACCTCTTCTGGACTTGTGCGACCGAAAGGACTGCATCTGATAGGGTGTTACTTTCTTTTGCTGTTGGGGAATATATGGTAAAAAATTTGATTTACCTGCTGTAGCTGTGGAAACCATGTCCGTCAGCCCATCCCCAAACAATACATCACCCTTATAGGGTAGTACTTCCATATGTTTTTTGGAATCCGCATCACCCGTCCATTGGCGAGTCCATAAGGATCTTCTCGCTGAGATAGACATGGCATTGGCCCTAGAAGCTAGCAATCCAATGTCCCTTTGAGCATCCCTCATAAATAAGACTGCGTCTTTTATATGGGCTAGAGTTAAGAATATAGGTGGTCATTCCGAGTTGTTCGCTCGGTAAATTTCTTCGCATCGCAGTGATTTTCCGCTTAGTGCGCATGCGCAATGTCCGCACTGCGACTGCGCCAAGTAAATTTGCTATGCAGTTAGGAATTTTACTCACGGTTTTTTCCTCGTTCTGGTGATCGTAATGTGATTGACAGGAAGTGGGTGTTTCTGGGCGGAAACAGGCCGTTTTATGGGAATGTGTGAAAAAACGCTACCGTTTCTGGGAAAAACGCGGGAGTGGCTGGAGAAACGGAGGAGTGTCTGGGCGAACGCTGGGTGTGTTTGTGACGTCAAACCAGGAACGACAAGCACTGAACTGATCGCAGATGCCGAGTAAGTCTTGAGTTACTCAGAAACTGCACAGAGATGTCTTATCGCAATATTGCGAATCTTTCGTTCGCAATTTTAAGAAGCTAAGATTCACTCCCAGTAGGCGGCGGCTTAGCGTGTGCAAAGCTGCTAAAAGCAGCTTGCGAGCGAACAACTCGGGATGACCCCCATAGTATCCTTATCCATATTATCAAATTGATCTGTCAGCTCATCTGTCCAAGCTGCAATTGCGCTACACACCCATGCCGACGCAATTGTCTGCTTTAGCACAGCACCCGTATGAGAATAAATACACTTTAAGGTAGTTTCTTGCCTGCGATCTGCAGGGTCCTTAAGGGCCGCTGTGTCAGGAGACGGTAGCGCCACTTTCTTGGACAGGCGCGTCGGGGCCTTGTCCACAGTGGGGGGTGATTCCCAAATCTCCCTGTCCTGCTTAGGGAAGGGGTATGCCATATAAATTCTTTTGGGGATCTGCGGTCTCTTTTCCGGAGTCTCCCAAGCTTTTCCAAAGAATTAATTTAATTAATGAGATGTGGGAAAATTAATAATCTGTTTCTTTTCCTTAAACATGTGTACCCTTGTGTCGGGGACCGATCGTTCATCCACAATATGCAACACATCCCTTATTGCCACAATCATACACTGAATGGTTTTAGTCACCCTAGGGTGCAATTTTACTTCGTCGTAGTCGACACTGGAATCAGAATCCGTGTCGGTAGTAGTGTCTTGTGTTAAGGGACGCTTTTGAGACCCCGATGGGCCCTGTGAGTCGGTCCAATCCGAGGATTGACCCCCTGATGTCCCCCCTAATACAGCCTTATCAAGCCTTTTATGTAAAGATGCCACACTTGCATTCAACATATGCCACATGTCCATCCAATCCGGAGTCGGCACAGCCGACAGGGATACACCACTCATTTGCTCCACCACCTCCTTGGAGAAGCCTTCCGCCTCAGACATGTCGACACACACGTACCGACACCCCACACACACAGGGATTAACCTATAAGGGGACAAAACCCCAACCAGGCCCTAAGGAGAGACAGAGAGAGAGTATGCCAGCACACACCAGCGCTTAAAAACACTGGAAAAAATATGACCAGATAGCGCTTTTCTATATATAATATACCAATTCACACTCACTGCGTCGCTAATGTGCCCACCTCCTCTTTTTTCCAGCCTGTGAAGTTCAGCAGGGGAGAGACCAGGGAGCCAGCGTTTTCCTCATGCAGCTTCTGTGGAGAAAATGGCGCTGGTTTGTGCTGAGGATCAAGCCCCGCCCACCCGACGGCGGGCTTCGGTCCCAGTGATTTTTCAATTAAAATGGCGGGGGATCATAGATTTTCTGCCTCCGCGGCCTAATCAATCTGCATTTGCCGAAATGTGAGGTTTATTGCTGCCCAGGGCGCCCCCCCCTGCGCCCTGCACCCTTCCGTGCTGCTCTGTGTGTGTGTGACTGGGAGCAATGGCGCGCAGCGGCCTTACCTCATGAAGATCTGATGTCTTCTGCTGCCTAAGATGTCTTCTGTCTTCTCATCCAGCTTCTATCTTCGGCATCTGTGAGGAGGACGGCGGCGCGTCTCCGGGACGAACCCCAGGTGAGACCTGTGTTCCGACTCCCTCTGGAGCTAATGGTGTCCAGTAGCCTTAGAATCAGTGCCCAACTTGACAAGCCAGCTCTGCTTCTCTCTCCTCGGTCCCACGATGCAGGGAGCCTGTTGCCAACAGGACTCCCTGAAAATAAAAAACCTAACAAAATTCTTCTTCAACAGAAAACTCTGGAGAGCTCTCTGCAGTGCACCCATTCTCCTCTGGGCACAAGATCTAACTGAGGTCTGGAGGAGGGGCATAGAGGGAGGAGCCAGTGCACACTCATAGTCAAAGTTCTTTTTAGGTGCCCTATCTACTGCGGAGCCCGTCTATACCCCATGGTCCTTACAGAGTCCCCAGCATCCTCTAGGACGTAACAGAAATAAAAGTTACATCAATGCTGATTGGTGGCCATGGGCAAGTTCTCCACTGGCTCACTTCACTTTTATCACTGCTTAGTACATGTCCCCCTAAGTGTCAGTACTTGTATCTTATAGTGACATTTGTTACTTTGTATAAGAGCATACTTACCTATATTGTTTTTCTCCTCTCCGGGAAAAGCCCGGAGAGGAGACGCTGCAGGTGTCTTCGGGGGGCGGGGCTGGACTGTGACATCACTAAGCCCCGCCCCACATCGGGAAATGCCGCGATTCGCGGGTCCGCGGGAAGGGGCGGGGCTAAAATGACGCGATTTGCATCATTTTAACCCCTTCTCCACCCGACGGACCCGCGGGAGGTTATCTCTCCATCCTGCTCGCATCACTAGGGTGCGAGCAGGATGCGGGAGACCTGCCCACTCTTCCGGGGGTGCGGGGGGCTACCCCAAAAAACCGAAGCCTCCCGCAGCTTCCGGGAGAGTAGGTAAGTATGCATAAGATGAAGATGGGAGGGTGAGGTATGTTCCTGCGCACTCTCTTTGCCGCCCAGTGTAAGGTCCTATCCTGATGTGTCACCACACACCTGTAGAAGACTAAATACACAAAAGAAAAGTAGGATAGAACCTGCTGTTGGCGCAAAGTTAGGATGATGATGGTGTTTCGCCGTGGGATCAATGTCCAAAAGTATTGGTGAGGGAGTCCGTTGCTGCTCCTAAGAACGTGTTCCTCGTATGAAATATTTTCAATTGATGTTACATGTGGAGAAAACACAAATGTATACAAGGGTTCAACAGGGATTTCTCCCAAAACAGTTAGTTCAAATGAAGGTGACTTCTCCCCGGACTTTCTGGACTATGGTGAAACAGGGAAGTGTGAAGGTATCCGTAAGGGTTCACCCTGGTGCTTCAAGATAGACGTGGCTCCTCACATGTGTGCTTACTTTCATATATATGGAAAAAACCAATAAAGGTTTCTTTTATGGCCTCTTAAGCGATACCCCTGGTGTAACAAAAGGGTGTACCCCAAACATTCACAAGTTGATACTTCTAAAAGATGCTCACATCTATGCTTACTTCAACCGGCGACGTACTTTCATATAACGGTATCTTTATCTCAGCAGGCTGGATAATCGTCCTCGTTCACTCCCTTGCTTCGTATTTAAGCTCGGTATGAAGCACAAAAACGAAGGGGTGTGTGAGGTTTCAAACGCATTTATTGTAAGAAAATAAGTATGAATCAATAAAAACAAAAACAAATTCTGGATTGTGTACCACAACTGGCAATCTCGTGGATGTTTTTTCAGCAAAGTCCAACAGTGAGAAAAAAAGTGATGTTAACCCGGGATATCTCACCGTTTTCCTGCTGATAGA
Source organism: Pseudophryne corroboree (assembly GCF_028390025.1). Taxonomy (NCBI): domain Eukaryota; kingdom Metazoa; phylum Chordata; class Amphibia; order Anura; family Myobatrachidae; genus Pseudophryne; species Pseudophryne corroboree. Next base: position 1,132,145,559 of record NC_086444.1, on the reverse strand, counting down.
GATGATTGTAGTGGTACCTCAAGTCCTCACATGCTCCAACGCGTTTCGACTCTTAAGTCTTTTTCAAGTCTTGAAAAAGACTTAAGAGTCGAAACGCGTTGGAGCATGTGAGGACTTGAGGTACCACTACAATCATCTCTATCAGCAGGAAAACGGTGAGATATCCCGGGTTAACATCACTTTTTTTCTCACTGTTGGACTTTGCTGAAAAAACATCCACGAGATTGCCAGTTGTGGTACACAATCCAGAATTTGTTTTTGTTTTATTGATTCATACTTATTTTCTTACAATAAATGCGTTTGAAACCTCACACACCCCTTCGTTTTTGTGCTTCATACCGAGCTTAAATACGAAGCAAGGGAGTGAACGAGGACGATTATCCAGCCTGCTGAGATAAAGATACCGTTATATGAAAGTACGTCGCCGGTTGAAGTAAGCATAGATGTGAGCATCTTTTAGAAGTATCAACTTGTGAATGTTTGGGGTACACCCTTTTGTTACACCAGGGGTATCGCTTAAGAGGCCATAAAAGAAACCTTTATGGGTTTTTTCCATATATATGAAAGTAAGCACACATGTGAGGAGCCACGTCTATCTTGAAGCACCAGGGTGAACCCTTACGGATACCTTCACACTTCCCTGTTTCACCATAGTCCAGAGAGTCCGGGGAGAAGTCACCTTCATTTGAACTAACTGTTTTGGGAGAAATCCCTGTTGAACCCTTGTATACATTTGTGTTTTCTCCACATGTAACATCAATTGAAAATATTTCATACGAGGAACACGTTCTTAGGAGCAGCAACGGACTCCCTCACCAATACTTTTGGACATTGATCCCACGGCGAAACACCATCATCATCCTAACTTTGCGCCAACAGCAGGTTCTATCCTACTTTTCTTTTAAGTATGCATAAGAGATGAATAAGATGCTGATTCAGTTGCTTCAGACAATGGGATGACTTGGGCCTGCCTTCCCATAATGCTCAGCTAAAGGGTAATTACAGTTCTTAATATTAAGCCACAATCTTGTGCTTGTACTGTCACCATCATACTGTGATTATACCGCCATCACCGGTCACTGTGTGTTTTCCTCATCTGCACTCTTGGCTTGGCCATTATTATAGAATATTTGGAAAGCGAATGCAGTCCTGGTTCATACAGAGAAGCCATAACAGCAGTAATAGGGATGGATATTTAGCCTGTAATTATGTATTGTAACTAAGAGCAGATATGTACAAAATATCACCAACAAGCTCATTTGTATATGTTAAGAAATAATAATCAAGAAAACAAAGCTCCAAATTGAATTAATAGCTGCTGGTAATGTTTGTGCCTGATTGCAGTGGTTAAAGCAGATTGAAGTGACGGAAGCCGCCCTGACACAGAAGATGATTGATGTGGAAAATGAGAAGGTAAGACTGCCAGTAAGTGGAGTTTTTGTAAACTTTTTCCACTCCTGCCAAACGTTCTCCATTCACTGTGTATTCTTCTCACCATTTCACTGGTCATCTGACTGACATTTATCAATCAGTATACCTTATCGTCTGCCCTAATATTAATATACTTGACCTAAAAATAAATATATATGTTTTTTAATGTATATATGCAGTGCTGGTGTATTGTACCTGGCATATGCTGGGCGACCGTCGGGATTGTGAGGGGGCGGGATGTAGGGGGAGGTAATTTGCCCGTCGATCTCCTGACTGCCGGTCACATAACTACATCCCATGCTGGGTCACCTCAGTCTCTGCCCTCCACTCTGTCAGGTCCCACCCCATCTCTGCTGTTCTGACAGACTGCTTTGTCATGGCTCCGTCCCCACCGTTTTAGTACATCCATGGATATAGCTATTTTATTTATTTTGCAAAATACATGTTTGCTGTTAGGCGTCAATAAAACCTCCAATAGTAATCTAATACTTCAGAAAAACAAATGAAAGCATTTGTTTAATCACACATATAAAGGGATAATATATGCCCACGCATGCTAGTGACCGCTGTCCTCTGCTGTTTGCACATGCTCTTGGCCATCTGCAAAACATAAGGCTTTCTGAGGCACGGTCTACATGTATTCGCAATTGTGTCAACATGCTCTTACTGTACTTGGCCTGTGTTAGAATGCCAAGCACAGGCTGGCATAAGCTGCACATTCACATAAATCTGCATTGGTGCCTATATATGGGCATGCTTACAGCGAGATATACTACACTAACAGGCCCTGTGTACCTGTTCTGCATCTACCCAACACATCAATGTTTACACTAATTAAATGCTCAATAGGACAATATCTTCTGCATGTTCCATTACCCACAGGGGGCAGAGGTTCAGTCTTTATGCAATGCACCGTGAACTATGTTTTCACTAACTAACTGACTGACTGACTGACTGACTGACTAACTAACTACCATCACAATTATTTGTCATTGTTAGGAACTGTTCAGCAAGCAGAAAGGCTACTTAGAAGAAGAACTTGACTACCGGAAGCAAGCTCTTGATCAAGCACATATGGTAAGCACTTAGTATGGACACAATTACATTTAGTGGTCATTCACAATTAATAGTAGATTAGCATTAGTTGTGTCGGGCATACTCTGATGACAACGATCAGTTGGATTTTAAGTAGTTACTCTGAGTATCTAAATTCTGAGGGGTCTATTCATGAAGCAGTGAAGAGAGTGGAGAAGTGAGCCAGTGGAGAAGTTGCCCATGGCAACCAATAAGTGTTGAGGTCATTCTATAAAATTATACGTAGCAGCTGATTGGTTGCCATGAGCACCTTCTCCACTGGCTCACTTCTCCACATGTTTCACTGCTTCATGAATAGACCCCTAAAAGCAAATGTCTATTAACATTAAACTAAGCAGATGACTTGGGGGGTGATGTTTCAAGCCTTTAGGAGAGATTATAGCCCAGATTTATCAAGCCTTGGAGAGTGATAAATAGCACATGATAAAGTACCAACCAATCAGCTCCCAGTTGTCATTTTTCAAACACAGCCTGTAACATGGCAGTTAGGAGCTGGTTGGTTGGTACTTTATCACCGTGCTATTTATAACTCTCCAAGGCTTGATAAATGGGGGCCAAAGTACCAATCAATGAGCTTCTAACTGCTATGTTACAGGCTGTGTTTGAAAAAAATTCAGAAGTTGATTGCTTGGTATTTTATCTCTGTCTGCTTTATCACTGTTCAAGGCTTGATACATTTCCCCCGTAATTATATTGTATTTTTGGGGAAAACTCCTAAAAATGTAATAAATGTTGCAAAATCCTATTTTCTCTAACGTCCTAGTGGATGCTGGGGACTCCGTCAGGACCATGGGGATTAGCGGCTCCGCAGGAGACAGGGCACAAAAATAAAGCTTTAGGATCAGGTGGTGTGCACTGGCTCCTCCCCCTATGACCCTCCTCCAAGCCTCAGTTAGGTTTTTGTGCCCGTCCGAGCAGGGTGCAATCTAGGTGGCTCTCCTAAAGAGCTGCTTAGAAAAAGTTTTTAGGTTTTTTATTTTCAGTGAGTCCTGCTGGCAACAGGCTCACTGCATCGAGGGACTTAGGGGAGAGAAGTGAACTCACCTGCGTGCAGGATGGATTGGCTTCTTAGGCTACTGGACACCATTAGCTCCAGAGGGAGTCGGAACACAGGTCTCACCCTGGGGTTCGTCCCGGAGCCGCGCCGCCGACCCCCCTTGCAGATGCCGAAGATGGAAGAGGTCCAGAAGCAGGCGGCAGAAGACTTTCAGTCTTCCTGAGGTAGCGCACAGCACTGCAGCTGTGCGCCATTGTTGTCAGCACACTTCACACAGCGGTCACGGAGGGTGCAGGGCGCGGGGGGGGGCGCCCTGGGCAGCAATGTATAATACCTTGTTTATGGCTAAAAATACATCACATATAGTCCTTGAGGCTATATGGATGTATTTAACCCCTGCCAGATCTCACAATCTCCGGAGAAGAGCCCGCCGAAATAGGGGGCGGGGCTTATTCTCCTCAGCACACAGCGCCATTTTCCTGCTCAGCTCCGCTGTGAGGAAGGCTCCCAGGACTCTCCCCTGCACTGCACTACAGAAACAGGGTAAAACAGAGAGGGGGGGCACTTTTTTTGGCGATATTACTATATTTAAGCTGCTATAAGGATACAACACTTATATAGGGTTGTTCCCATATATATTATAGCGCTTGGGTGTGTGCTGGCAAACTCTCCCTCTGTCTCCCCAAAGGGCTAGTGGGGTCCTGTCTTCAATAGAGCATTCCCTGTGTGTCTGCTGTGTGTCGGTACGTGTGTGTCGACATGTATGAGGACGATGTTGGTGTGGAGGCAGAGCAATTGCCGATAATGGTGATGTCACCCCCTAGGGAGTCGACACCGGAATGGATGGCTTTGTTTATGGAATTACGTGATAATGTCAGCACATTACAAAAATCAGTTGACGACATGAGACGGCCGTCAAACCAGTTAGTACCTGCCCAGGCGTCTCAGACACCGTCAGGGGCTGTAAAACGCCCTTTACCTCAGTCGGTCGATACAGACCCAGACACGGACACTGAATCTAGTGTCGACGGTGAAGAAAAAACAAACGTATTTTCCAGTAGGGCCACACGTTATATGATCACGGCAATGAAGGAGGCTTTGCATATCTCTGATACTACAAGTACCACAAAAAGGGGTATTATGTGGGGGGTGAAAAAACTACCTGTAGTTTTTCCTGAATCAGAGGAATTGAATGATGTATGTGATGAAGCGTGGGTTAACCCAGATAGAAAAGGGCTAATTTCAAAAAAGTTATTGGCATTATACCCTTTCCCGCCAGAGGTTAGGGCGCGCTGGGAAACACCCCCTAAGGTGGATAAGGCGCTCACACGCTTATCAAAACAAGTGGCGTTACCGTCTCCTGATACGGCCGCCCTCAAGGATCCAGCTGATAGGAGGCTGGAAACTACCCTAAAAAGTATATACACACATACTGGTGTTATACTGCGACCGGCCATCGCCTCAGCCTGGATGTGCAGTGCTGGGGTGGTCTGGTCGGATTCCCTGACTGAAAATATTGATACCCTGGATAGGGACAGTATTTTACAGACTTTAGAGCAATTAAAGGATGCTTTTCTTTATATGCGAGATGCTCAGAGGGATATTTGCACTCTGGCATCGAGAGTAAGTGCGATGTCCATATCTGCCAGAAGAAGTTTATGGACACGACAGTGGTCAGGTGATGCGGATTCCAAACGACATATGGAAGTATTGCCGTATAAAGGGGAGGAATTATTTGGCGTAGGTCTATCGGATCTGGTGGCCACGGCAACGGCCGGGAAATCCACCTTTTTACCTCAGACCCCCTCCCAACAGAAAAAGACACCGTCTTTTCAGCCGCAGTCCTTTCGGTCCTATAAGAACAAGCGGGCAAAAGGACAGTCATATCTGCCCCGAGGCAGAGGAAAGGGTAAGAGAGGGCAGCAAGCAGCTCCTTCCCAAGAACAGAAGCCCTCCGCGGGTTCTGCAAAGCCCTCAGCATGACGCTGGGGCTTTACAAGCGGACTCAGAAACGGTGGGGGGTCGACTCAAGAATTTCAGCGCGCAGTGGGCTTGCTCACAGGTGGACCCCTGGATCCTGCAGATAATATCTCAGGGTTACAGGTTGGAATTCGAGAAGTCTCCCCCTCGCCGGTTCCTAAAGTCTGCTCTGCCAACGTCTCCCTCAGACAGGGCGACGGTATTGGAAGCCATTCACAAGCTGTATTCTCAGCAGGTGATAGTCAAGGTACCCCTCCTACAACAGGGAAAGGGGTATTATTCCACACTATTTGTGGTACCGAAGCCGGACGGCTCGGTAAGACCTATTCTAAATCTGAAATCTTTGAACCTGTACATACAAAAATTCAAGTTCAAGATGGAGTCACTCAGAGCAGTGATAGCGAATCTGGAAGAAGGGGACTTTATGGTGTCCCTGGACATCAAGGATGCTTACCTGCATGTCCCAATTTGCCCTTCACATCAAGGGTACCTCAGGTTCGTGGTGCAAAACTGTCATTATCAGTTTCAGACGCTGCCGTTTGGATTGTCCACGGCACCTCGGGTCTTTACCAAGGTAATGGCCGAAATGATGTTTCTTCTACGAAGAAAAGGCGTATTAATTATCCCTTACTTGGACGATCTCCTGATAAGGGCAAGGTCCAGGGAACAGCTGGGGGACGTAGTAGCACTAACCCAAATAGTGCTGCAACAGCACGGGTGGATTCTGAATTTTCCAAAATCTCAATTGACCCCGACGACACGTCTGCTGTTCCTGGGAATGATTCTGGACACGGTTCAGAAAAAGGTGTTTCTTCCGGAGGAGAAAGCCAAGGAGTTATCCGAACTTGTCAGGAACCTCCTAAAACCAGGGAAAGTGTCTGTGCATCAATGCACAAGAGTCCTGGGAAAGATGGTGGCTTCTTACGAAGCGATTCCATTCGGCAGATTCCACGCACGAACTTTTCAGTGGGATCTGCTGGACAAATGGTCCGGATCGCATCTGCAGATGCATCAGCGGATAACCTTGTCGGCACGGACAAGGGTGTCTCTTCTGTGGTGGTTGCAGAGTGCTCATCTGTTAGAGGGCCGCAGATTCGGCATACAGGACTGGGTCCTGGTGACCACGGATGCCAGTCTGAGAGGCTGGGGAGCGGTCACACAGGGAAGAAACTTCCAGGGAGTATGGTCAAACCTGGAGATGTCTCTTCACATAAATATACTGGAGCTAAGAGCGATTTACAATGCTCTAAGCCTGGCAAAACCCTTGCTTCAGGGTCAGCCGGTGTTGATCCAGTCGGACAACATCACGGCAGTCGCCCACGTAAACAGACAGGGCGGCACAAGAAGCAGGAGAGCAATGGCAGAAGCTGCAAGGATTCTTCGCTGGGCGGAAGATCATGTGATAGCACTGTCAGCAGTGTTCATTTCGGGAGTGGACAACTGGGAAGCAGACTTCCTCAGCAGACACGATCTACACCCGGGAGAGTGGGGACTTCATCCAGAAGTCTTCCACATGATTGTGAACCGTTGGGAAAAACCAAAGGTGGACATGATGGCGTCTCGCCTCAACAAAAAACTGGACAGGTATTGCGCCAGGTCAAGAGACCCTCAGGCAATAGCTGTGGATGCTCTGGTAACGCCGTGGGTGTTCCAGTCAGTGTATGTGTTTCCTCCTCTGCCTCTCATACCAAAAGTACTGAGAATTATACGGCAAAGGGGAGTAAGAACGATACTCGTGGCTCCGGATTGGCCAAGAAGAACTTGGTACCCGGAACTTCAGGAGATGCTCACGGAAGATCCGTGGCCTCTACCTCTAAGACGGGACCTGCTTCAGCAGGGACCGTGTCTATTCCAAGACTTACCGCGGCTGCGTTTGACGGCATGGCGGTTGAACGCCGAATTCTAAGGGAAAAAGGCATTCCGGAAGAGGTCATTCCTACACTGGTAAAAGCCAGGAAGGAGGTGACTGCACAACATTATCACCGCATTTGGAGAAAATATGTTGCGTGGTGTGAGGCCAGGAAGGCCCCACGGAGGAATTTCAATTGGGTCGATTCCTACATTTCCTGCAAACAGGATTGTCTATGGGCCTCAAGTTGGGGTCCATTAAGGTTCAAATTTCGGCCCTGTCGATTTTCTTCCAGAAAGAATTGGCTTCAGTTCCTGAAGTCCAGACTTTTGTAAAAGGAGTACTACATATACAGCCCCCGGTTGTGCCCCCAGTGGCTCCGTGGGACCTTAATGTAGTTTTGGATTTTCTCAAATCCCATTGGTTTGAGCCACTCAAATCGGCGGATTTGAAATATCTTACATGGAAAGTAACCATGCTACTAGCCCTGGCTTCAGCCAGGAGAGTGTCAGAATTGGCGGCTTTATCGTATAAAAGCCCATATCTGATTTTCCATTCGGACAGGGCAGAACTGCGGACGCGTCCTCATTTTCTGCCTAAGGTGGTGTCAGCGTTTCACCTGAACCAGCCTATTGTGGTGCCTGCGGCTACTAGCGATTTGGAGGATTCCAAGTTGCTGGACGTTGTCAGGGCATTGAAAATATATATTTCAAGGACGGCTGGAGTCAGAAAATCTGACTCGCTGTTTATACTGTATGCACCCAACAAGCTGGGTGCTCCTGCTTCTAAGCAGACGATTGCTCGTTGGATCTGTAGCACAATTCAACTTGCACATTCTGTGGCAGGCCTGCCACAGCCTAAATCTGTCAAGGCCCATTCCACAAGGAAGGTGGGCTCATCCTGGGCGGCTGCCCGAGGGGTCTCGGCATTACAACTCTGCCGAGCAGCTACGTGGTCGGGGGAGAACACGTTTGTAAAATTCTACAAATTTGATACCCTGGCTAAAGAGGACCTAGAGTTCTCTCATTCGGTGCTGCAGAGTCATCCGCACTCTCCCGCCCGTTTGGGAGCTTTGGTATAATCCCCATGGTCCTGACGGAGTCCCCAGCATCCACTAGGACGTTAGAGAAAATAAGATTTTACTTACCGATAAATCTATTTCTCGTAGTCCGTAGTGGATGCTGGGCGCCCATCCCAAGTGCGGATTGTCTGCAATACTTGTACATAGTTATTGTTACAAAAAAATCGGGTTGTTATTGTTGTGAGCCGTCTGTTCAGAGGCTCCTACGTTGTCATACTGTTAACTGGGTTCAGATCACAAGTTGTACGGTGTGATTGGTGTGGCTGGTATGAGTCTTACCCGGGATTCAAAATCCTTCCTTATTGTGTACGCTCGTCCGGGCACAGTATCCTAACTGAGGCTTGGAGGAGGGTCATAGGGGGAGGAGCCAGTGCACACCACCTGATCCTAAAGCTTTATTTTTGTGCCCTGTCTCCTGCGGAGCCGCTAATCCCCATGGTCCTGACGGAGTCCCCAGCATCCACTACGGACTACGAGAAATAGATTTATCGGTAAGTAAAATCTTATTATTCACATCAAAATAAGTAAAATTAGGCAGTTAAGGCAAATAATTTTTTTAGGCTACCTGATAACAAATATATTGTCATTGAGTAGATACTGTATATACATTGACCTCTGTTATCTCAAAATACATCCTTACCAGATTTAGGGGCAGATTTATCAACGAGTTTTATTCTTGTTATCACTCAAATGATAAATAGTGCTCCAGCCAATCAGCTCCTGTCATTTTTCAAACACATGACAAGAGTTGATTGGCTGGAGCACCATTTATCATTCGAAACGAGTAATAACACTATTCCTCATTGAGAAATCTGCTCCTGTAAGTGTACCTGTCAAAAATATGTTGCCGAATCTAACACTTAATGTAACCTGAGTAAGAGCATAATTGGACAGGGTTTATCACATATACCAGGCATTCCCAACCACGGTCCTCAAGGCACACTACTAACAGTGCAGGTTTTAGTGATATCCAGGCTGCAGCACAGATGGTTAAATCAAAATAACTGAGGTGCTAATTAAGTCACCTGTGTTCAAGCCTGGATATCACTAAAACCTGCACTGTTAGTGTGCCTTGAGGACCGTGGTTGGGAATACCTGACATATACCATTCTTGAGGAAACCAGCTACTGGGTATAACCAAGTCCCTCCGTCTATGTCTCGTACTGCCTTTTATAACACCTTGGGCGATGCTTATATTGGCTTTGCTGTGGGCTGTCTTGTGTAAAGCAGGAGGCTACATTGAGGATTTTCAGCATCATTAAGATTTTCTGGACCAGATTAAGGGCCACATGGTCCTAGGGCTGAATATAACAAGGGCCTTTTGTGAGAAGTGGAGGGGTGTGGCCAGCATTATGAGGGTGTGGCCAGTACGGCCATGTTGGGTGTCTATACCCCCTACACTATCTCCCCAAAAACATAAAAGTAGAAGAATTGCATCACTTGTTGAAGACCATAGAGATACAATTTTAATAGTTATGATTTATGGCCGACTGTGTGGCCAGCTGGGTGGTTGGTGATTATAATGCTGTCATGATGATGGGCCTATTTTATGTGGTGGCCTGGAGCTGTAAGCCCATCTGGGCCATTGCTAATCTGACCCTGATGATGTCACAGAAAATCCTCGGAAGCCCATGTAACGGGAGATAGAAAATACAGGGCTTGGAAATACTTTAGGTGCCTCTTGATCTTGCAGGTTGTGTGGTTTGTTGACGTGTGGATTACTGCTATATTGCTGGGTCCTTATTTGCTCCTATACATTTTATTTTATCTCTTGAACACGCAACTGCTGGTGAATGGCATGACTTGTGCTAGAAAATCCAGGATCTGGAGGCCACGCTCTATAACGCTTTACAGCATGAGCCCGGGAGGAGAGTCAGCGAATGCCTGAATGAGGCGCAGAGGGAAGACTTGCGGGCGGCGGTGGAAAAACTAAGACGGCAGATCTTGCGTCAGAGCCGGGAGTTTGACAGCCAGATCCTGCATGAGCGTATGGAACTCTTGCATCAGGCACAACAGGTACAGAAAACTATAATCAGAACAATTATAATGCTACTCAAGTAGAGGTTGTGGTTATAATTTCCTGAAGTTAGAACATGCATTGACCTGTGTTAGTCATTTATTGTACATATTACTGCTACCGCAAGTGTGAATTCCAAAACAACCAACGGATGGCTCCACAACATTGTGATAACTGCCCCCTTCTGGTGAAATAGTCTACATGCACTAAAGGGCTATAATAATCAACACAACCTTGAGTTACTGCGGTCACCTACACACACGGTGAAGCAGGTGTACTTTATATAGTACATGAGCCAGGTTCCTGGTCAGAGACCAGCACTGGGGGGAAGGGGGATGTTTCAAAGCTTGGATAGAGATAAAGTACCAAGCAGTCCGCTCCGAACTCATTTTTCAAACACAGTCTGTAACATGTCAGGTAGGAGCTGATTAGTTGATTCTTTATCTCTCCAAGGCTTGATATATCGCCACCTGCAGCAATAAGCAGGTTAGATGAGGTGATTCTGGTGGTGTACATCAAAATGGGATGCACAGTTATGTGATATAAATTGCCACGTTTTCCATCTTAAGTACAGACAGCTAAAAACAAGGACAAATGGTCATTATTAATTTATTATACATATGCACTGCAGCTGTTATGTAGACTGCATTGCCCATATGACAACCAACCTCCCCTAATGGCGCCTGGACAAACCTGCAGTGGGTGCTAGAGATATCCATCAACCACGGATGGTTGACAAACATCGATGGTCATAGGTTGATGTACAGTGTTGGTGATCGTGATAGGTCCATGTTTCCCTGCCTTCAGTGTTTTCTGGCATTGTAGTTTTTTGTCAACCCTCAGTTTTAATACTGTCTTAAATTAAAAAAAAAAAAAAGTATAGAAGATTTAGAAATATATTTTCCCCATTTACTAAATGCTCTAATTACGTAATACAATAATTTATTGTCACATAGCACACATGGTGGCAGCCGGATAGGGAGTGGGTAGATATTGCACTTTCCCTGCTCGCCTCTCTGTAGCTCTGAGAACGGCAACCAGCAGCAAAGGCAAGCTCTTCCACCAAATACATAGCTTTTCTCATCATTCATTGATATCCACTTGATAAGTAAAGGTGATGTTTCATTGATATTTAGTAGCCTGTTTTCTGATACAAAATCGATGTTAAGCCATCAATGTCCCATCACTATGTGGAGCTTGGTTTTAGAACAGCTTGCACCCTTATTACTAATATAACCCAAAAATTACAGTTTTACAAACTTTTTTTTATTTTTATAAATGTGGTTATCGTCATCAAAAGTATTTTAAATTAATTTCTTTAAGAATCTATCATCTAAGCATATATATGCGGGGGCATTTATATCTCTTGTGCCACTGTTTGCTGCCAACATTTTCCCATACTGCACAGTGCCGCATAATATTATTCTCTAGTAAATATAAAGTGGGATCGGTATGCAATGCCGGCGGTCACAGGGCTGAGGTAAAACCCCCGCCTAACCCTCCCAAACCTCCGCCTAACCCCAACCTCCCCCCTTAGTGCCTAACCCTAACCTCTCCCCTTAGAGTCTAACGTCCCCGGTGGTTGCCAACCCTAACCCCTCCCCCACCCCCCCTGTACAGCCTAGATCTAACCCTCCCGGGTGGCACCTAAACCTAACCCCCATCCCCCTGCATCTAAACTCTAACCCTCCCTGCTATACAGTATTTACCTTCAGGATTCTGAGCTGTTCTGGATTCTGGTGTCGATATTCCAACAGGTGTCAGGATCCCAACGTTTATATTTTGGCTGTTGGGATCCTAACAGCCGGTATCTTGAACGTATACCTATAAGGCACCCGGGCTTGGTAAATCTGGCATCTATGGGAGCCTAGGTTGCTGATTGAATAGAGGGGGATGCCCAGCACAGGACTAGTCCGCCCCGCATGTTAGGCCCTACTCCCCCACACGGGTGCAAAAGAATCGCACGCCAGCAAAGCTTTCGCACCCACCAAGTAGCTCCCTAGCTGCGCAGCTTAGCTGCTCTGGCTGGCGTCTACCCGCTGCGTTCTGGGTCGCAGCGGCTGCGTATGACATCACGCAGCTGCCGCTGGCCGCCCCCGCAATGGTCCAGACACGCCTGCGTTGTCCGGACCGCACCCCACCAATGGCGTTCTATCGCCCCGCAAACGCCTCTGCCTGTCATGCAGGCAGAGGCGATCGCAGCCCTGAGATGCTTTCGCATCTCATTATGCCTCACGTGGTGCGAGCGCACTCTCCAAAGGGCTTCAGACTGCGATCGCTGCCGCTGCAGCGATTGGGTCTGAATTAGGCCCAGTGTCTCTACTCCACCTAACGTTGACAGTAATCAGAGTCCAGGTGCACAATCCCTTTAAAAAGCAAAGTAGGTAAATAGTAATAAAAAAACAACAACAACATTCTATTTGTCAATGAGTCATTATATTTCCGTATACGCCAGCAGAGACTGAATGTACAGGTAATCTATTTAGGAAGTACAAGACCTGCTGCTGATTAGAACGGGATGTGATATTCCTGCTGATAGATCTCAGTAACATCATTACAGCACAATCTCTGACATTAACGTGTAGATCTGTTACCCACAAATTGCTCTCCTGGCAGATCACCAAGCACTGTTACTGTAGCTTATTTCCACTCTATAAACAGAATTTCTGCTCTAGATAAATCTAAAATCAGGCAAATATAATACATCTGTGATAATAATATTATTACCCACTTCTATTAGAAGAAACTGGTTAATAGCATTTGACTACAGGTATAAAAACTAAAGTTCTACTGTATGGGAACTATAACATCACTGATGAATATTTCTGTTTCTTACCCCGTTCCTCACATCAGTTGCGGCAGCTAAAAAATGAGACCGGGTTCTACCTGGCAGATTATATACCTACACTTCCGTATGGTAATGCAGACATGGTAATCAGCTTAGCAGGTCTGTCCTCATTCTGCAGTCACAGTAATTGTTTTAAAGTTAGCCTGACGGGAGGAAATACAATCAGCGGGCATATTCATTAATAAAGGGCGAGATTTAGCAAAGCTTGGAGAGAGAGAGAGAAAGTGGAGAACCAATCAGCTTCTCACTGTCATGTTACAGGCTGTGTTTGAAAAATGACAGGTTGGTACTATGGGGGTAATTCAGATCTGATCGCTGTTGCGTGAATTCGCAAGGTGGGCGATTAGCGAATGACTGCGCATGCGTATGGATTGCAATGCGCACCAGCGAGGCCAAACTGCAAAATAAATCAGCGTCTTTTTTGATAGCTAGGCGAATGCAGGTTGATTGACAGGACGCGGATGTTTGGGGGTGGTAACTGGCTGTTTTGTGGGAGTGTTAGGAAAAACGCAGGCGTTCCCAAGCGTTTTCAGGGCGGGTGTGTGACGTCCGCTCCGGCCCCGATCAGCCTGTGTCTTTCACACTGTAGGAGTAAGTCCTGGGCTACGCACAGACTGGAAAAAAACATTTAATGGTGAGTGAGTTGCGAGCGGATTTGCAGCTGACTGGCGCTTGCAAAGCTTTTTGCACGGTGTACGCAGACTTGCAAGGGGCGTTATTTCACTCTGTCTGGGCAGGTGGTCTTCATACTGATGCAGGGATCCCAACCGCCGGCATGCCGACACTTATTCTCCCTCTTTGGGGTCCATGACCCCCCTGGAGGGAGAATAAATAGCGTGGCGTGTGTAGAACGCCACCGTGCCCTCAGCGAGCCCGCAAGGGGCTCATTAGCGCTCGCCCAGCTGTCGGTATGCCGGCGGTCCGGATCCCGGCACCGGTATTCTGGCCCCCGGAATCCCGGCTGCCGGCCACTCATACTACACCCGTCTGGGCAGCGACTATCCAATCACAAACCTCTGCAAATTCTCAGAGGAGCGATCAGGTCTGAATTACCCCATATATCTCTCCACTTTCTCTCTCTCCAAGCTTTGAAAAATCTCCTCCAAAGTCATTATGTGTGTTGGACAGTGATACTGATTCTGAAAATGACATAGTATGTTTGATAGTTTATTCATGATACATCAATTTATAAACCTGCACAATTCAAAACAGCTCCATCATCGCTTTGTCCACGTTAGCATGTTTTGTCAGTCATGTCTGTGAATTTATGCGGATAATAGTACCATCCCTTCCACTGGCGTTCAGCCGTACGTCTGACTGCTAATGGGCTGAGACGTCCACTTTGAGCGTCTGCAGTTGCAGCCATCAGAAGCTGCATGCTAGGTGCAGATGGGATGGAATGGAACTGGGATAGAACTTCCGGCGCAAGGTTAGAAGCCAAGGTGTAGCTACTGTTATCACTTTGCTTCCAGGTCTATAGCTACTGTTATCACTTTGCTTCCAGGTCCATAGCTACTGTTATCACCTTGCTTCCAGGTCTATAGCTACTGTTTTCACCTTGCTTCCAGGTCTATAGCTACTGTTATCACCTTGCTTCCAGGTCTATAGCTACTGTTATCACCTTGCTTCCAGGTCTATAGCTACTGTTTTCACCTTGCTTCCAGGTCTATAGCTACTGTTTTCACCTTGCTTCCAGGTCTATAGCTACTGTTATCACCTTGCTTCCAGGTGTATAGCTACTGTTATCACCTTGATTCCAGGTGTATAGCTACTGTTATCACCTTGCTTCCAGGTGTATAGCTACTGTTATCACCTTGCTTCCAGGTGTATAGCTACTGTTATCACCTTGCTTCCAGGTGTATAGCTACTGTTATCACCTTGCTTCCAGGTGTATAGCTACTGTTATCACCTTGCTTCCAGGTGTATAGCTATTGTTATCACCTTGCTTCCAGGTGTATAGCTACTGTTATCACCTTGCTTCCAGGTGTATAGCTACTGTTATCACCTTGCTTCCAGGTCTATAGCTACTGTTATCACCTTGCTTCCAGGTGTATAGCTACTGTTATCACCTTGCTTCCAGGTGTATAGCTACTGTTATCACCTTGCTTTCAGGTGTATAGCTGTATAGACCTTGCTTCCAGGTGTATAGCTACTGTTATCACCTTGCTTCCAGGTGTATAGCTATTGTTATCACCTTGCTTCCAGGTGTATAGCTACTGTTATCACCTTGCTTCCAGGTGTATAGCTACTGTTATCACCTTGCTTCCAGGTCTATAGCTACTGTTATCACCTTGCTTCCAGGTGTATAGCTACTGTTATCACCTTGCTTCCAGGTCTATAGCTACTGTTATCACCTTGCTTCCAGGTGTATAGCTACTGTTATCACCTTGCTTCCAGGTCTATAGCTACTGTTATCACCTTGCTTCCAGGTGTATAGCTACTGTTATCACCTTGCTTCCAGGTCTATAGCTACTGTTATCACCTTGATTTCAGGTGTATAGCTACTGTTATCACCTTGCTTCCAGGTGTAAAGCTACTGTTATCACCTTGCTTCCAGGTCTATAGCTACTGTTATCACCTTGCTTCCAGGTCTCTAGCTACTGTTATCACCTTGCTTCCAGGTCTATAGATACTGTTATCACCTTGATTCCAGGTGTATAGCTACTGTTATCACCTTGCTTCCAGGTGTATAGCTGTATAGACCTTGCTTCCAGGTGTATAGCTACTGTTATCACCTTGCTTCCAGGTCTATAGCTACTGTTTTCACCTTGCTTCCAGGTGTATAGCTACTGTTTTCACCTTGATTCCAGGTCTATAGCTACTGTTATCACCTTGCTTCCAGGTCTATAGCTACTGTTATCACCTTGCTTCCAGGTCTATAGATACTGTTATCACCTTGCTTCCAGGTGTATAGCTACTGTTATCACCTTGCTTCCAGGTCTATAGCTACTGTTATCACCTTGCTTCCAGGTGTATAGCTACTGTTATCACCTTGATTCCAGGTGTATAGCTACTGTTATCACCTTGCTTCCAGGTGTATAGCTGTATAGACCTTGCTTCCAGGTGTATAGCTACTGTTATCACCTTGCTTCCAGGTCTATAGCTACTGTTATCACCTTGCTGCCAGGTCTATAGCTACTGTTATCACCTTGATTCCAGGTGTATAGCTACTGTTATCACCTTGCTTCCAGGTGTATAGCTGTATAGACCTTGCTCCCAGGTGTATAGCTACTGTTATCACCTTGCTTCCAGGTCTATAGCTACTGTTATCACCTTGCTTCCAGGTCTATAGCTACTGTTATCACCTTGCTTCCAGGTCTATAGCTACTGTTATCACCTTGCTTCCAGGTCTATAGCTACTGTTATCACCTTGCTTCCAGGTCTATAGATACTGTTATCACCTTGCTTCCAGGTGTATAGCTACTGTTATCACCTTGCTTCCAGGTCTATAGCTACTGTTATCACCTTGATTCCAGGTGTATAGCTACTGTTATCACCTTGCTTCCAGGTGTATAGCTGTATAGACCTTGCTTCCAGGTGTATAGCTACTGTTATCACCTTGCTTCCAGGTCTATAGCTACTGTTATCACCTTGCTTCCAGGTGTATAGCTACTGTTATCACCTTGATTCCAGGTGTATAGCTACTGTTATCACCTTGCTTCCAGGTGTATAGCTGTATAGACCTTGCTTCCAGGTGTATAGCTACTGTTATCACCTTGCTTCCAGGTGTATAGCTACTGTTATCACCTTGCTTCCAGGTCTATAGCTACTGTTATCACCTTGCTGCCAGGTCTATAGCTACTGTTATCACCTTGATTCCAGGTGTATAGCTACTGTTATCACCTTGCTTCCAGGTGTATAGCTGTATAGACCTTGCTCCCAGGTGTATAGCTACTGTTATCACCTTGCTTCCAGGTCTATAGCTACTGTTATCACCTTGCTTCCAGGTCTATAGCTACTGTTATCACCTTGCTTCCAGGTCTATAGCTACTGTTATCACCTTGCTTCCAGGTCTATAGCTACTGTTATCACCTTGCTTCCAGGTCTATAGATACTGTTATCACCTTGCTTCCAGGTGTATAGCTACTGTTATCACCTTGCTTCCAGGTCTATAGCTACTGTTATCACCTTGATTCCAGGTGTATAGCTACTGTTATCACCTTGCTTCCAGGTGTATAGCTGTATAGACCTTGCTTCCAGGTGTATAGCTACTGTTATCACCTTGCTTCCAGGTGTATAGCTACTGTTATAACCTTGCTTCCAGGTGTATAGCTACTGTTATCACCTTGCTTCCAGGTGTATAGCTACTGTTATCACCTTGCTTCCAGGTCTATAGCTACTGTTATCACCTTGCTGCCAGGTCTATAGCTACTGTTATCACCTTGATTCCAGGTGTATAGCTACTGTTATCACCTTGCTTCCAGGTGTATAGCTGTATAGACCTTGCTCCCAGGTGTATAGCTACTGTTATCACCTTGCTTCCAGGTCTATAGCTACTGTTATCACCTTGCTTCCAGGTCTATAGCTACTGTTATCACCTTGCTTCCAGGTCTATAGCTACTGTTATCACCTTGCTTCCAGGTCTATAGCTACTGTTATCACCTTGCTTCCAGGTCTATAGATACTGTTATCACCTTGCTTCCAGGTGTATAGCTACTGTTATCACCTTGCTTCCAGGTCTATAGCTACTGTTATCACCTTGATTCCAGGTGTATAGCTACTGTTATCACCTTGCTTCCAGGTGTATAGCTGTATAGACCTTGCTTCCAGGTGTATAGCTACTGTTATCACCTTGCTTCCAGGTGTATAGCTACTGTTATAACCTTGCTTCCAGGTGTATAGCTACTGTTATCACCTTGCTTCCAGGTGTATAGCTACTGTTATCACCTTGCTGCCAGGTCTATAGCCACTGTTATCACCTTGATTCCAGGTGTATAGCTACTGTTATCACCTTGCTTCCAGGTGTATAGCTGTATAGACCTTGCTTCCAGGTGTATAGCTACTGTTATCACCTTGCTTCCAGGTGTATAGCTACTGTTATCACCTTGCTTCCAGGTGTATAGCTACTGTTATCACCTTGCTTCCAGGTGTATAGCTACTGTTATCACCTTGCTTCCAGGTCTATAGCTACTGTTATCACCTTGCTTCCAGGTGTATAGCTACTGTTATCACCTTGCTTCCAGGTGTAAAGCTACTGTTATCACCTTGCTTCCAGGTCTATAGCTACTGTTATCACCTTGCTTCCAGGTCTCTAGCTACTGTTATCACCTTGCTTCCAGGTCTATAGATACTGTTATCACCTTGATTCCAGGTGTATAGCTACTGTTATCACCTTGCTTCCAGGTGTATAGCTGTATAGACCTTGCTTCCAGGTGTATAGCTACTGTTATCACCTTGCTTCCAGGTCTATAGCTACTGTTTTCACCTTGCTTCCAGGTCTATAGCTACTGTTATCACCTTGATTCCAGGTGTATAGCTACTGTTATCACCTTGCTTCCAGGTGTATAGCTACTGTTATCACCTTGCTTCCAGGTGTATAGCTACTGTTTTCACCTTGCTTCCAGGTGTATAGCTACTGTTATCACCTTGCTTCCAGGTGTAAAGCTACTGTTATCACCTTGCTTCCAGGTCTATAGCTACTGTTATCACCTTGCTTCCAGGTCTCTAGCTACTGTTATCACCTTGCTTCCAGGTCTATAGATACTGTTATCACCTTGATTCCAGGTGTATAGCTACTGTTATCACCTTGCTTCCAGGTGTATAGCTGTATAGACCTTGCTTCCAGGTGTATAGCTACTGTTATCACCTTGCTTCCAGGTCTATAGCTACTGTTTTCACCTTGCTTCCAGGTCTATAGCTACTGTTATCACCTTGATTCCAGGTGTATAGCTACTGTTATCACCTTGCTTCCAGGTGTATAGCTACTGTTATCACCTTGCTTCCAGGTGTATAGCTACTGTTTTCACCTTGCTTCCAGGTGTATAGCTACTGTTATCACCTTGCTTCCAGGTCTATAGATACTGTTATCACCTTGCTTCCAGGTACAGACCCAGCGAGTGCACTGTGCGGAACCCCTGCTATAATAATTCCGTAATATCACTGTCTGTCTAGAACCATGCTCTGTTTAACACAGATTGCATGTAGTCCGGGCGCGCCGCACAGCTTACAGTAGGAATGTTATTGGATTATGATTTAAGAGACAGCTCTCAAATAGCATTACCCCACCTAATGCCTTTTATCCAGCGGGAGAGGGAGGGAAACCGAGGAGGACGAAGGGGTCAAGATTCATGTGAGAATACATTTATTTAATTTTAATATATTTATTTTAATTCATTTCTTAAATATAATTTCTTTTAATGGTAGCATTGTATATTATATCACAATCTGCATGCATTAGTGTACAAGGAACATTACATGACTGCTCTGTGCTTTTGGTAACCTCATGTATTGCCGCATTCCAACCGTGTCAGCACACACAATCTGACGGGAACTGAAATGCTCCGTGCTGCTGCGAAAGTGTTTTTTGTTTTTTTTTGCAAGTTGCCTTGCCACTCCCGCAAAATGGGAGACGGGGCAGGCACAGGTGCCCGCCCCATCCCTCCCTCTCAACACCTCTGCCTGTCAATCAGGCAGAGGCATTCGCAGTACTGCAATGTGCTCGCAGGACTCGTTTATTGGGAAACTGCGCTGAGCCATACTGAATAACCCCCATTATTTGTACTAAAGCCTTCCTCATAATATAACTTACATGGTGTCCCCCTACTGTGGGACCCCCGCCCTCATTGTCTGCACTTACACATACCTGGAATCACTACTCATCACATTAAACATTTCTCAGCTCCCTTAATAGTGGACTTCTGTAACTGCGACTCTCAGAGCCTCTGTGATCTGACACCTCTCCTGCAATAGACCGGTGATAAATGTGGCTGCCAGGTTTGGGAATCCACCAATATTCTATTATCGGGACAGTAAGGCAATAAGTGAAGCTTATATATAAAATACCTTTTGCAGTTTAGTGAATTAGAAAATGTTTTAGTGGAACCCCTTCCCCCATCCTCCCAGATTTGTCCTGCGCCCATCATCATCATCATCATCATCATCATCATCATCATCATCATCATGAACTTGCAACTTGCACCAGGGTTTGGCCATATTCGGCTTTTCGTCAGCTATCTTGCCTACACTTCAGTTCAGCACACCCTTTAGTACTTTTGGCTGTAAATACACTCTCCCTGAAACCCTGTCCTGATCGAGCGCTGCACGTGCACCTTGTCAGGAAAACAGGCGCATTGCGAAAAGACGCAGCTGCATGCAGCGGGCGATCAGATCCTAACTGCACGTGCACCGCAATGCGCAAGCGTGTCAGACAAAAACAAGCATCGCCGGTCAACAATGGGACGGTGCGAAAAATCCGATCGCACAGGAGTTCGCAAGGTAATAGACAGAAAGAGGCTGTTTGTGGGTGGCAACTGAGCGTTTAAAGGTAGTGTCCGGAAAAATGCAGGCGTTGCCAAGCGTTTTCAGGGAGGGTGTCCGATGTCAGCTCTGGCCCCGATCAGCCTGTTCTCATCGCACTGTAGGAGTAAGTCCTGGGCTCCGCAGAGACTGCACACACTGGATTTTTGCAGCCCTGGAGGCGGTGACTATCTGATCGCAGGACAGCAAAATTAGCAGCCCAGGCCCAGCGATCAGATATGAATTACCCCCAAAGTGCAAGTGGTGACCAGTAACGGCTGCAACTTGCGTCAATATCTTCGGTGCGGTCTACATGTCCCCTCTGTTGCTGAATGATCACAACAGTTGTTGTTCAGTTATTTCTAAAGCATCTAAAAGATTCATTGTTTTTGCCAATGACTGTGCAGTTACTATATGACACAGGGGCGCTATGTTGATATTTGACCACTTCTTCCTTAGAGAATCCGTGAACTTGAAGACAGGATAGAACTTCAAAAACAGCAACTCAAAGAAATAGAGGAAAAGGTAAATATGTCTCACTTCTAGCTCGTTAATCCCTACGTTTCATGCATTCGGAGGCAGATTGTGGTGGGCTGATAGCTCTGTGCAGCAGCTGTTAGTGTGTAATACAGTAAATGGGGCCATTAGGATGCACTGAATAATCCAACACATTAACTGAGCAGATCCACAGTGTAATCAGTGAGCGTTACCAACAGTTACAGTAATAGAGCATGACTGGGCAATGTACATGCAAATGACAATTGATAAATCATTTTGATATAAATACATATAAAGTAATGAGTGCCAAGGTGACATTGGGAATGTCCTTATATACATGTCAGATGGTTAAAGCAATAGCTATTCTGTGTAGAAATGTCATGCATTATTATTATTATTATTATTATTATTATTATTATTATTATTATTATTATGCAATTCTACAGTGTTTTATTATTATTATTATTAGTAGTAGTAGTATTATTAAATTATTGTTATTATTATTATGCAATTCTATATTTTTATTATTATTAATAAATTCTATAGTATGTATTATTATTATTATTATGCAATTATATATTATGCAATATTATTATTATTATTATTCAATTATATATTATGTATTATTATTATTGTGATGATTATTATTATTATGCAATTATATATTATGCATTTTTGTTGTTATTATTATTATGCAATTATATATGCATTATTATTATTAGTATTAGTAGTATTATTATTCAATTCTATATTATGCATTATTATTATTATTATTATTAGTATTATCTTGTAATTCTATATTATGCATTATTCTTATTATATTGCAATTCTATTCTTCACCTCTCACAGCATTTTTCTTTTCTTTTTTCTGTTTTGTTTTGATCTTATTTTATAGTTTTTGTTCCTTTTTTTGTTTTTCTCACTAGCATTCATTTTGTGGCCTTGACGATCTATTCCAGCGAACAAAAATGGTTGGTATTTATTAGCCTCTCTATTTTTAATTAATGAATAATTTATTGAAGTTTAAACCTTTGGATTTAAGGATGTGTTTTTATCCGCAATGGACTTAACAACACGTCTTAAGCTTCAAAACCATTATAGAGACCCCTGGATTTCAGTGCCTGGAAAAATTTATGCCAATGGAGGTCAATAATTAGATGGGTGGTGCCACCTTTGGCTCATTAATAAGCAGTTTTATCAGTTAGACCCTTGGGGTGAGACAATGATTCTCTGTTCCATACCTTGACCCCAGCTACTTCTATTTGTGAGCATGTGCAGAGGCTGGTGCATTTGTGGATCAGTGAAGCCAACCTTGGGCTCTTGAAAATGTAGATCAAAGTGGTCACTGGCATAGTGGATCAAGAACAGGCCACATATAGTGTATGCCACAGGCTCTGCCACTACTTTCAAGAGAAAAGCATCAGTTATATTATTCATCTACTGTAATTTAAAGGTTCTGGTAAGTGAGATCTGTAGAAGACGCCAGCTGTCCCTCATTTACAGTACATGGACAGTCCCTGGGATTTTTTCAGTATTGGAAACTGCACAATGATCTTATGTCCAGTATGCGTGATGTGATTCTTTCACTGTGATTATATTCCAAGCTTTATAACCTAATACTTATGGAAGATATGTATATTAGATGCAAATAGACATTACTGATGTGTCCTCCTACACTCTTGCTCTTGTTGTCCCAAATAGTCCCTCTCGGCACGCACGCCCTGCGCGACCTAGCTGCGCCAAGCATCTTTTTTGCTCAAAAATGGGCCTCTTATTCGCATAAATAAAACAATCACATGCAACAAAACTATATTGCTAGCATATACTGACCACTGGGACTTTTGCTACGTGTACATATGTGTGCAACTGAGCTTAAAACTGTGTTAAAAGGTTTCCGATGAGGGTATCTGTGGCTTTCTCTCCTGCCAAATTCCATTGAGCTTCATCTGCCACTTTGTATGTGTGTTATACCAGTTGCTGTGTGCACAAAGTCTACTCTGCGTCTGCAATGCGACTAAGATGCAAAAAGTTTGAAAAAGTCTGTATGCTACTTATCTCTGAGCGTCTCAATCGCACCGGATGCCCTACATTATATGGTGCAAAAACACTAGGTATATGAAGACACAGATGTATTATCAAATGTAGCATTAATAAACATCATGCGTATTGTAGTTCTCATAGTCATCAGTGACAGCGTGAGAAGCGAAACGCGTAGACTGGCTCAGTAACCAAGGTTCTCTGTCACTTATTTTAAAATGTTTGCAGCTATGTTTGTGTACAGTAATTTAAAGCCTGTTTCTAAGCTGGGGCAGGTGGAAGAAGTGTTATGGCGGAAGGGCTACTTGGAGAAATGCGTGGCTGCACTTATATAACCTGGAGAAGAAGTCACGTGTCTTTTCATTCATGCTCTCTGTATTAGGACTGCTAAGGCTACCCCCAGTTACGGGTGTAGTAGGGTATGCCGGCCGCCGGGCTCCCGGCGGCCAGCATACCGGTGCCGGAGTCCCGACCGCCGGCATACCAACAGCTGGGTGAGTGCAAATAAACCCCTTGCGGGCTCGCTGCACTCGCCACGCTGCGGGCACGGTGGCGCAATCTATTCTCCCTCCAGGGGGTCGTGGACCCCCAAGAGGGCAAAAAGGTGTCGGTATGCCGGCTGTCGGGATTCCGGCGTCGGTATACTCTGCGCCGGGATCCCGACAGCTGGCAAACTGAAGACCACCCCTCAGTTACACAGTGGGCATGGTTTTTATGTGTACTAATGTAATTTGCTTCATACTGTATAACTGAAACATATGTTACTGTATGTATACAACAGTCAAGTATATTGTATATAGTTCTCCTGGTACATACTGTAGCCTGTTGTCCACTGTGTGCAGCCATGCACCGACCATAACAAAGCCATGTCACATAATGTACAGAGATCCTGGTATACTGTAGGCAACACACCGTCCTAGCTCACTAGTAACATCTTACATTTCCCACAAATGATTTATTATAAATATGTCTATTTAGGTGCAGCAGAATAAAATATAGCAATACGCACACTGGGTTCTAAAGAGTCAATTAACATCTTGTAGAAATGATCATGTGACCATTTCCCTTTAAACCTTGCTGTTTTTTCTTTTCCAGGATTTGAGAAGAGCACATGGGATACACAGCTGATTCTTCTGCAACTGCCAAAACAGACACACTGATTCCATCTTATTTTTTAACCACGGGACTGGCTAGGAATGCCAGCTATCTCCTTCAATTATCCGTTTTGTAACTATTTAGATTTTAAATGGACTAACTTTCTTGTACAGCAATAGTCCTGCTATTCAGAGACTCTAATAAAATGAATTAAAAAATGACAGTAAATAAAAAATTCTAATATACAGTATGTGTCTGAGCCCTGTGTGTCCTTGCATTATAATGGTATGAAATTGTACTGGGAGGGCAGTATGGTGGATTCTGCGTCACTGATATGAAAAGGCGTGGACATGTTTTGTTATTTTCATTTCTACGGAATCTCTACAGAGCAAATGTCATGGTGGGTTACACAAATCATGTGATAAAATGGGACAGACCCACATACTGTATTATGCAATCAGCCTTTGCAAGGGATCTAAATAGAAGCTGGTGATCTGGGGGCTGCAGTGGTCATCATTGTGGTGTCTCTTGATCCTGGAAGAGGAAAGTATGGGCCTCCTATATAATTCAACGCTGGCACAGTGGCTAGCATTGCTCCCTCATATGTCCAATTCCGACCAGGAGTTTGTGCGCTCTTTGCGTGTTTTCTACAGGTGCTGCAGTGTCCTCCCACACTCTGAAGACACAGAGGTCTATTTACTAAGACTTGGAGAGAGATAAAGTACCAACCAACCAGCTACTAACTGTCATTTTTTAAACACAGCCTGTAACATGGCAGTTAGGAGCTGATTGGCTGGTACTTTATCTCCATCCACTTTATCTTTCTCCAAGGCTTAGTAAATAGACCCCATAGTTTCATACCCATCCCAATTTTGGCAGTAGAGTCCTGCTTTTCGGCACTGTCTGGGAAAGGCTGGAGTGCTGGTCTCACCTCCAGAATGATGTGATATGCAGTTATGTCCCAAAAACATCATGCACGTGGCGGCGTGGCCTAGCGGACAAGAAGTCCCGCAACATTGTATGAGATAGTTGGGAGGTATGTAGCAGTAGCTTTGCAGAGGCGTTACTAGGTGGGGTGCGGACCGTACCACAGGTGTCACCCTTCCAAAAGTCACCTACCCAAATGCCAGTGTCAGTGACTGAGTCCCGGGGCTGCACAGTAACATTATCTTGCAGCGCCCGACTCCTGTAAACGCGGTTTCCCGTTAGGCTATAGCCCCTTTTTGAGCATGTGCCGCCACTGCTAGTCTGAATATTTCCATTGGGGGCAGGGACTGATGTGAATGATGGAATATTCTCTGCAATACGTAGGTGCTATATAAATAACTGTTACCAAGTTGGGATCAGTTAAAGTATAGAAACTGGAAGACCATCAGCTGTAAAATGGTGCAATATTGCCCTCCGCAGAGTCAGTACCCAACTTCAGTAATCCTCATCAATAATGGCATCAAATGTACTAGTGGCTGATGTCGCAGTATGTGTGAATGACAGGTTAGGCAAAATGTGTTTTTTGACTCGGACTAAATTATGACTAAAGATATAATTGAATGGGTCCTATGTCTTAATCTTTACTGGGAAGGGCTGCAGTATGCTATATGGTAATGCTCTATACTGGAGGTAAATAGATTAATTGATCAACTACTGTAAAGAAAAGTGTTAATGTGTAGCAGACTCATTGATTTTTCTTTCACAGTTTGTCTGTAGTGAATGAAGGTATTGATTTATGATGCTCAGTTGTAGAGATATGGAGTAATATGCTGCCCCCTGCTGTAAGTCCAGGGAAAGGCAGTAATTTTCCACAATGTGACACTGTACTTACAGTATGTAGAAGTAGAAACTAGAAACCAATGTAAAATAATAATGTTATTTATATAGCACTTTTCTCCCAATAGTAGAACTACAGATATCTGTGTATAATATTCACAACCGCCAAATATATATAGGAAGGATTAAGCCTGTATTGAACTAATGCTTATAACTTTTTATTAATATTACCAGTTTATTACCAGTTATTTATATAGCGCACACATATTCCGCAGCGCTGTACAGAGAATATTTGCCCATTCACATCAGTCCCTGCCCCAGTGACGCTTACAATCTATATTCCCTATCACATGTATACACATTCACACTAGGGTTAATTTTTTTTTGGGAGCCTATTGACCTACCAGTATATTTTTGGATTGTGGGAGGAAACCGGAGTACCCGGAGGAAACCGACGCAAGTACGGGGAGAATATACAAACTCCACACAGTTAGGGCCATGGTGGAAATCGAACCCATGACCTCAGCGCTGTGAGGAAGTAATGCTAACCATTACACCATCCGTACTGCTCATTAATGATTAATATATACTGTATATAATGAAAAGTTTAAAATAATGGTGTGCAAACCCAGGCCTGTTCCTGATGTACAGTAGAGATACATCCGCCCTCATTTAAATTCCAACAAATATAGCAATGGCCGTCAAGGAGTCCACAATTAATCAGGGGCAGATTAAAAGAGGAGGGGATTCATGTGCAGGCTCCTTGCAGGACCCCTCATCTCTGTAAGTGGCCGCAGTGCTGTAGACTCTGGATTTGTGCGCAGGTCTCCGGGAAAATGGTGCCTGCCCAGGACATATTACTGCACATGTGCGAATCACCATGTAATGGCCGCTGTGCCATTTTCCCATGATTTATGTCACCAGCGTCGAGCTCCACAGGGGGCTGTAAGTATAATTATATGGGTACAGGGTGACTGTGCAGCCTTTGTAGATACGCCAATGCCATTAATGGTCACCAGTGTGTTCTACATCGATGGTTTTATCCATTGACCCCATCACTGTGCAGCCAGCAGCTGTGAAACAGTGGGAAGCGGGCCAATTGGGGAAGAGAGTGGGGCATATAAGGGTGAAGCGCTGTACCCCTGATCCATGGTAGAAAATAACACCATTGCCGCTTTGTCAGCCATTGGTTGCGTAAAATCATCTGAACTCAACCATCAATGGCAAACCATTAGCCATCGGTGTCAAACCACCGATAGTTGCTAACCATCTGTTTTCAATGGCCACCCAATTAACTAGGACTGGCTCTGCCTCCATTTCTTGTATATCCATTACTGTCTTAATTTGTACTTTTGTAGGAAACCATTTCTTTCTAGTACACTAGTGATATTAATACAGCTATAAACTCCTGAAAACAATATCTGTATAAACAGTAATCAGAGGCATCACAAGGAGGGTGTGGGTCGACCCGGGTGTCACCATTCCAGGGGGTGACACCAAAACGCCGGCTCCTCCGGAGTGGCAGGATGCTGCAGTGTGACATTATCCTGCAGCACTCAGCTCCTGTCATTGAGAAGGAGCCGGCAGAACAGACGCTAGTTTCCAGGAGCAGCCAAGCATCTCCGGGGATGCTGGTCATGCACCCGAGGGGAGGTCATTGGGGGATTCCCATGAGGGTATGCCCTCTTTAGTGATGTCAACAGGGACTTCTGCAAGGCCACACACCCTACCTGCAACGCTCAACACTCTTTTCAGATGTGCGTGCCAAAGGCTTTTTGCTTCACCATGTGTCGCCAACCCCGTGCCGCCACTGACAGTAATTCTGATCCCGTTGATTATAATTGTTGAGTCAGGATGTATAAGAAATAATGCACTCTGGAACATTATTAGATGGTCATAGCAGCACAGCGGTCTTTCAGCAGTAACAGAACAATGTTACAACAACACTAAAGTAGCATAACAGTATTATAACAGCCACATGGAGGTACACATAGATCATACTTGCCTACCTGACCCTCTCCATGAGGAGAAAATGCTCTGTTCCTGGACTTTCCTGGTATTGTATGATTGCCATCACCTGTGGTGAAACACCTTTCTTATCAATTAACTAGCTC
Source organism: Pseudophryne corroboree (assembly GCF_028390025.1). Classification (NCBI taxonomy): domain Eukaryota; kingdom Metazoa; phylum Chordata; class Amphibia; order Anura; family Myobatrachidae; genus Pseudophryne; species Pseudophryne corroboree. Next base: position 1,132,117,298 of record NC_086444.1, on the reverse strand, counting down.
ACCACAGGTGATGGCAATCATACATTACCAGGAGAGTCCAGGAACAGAGCATTTTCTCCCTCATGGAGAGGGTCAGGTAGGCAAGTATGACATAGATAGGTCCTTTCACCATGACAGACAACTACAACTCATTTACCAGGCCTTAAGTAGGCCAAGACCTTGCCAGGTGTGAGGAAGGGGTTGGGCGTCCACCTGAATCCCTAAAGCAGTGTTTCCCAACCTCGGTCCTCAAGGCACACTCACAGTCCTGGTTTTAGAGATATCCAGGCTTGAACACAGGTGACTTAATTATTTTGATTTAACCATCTTTGCTGAAGCCTGGATATCACTAAAACCTGCACTGTTGGTGTTCCTTGAGGACACCAACAGTGCCTCCCAACATGACCCATTCCAGGTGGGACAAATGCTCTCTACCTGGACTACCATCTTAATTTATGATTGCAATCACCTGTGTTGAAACACCTTTCTTATCAATTAAATAGTTCAACACAGGTCACACCAATCATATATTAAGAGGGAAGTCCAGGTAGAGAGAATTTTGTCCCTACTGGAATAAGTCATATTGAGAAATATGCACAATCTAATATACACCCCTCTTTCCACCAGGGCTCCCTGTCTTAAGTGCCCCGGGCACCCCCAAGGTAAATCCAGCCCTGGCGCAGAGAGCTCTGCCTCCACCTCCAGCCCACAAACTAGTGCTTGCGGAGGGACTGCTGGGGGTGGCGCCGGTGCGCACATAGGGGATGGACGTCACATCAGCCCCCAGAATGTGCACTGCAGGCACGCTCTGAGACTGCGTGGTGCCATTCACTCACTGCACTGCACGACTGCACGTTACAGCCTCTCTGTAGCTGCTGAGCACATCCTGGCATAGGCGGCATCCACACCGCAGGGCGCCGGCATTTTTTGTAAAGTTAATTACATTGTCCCGCTTCACTCCTCCACCCCCCCCCACCTTCCCTAATTTATTTGATGTGTCTTATATACCGCTCCTGCTTGTAAGTTATCACACCAGTTTGTCACACAATTGTGCAAGTTGTGCTCCATTTTCAGCTATTTTCTCTTCTCTTCCAATTTCATGTGCACCTCTGATTTATGTGTGGCATCCTCCTGTGTCATTATGTCATAGCCATAAGTATAGGTCTAGTTCCTCATACGCTGTGCAATGTCTCCTTAAAAATGCAGAGTATCACTCCATTGTGTGGCGGAGAATCGTAAACAAAAATAGAAAATGATAGTATAGTATGTCTCCATTAGTCAAACACCCATGTAGAAAGACCATAGAAAATTCCAAGGTGCGTACCAAACTGTTCTGGACTTTTTGTCTATATGAAAGTAGTTTTTTCAAAATTAGGTGTTTTTCTAATAAAATACATATTTACTATTTTATAAATATGGTACATCATTTTATTTACATGAACATTGCTTGGTGTTGGGAGGGAAAAGGGGGGTTGGGATTGGGGGGGGGTGAATCTCCAGGAATCGATGATGCATGAGGTGGTAACCCTACTTGGATCCCATCTGTTATGGAACACATCGGGGTAAATTTACTAAGGTCCCGATTTTGACCGAGATGCCGTTTTTTCATCAAAGTGTCATCTCGGTAATTTACTAAACTCAAATCACGGCAGTGATGAGGGCATTCGTAATATTTGGAAGTCCTAGGAAAAAATCACGAATGAATACACCGGGGTAAATTTACTAAGGTCCCGATTTTGACCGAGATGCCGTTTTTTCATCAAAGTGTAATCTCGGTAATTTACTAAACTCAAATCACGGTAGTGATGAGGGCATTCGTAATATTTGGAAGTCCTAGGAAAAAATCACGAATGAATACACCATCGGTCAAAATGCGGCTGTTTAAGTATGAATCTCGGTCATTTACTAAGAAGTGCAAAGCAAAAAAAAACAAAACACTGCCGTGAAAAATTACAACTCGTAATAAAGTGCTTAAAAAAAACAGACCTGCTTTTTTTATCCGTGATTGGATAGGCATGCACGGATTCATGAGATCCGTGCATGTATATCAGTGGGAAGGGGTGGGAAAGTGATTATTTTCTCAAAAAAAAATTGCGTGGGGTCCCCCCTCCTAAGCATAACCAGCCTCGGGCTCTTTGAGCCGATCCTGGTTGCAGAAATATGGGGGAAAAAATGACAGGGGTTCCCCCATATTTAAGCAACCAGCATCGGGCTCTGCGCCTGGTCCTGGTTCCAAAAATACGGGGGACAAAAAGAGTAGGGGTCCCCCGTATTTTTAAAACCAGCACCGGGCTCCACTAGCTGGACAGATAATGCCACAGCCGGGGGTCACTTTTATATAGTGCCCTGCGGCCGTGGCATCAAAAATCCAACTAGTCACCCCTGGCCGGGGTACCCTGGGGGAGTGGTGGGGACCCCTTCAATCAAGGGGTCCCCCCCCCCCCCCCAGCCACCAAAGGGCCAGGGGTGAAGCCCGAGGCTGTCCCCCCCATCCAATTGGCTGCGGATGGGGGGCTGATAGCCTTTTTTGAAAATGAAAAGATATTGTTTTTAGTAGCAGTACTACAAGGCCCAGCAAGCCTCCCCCGCATGCTGGTACTTGGAGAACCACAAGTACCAGCATGCGGCGGAAAAACGGGCCCGCTGGTACCTGTAGTACTATTACTAAAAAAATACCCAAAAAAAGACAAGACACACACACCGTGAAAGTAAAGATTTATTACATGCATCCACACAAACATACATACATACTTACCTTATGTTCACACGAGGGTCCGTCCTCTTCTCCAGTAGAATCCATGGGTACCTGTTGAATAAATTCTACTCACCAGATCCAGGGTCCCAGGGTCCTCGGGGCAACCATTTGTAATCCAGGTACTTGAATAAAATAACAAAACGGATACCCGAGCCACGAACTGAAAGGGGCCCCATGTTTTCACATGGGACTCCTTTCCCCGAATGCCAGAAACCCACTCTGACTTCTGTCTAAGTGGGTTTCTTCAGCCAATCAGGGAGCGCCACGTTGTAGCACCCTCCTGATCGGCTGTGTACTCCTGTACTGTCTGACAGGCGGCACACGGCAGTGTTACAATGTAGCGCCTATGCGCTCCATTGTAACCAATGGTGGGAACTTTCTGCCCTGCGGTTGACCTAAAGTGACGTCACCGCTGAGCAGAAAGTTCCCACCATTGGTTACAATGGAGCGCATAGGCGCTACATTGTAACACTGCCGTGTGCCGCCTGTCAGACAGTACAGGAGCACACAGCCGATCAGGAGGGTGCTACAACGTGGCGCTCCCTGATTGGCTGAAGAAACCCACTTAGACAGAAGTCAGAGTGGGTTTCTGGCATTCGGGGAAAGGAGTCCCATGTGAAAACATGGGGCCCCTTTCAGTTCGTGGCTCGGGTATCCGTTTTGTTATTTTATTCAAGTACCTGGATTACAAATGGTTGCCCCGAGGACCCTGGGACCCTGGATCTGGTGAGTAGAATTTATTCAACAGGTACCCATGGATTCTACTGGAGAAGAGGACGGACCCTCGTGTGAACATAAGGTAAGTATGTATGTATGTTTGTGTGGATGCATGTAATAAATCTTTACTTTCACGGTGTGTGTGTCTTGTCTTTTTTTGGGTATTTTTTTAGTAATAGTACTACAGGTACCAGCGGGCCCGTTTTTCCGCCGCATGCTGGTAATTGTGGTTCTCCAAGTACCAGCATGCGGGGGAGGCTTGCTGGGCCTTGTAGTACTGCTACTAAAAACAATATCTTTTCATTTTCAAAAAAGGCTATCAGCCCCCCATCCGCAGCCAATTGGATGGGGGGGACAGACTCGGGATTCACCCCTGGCCCTTGGGTGGCTGGGGACCCCTTGATTGAAGGGGTCCCCACTCCCCCAGGGTACCCCGGCCAGGGGTGACTAGTTGGATTTTTGATGCCACGGCCGCAGGGCACTATATAAAAGTGACCCCCGGCTGTGGCATTATCTGTCCAGCTAGTGGAGCCCGGTGCTGGTTTTAAAAATACGGGGGACCCCTACTCTTTTTGTCCCCCGTATTTTTGGAACCAGGACCAGACGCAGAGCCCGATGCTGGTTGCTTAAATATGGGGGAACCCCTGTCATTTTTTCCCCCATATTTCTGCAACCAGGATCGGCTCAAAGAGCCCGAGGCTGGTTATGCTTAGGAGGGGGGACCCCACGCAATTTTTTTTTAAGTTTTACAGTGTTTATTTAAAAAAAAAAAAAAAAAAAAGAACCCCAGCACGGATCACACAGATCCGGCCGAGATTCATTTTGAAAAAGTCGGCAGTGTTTTGCTAATCACTGCCGTAAAAAACTGAAAAAAAAAACGAATGACATCGACATCGGAAAACCCGAAAAGGCAAAATACGGCAGCTTAGTAAATTAGTCGTAATAAATTCAAAAAGTTGCATATTTACACTTTCGATGTCATTCGTGATTGAACTTTGACCTCAAACGGGAAAACACGAATCTTAGTAAATTTACCCCACCATCGGTCAAAACGCGGCTGTTTAAGTATGAATCTCGGTCATTTACTAAGAAGTGCAAAGCAAAAAAAAACAAAACACTGCCGTGAAAAATTACAACTCGTAAAAAAGTGCTTTAAAAAAACAGACCTGCTTTTTTTATTCGTGATTGGATAGGCATGCACGGATCCATGATATCCGTGCATGTATATCAGTGGGAAGGGGTGGGAAAGTGATTATTTTCTCAAAAAAAATTGCGTGGGGTCCCCCCTCCTAAGCATAACCAGCCTCGGGCTCTTTGAGCCGATCCTGGTTGCAGAAATATGGGGGAAAAAATGACAGGGGTTCCCCCATATTTAAGCAACCAGCATCGGGCTCTGCGCCTGGTCCTGGTTCCAAAAATACGGGGGACAAAAAGAGTAGGGGTCCCCCGTATTTTTAAAACCAGCACCGGGCTCCACTAGCTGGACAGATAATGCCACAGCCGGGGGTTACTTTTATATAGTGCCCTGCGGCCGTGGCATCAAAAATCCAACTAGTCACCCCTGGCCGGGGTACCCTGGGGGAGTGGGGACCCCTTCAATCAAGGGGTCCCCCCCCCCAGCCACCCAAGGGCCAGGGGTGAAGCCCGAGGCTGTCCCCCCCCCCATCCAATTGGCTGCGGATGGGGGGCTGATAGCCTTTTTTGAAAATGAAAAGATATTGGCCCTCATTCCGAGTTGTTCGCTCGCAAGGCGAATGTAGCAGAGTTACACACGCTAAGCCGCCGCCTACTGGGAGTGAATCTTAGCTTCTTAAAATTGCGACCGACGTACGCGCAATATTGCGATTACAAACGAGTTAGCAGTTTCAGAGTAGCTCCAGACTTACTCTGCCTGTGCGATCATTTCAGTGCTTGTCGTTCCTGGTTGACGTCACAAACACACCCAGCGTTCGCCCAGGCACTCCCACCGTTTCCCCGGCCACTCCTGCGTTTTTTCCGGAAACGGTAGCGTTTTCAGCCACACGCCCCTGAAACGCCGTGTATCCGCCCAGTAACACCCATTTCCTGTCAATCACATTACGATCGCCGGAGCGAAGAAAAAGCCGTGAGTAAAAATACTTTCTTCATAGTAAAGTTACTTGGCGCAGTCGCAGTGCGAACATTGCGCATGCGTACTAAGCGGATTTTCACTGCGATGCGATGAAAAATACCGAGCGAACAACTCGGAATGAGGGCCATTGTTTTTAGTAGCAGTACTACAAGGCCCAGCAAGCCTCCCCCGCATGCTGGTACTTGGAGAACCACAAGTACCAGCATGCGGCTGAAAAACGGGCCCGCTGGTGCCTGTAGTACTATTACTAAAAAAATACCCAAAAAAAGACAAGACACACACACCGTGAAAGTAAAGATTTATTACATGCATCCACACAAACATACATACATACTTACCTTATGTTCACACGCAGGTCGGTCCTCTTCTCCAGTAGAATCCAAGGGGTACCTGTTGAATAAATTCTACTCACCAGATCCAGGGTCCCAGGGTCCTCGGGGCAACCATTTGTAATCCAGGTACTTGAATAAAATAACAAAACGGATACCCGAGCCACGAACTGAAAGGGGCCCCATGTTTTTTTTTTCCATGGGACTCCTTTCCCCGAATGCCAGAAACCCACTCTGACTTCTGTCTAAGTGGGTTTCTTCAGCCAATCAGGGAGCGCCACGTTGTAGCACTCTCCTGATCGGCTGTGTGCTCCTGTACTGAGTGACAGGCGGCACACGGCAGTGTTACAATGTAGCGCCTATGCGCTCCATTGTAACCAATGGTGGGAACTTTCTGCCCTGCGGTTGACCTAAAGTGACGTCACCGCTGAGCAGAAAGTTCCCACCATTGGTTACAATGGAGCGCATAGGCGCTACATTGTAACACTGCCGTGTGCCGCCTGTCACTCAGTACAGGAGCACACAGCCGATCAGGAGGGTGCTACAACGTGGCGCTCCCTGATTGGCTGAAGAAACCCACTTAGACATCAGTCAGAGTGGGTTTCTGGCATTCGGGGAAAGGGGGCCCATGTGCAAACATGGGTCCCCTTTCAGTGCGTGGCTTGGCTCTCCGTTTTTTTTATTTTATTCAAGTATGTGGATTACAAATGGATGCTACGAGGAGCCTGGGACCCTGGATCTGGTGAGTAGAATTTATTCAACAGGTACCCCATGGATTCTACTGGAGAAGAGGACAGACCCTCGTGTGAACATAAGGTAAGTATGTATGTATGTTTGTGTGGATGCATGTAATAAAACTTTACTTTCAAGGTGTGTGTGTATTGTCTTTTTTTGGGTATTTTTTTAGTAGTAGTACTACAGGTACCAGCGGGCCCGTTTTTCCGTCGCATGCTGGTACTTTGGTTCTCCAAGTACCAGCATGCGGGGGAGGCTTGCTGGGCCTTGTAGTACTGCTACTAAAAACAATATATTTTCATTTTCACAAAAGGCTATCAGCCCCCCATCCGCAGCCAATTGGATGGGGGGGGGGGACAGCCTTGGGCTTCACCCCTGGCCCTTGGGTGGCTGGGGGGGGGGACCCCTTGATTGAAGGGGTCCCCACTCCCCCAGGGTACCCCGGCCAGGGGTGACTAGTTGGATTTTTGATGCCACGGCCGCAGGGCACTATATAAAAGTGACCCCCGGCTGTGGCATTATCTGTCCAGCTAGTGGAGCCCGGTGCTGGTTTTAAAAATACGGGGGACCCCTACTCTTTTTGTCCCCCGTATTTTTGGAACCAGGACCAGGCGCAGAGCCCGATGCTGGTTGCTTAAATATGGGGGAACCCATGTCATTTTCCCCCCCATATTTCTGCAACCAGGATCGGCTCAAAGAGCCCGAGGCTGGTTATGCTTAGGAGGGGGGACCCCACGCAATTTTTTTTTAAGTTTTACAGTGTTTATTTAAAAAAAAAAAAAATGAACCCCAGCACGGATCACACAGATCCGGCCGAGATTCATTGTGATAAAGTCGGCAGTGTTTTGCTAATCACTGCCGTAAAAAACGGGAAAAAAACACGAATGACATCGACATCGGAACAAATGAAAAATCCGAATACGACAGCTTAGTAAATTAGGCGTAATAAATTCAAAAAGTTGCAGTTTTACACTTTCGATGTCATTCGTGACTGAACTTTGACCTTTTTCCGAAAATTACGAATGTTAGTAAATTTACCCCATCCACTTTAAGGGAGCATGATCCACTACATCAGACACACTCTTACTAACTAATAACGAAATGTCTTCAACTTTGGAGAACAACCACCCCAGGAAGGGTCACATATTATGTTGTATCTAGATAGTTATGGCGGATTGTCTAAAAATACATCCGGAAAGCCAACCACCAGGAGTTCTAGGGGTAAATTTACTGAAGCTTCTAAAACAGAGAATTTGTGATGTTGGCCATATTAACCAATCAGATGATGTATATCATTTCTCTATTGCTTTTAGAAAATGATAGACAGAATCTGATCACCAATTCTCTGTTTTAGAGGCTTTAGTACATTTACTCCCTAGAGTTCTTGGCAACACATGCATAGATACTTGAGGACACAGGTCACTTCCTCCCTCACTAGGATGAGCAATCAACATGTCCGGTTCCTTACAAGCATTCAATAAATTCTGGTTTTCCCCTTCGAGCATCTGGTTGGGAACTTTCATAGTTTACTTCTTCTCTACATTTTACTACAAAAGGCCCCTTTTATTTAGCTAGTAATTAGCTATGTGGAGTAGTCTATAAAGATGGACTCTTCACTCCTGGTGCAAAAAAACCTGGGTCTGAGCTTTAGGATTATATCACAGTTCTTGTTCCTGTTAGGAGTTTAATAATTTCTCTTTGGCTAATCGACCAACCAGATCTAAATAATTTTGCATGTCCATGACATACTCCAGGACATTCTGTGTCTGCTGGCTGTTCCTCCCAAGTCTCCTGTAGGACACCCGGAGCATAACCATTTTGGGTACTCAGACAGAAAATAACAAGTAGAGCAGAAGTTTACCCCATTGTTTCTCTGTCTCAATATAGCATCTCAACATAGATTTTAATGTGCTATTAACTTATCCGTATGGATATGCCCTTACTTCCCGGCCCCTGTGTTGCTTGGCCAAAACTGGACAAAATTCCTTCTATATAAAAAAGCTCCTTGGAGACACATTTTCCCCTTTCTTCTTATCTGTTTTCTAGCAGGGTAACAATTTCAGAGCCAGAAACATTTTATACACCCTTAATTACATGAGACATAAAATTGGTTCCAGTATGTGCTGTATAGGAAATGCCTCCAGATAACGAGGGGAACAATCTACTATCTCCTATATAACTGCCCAAATCTGTCACTCTGTAACTGTGTGGATAACGCTGGGCGTGCCTAGGAGCTCTCACTGGGTTAGCACTGCAGCAGGTCTACCACACCCAGTCCACAGCTGATTGGGTGAGAAACGCCCTCCCACACAGGTTACATCCAATGGGAGGCTCTGTCCTTTGGCTGCTGTGTGTGCCGAGAGCAGGATTAACAGTGGGGCTGATGGAGCTCCAGCTCCACACCCCAAAATAGGCCCACTGCATCTGCAGCAACATACCCGCCAACAATTTACACACAAAAATCGCTACAAATTCGAAAAGGGGGCGTGACCACGGGTACAGTGGCGTGGCCACGCCCCTTTTCTTATACTTTCAATGGGAGTTTGGAGAGCCAAAAATTAGTACAGATATTACAAAAAAGGTACACTTGGAGGGTATGCCACTGCATCTGCAGCAAGTCTCTGTGCTGTAGATAGGAAGAAAAAAAACACCTTTTACCGCAGCGTCCTATGGGGGTCATTCTGACCTGATCGCTCACTGCAGTTCAGCGCAGCGATCAGGTCAGAACTGCACATGCGCCGGTGCCATGGATGACAGCCAACGGCTGTCGTTGTCTAGCGATCACCTCTGCCTGATTGACAGGCGGTCGCTGGGCGGGAGGGGCCGGCACAGCAGCATTTGGCCTCTCACCTTTTACATTGATTCAGCGAGTCAGTCAGTTCTGCTAGCCAGTCACTATTATTAGCGCCGGTGTCCCAACGCGCCGCATTGCAGGGAAGTAGACGCACTAAATAAACTACAGCTCCCAGCAACCCTTTGCGCCAAAGCATTCAGGCACGAAGGGCTGCTGGGAGCTGTAGTTTATTGAGTGCATCTTCTTCCCTGTAATGTGGTGCGTTGGGACACCGGCGCTAAAAATAGTGTTTGGCTGCCCTGCGAGTCTCCGGGAGAGCCACTGCCAAAGTGAGGACAGCAGCCTAGCTGCTTCCAGGAGGAGAAGCAGAAAAAGCATTACCCGCCCCTCCCCCACTTGCAGTACCTCCGGGCCCCATCCACGGCACCCGCACACACACCTTCCACCACCCGCGGTGGCTCTGGACCCCCTACCCCACCCGCAGCACCCCTGCAGCCGTCCCTCCACCACCCACAGCACCACCTGCCCCTCCCCCACCTGTGGCACCCCTGCACCCGCGGTGGCTTCTGGCCCGCACCCGCTGCACCCGCCCCTCCCCCACCAGCTCAACCCCCACCACCACCCCTCCCCCACCCGTGGCACCCCCGGACCCCTCCCCAATCCACGTCTCCCCCACACCCGCCACTCCCCCAACCACAGCACCTACTAGGTGATTCATCAGGCCCTGCGTGCGCTGTTCATGCCGTTGCAAGGGGCTACGACCATCGCACGCCCTTTGTCCGTGCAATATTTAACCTGCTCACACAATTATGGGGGTCATTCCGAGTTGTTCGCTCGTTGCCGATTTTCGTTATGCTGCGATTTGCTGTTAAATGCGCATGCGCATGGTACGCAGCGCGCACGCGCTTAGTTATTTTACTAAAAACTTAGTAATTTTGCTGTTGCTCGAGCGACGCTTTTCAGTCACACTGCTGATCGGTGAGTGATTGACAGGAAGTGGGTGTTTCTGGGCGTCAACTCAGCATTTTCCCGGCGTTTGCTAAAAAAACGCAGGTGTCAGGGAAAAACGCGGGAGTGTCTGGAGAAACGGGGGAGTGGCTGGCCGAACGCAGGGCGTGTTTGTGACGTCAAACCAGGAACTAAACGGACTGAGCTGATCGCAATCTGTGAGTAGGTCCGGAGCTACTCAGAAACTGCTAAAAAATATTTAGTAGCAATTCTGCTAATCTTTCGTTCGCTATTCTGCTAAGCTAAGATACACTCCCAGAGGGCGGCGGCCTAGCGTGTGCAATGCGAGCGAACAACTCGGAATAACCCCCTATGATTGGAGGTAATCTCCTATATAATAGCCCAGATCTGTCACTCTCTATATAATAGCCCAGATCTGTCACTCTGTGACTGTGTGTATAACGCTGGGCGTGGCTAGGAGCTCTCACTGGGTTAGCAGCAGGTCTATAACACCCAGTCCACAGCTGATTGGGCGAGAAACGCCCTCCCACACAGGTTACATCCAATGGAAGGCTCTGCTCTTTGGCTGCTTTGTGTTCCCAGAGCAGGATTAACATTGGGGCTGATGGAGCTGAAGCTCCAGGTCCACACCCCAAAATAGGCCCACTGCATCTGCAGCAACATACCCTCCAACAACTTAAACATAAAAATCGATACAAATTTGAAAAGGGGGCATGGCCACGGTGTCGTGTCCACGCCCCCTTTCCTATACTTTCAATAGAAGTTTGGAGAGCCAGAAATCAGTACAGACCATAAAAAAAGGACTGTACCTGGAGGGTATGCCATTGCATCTGCAGCAAGTCTCTGCACTGTAGATAGGGAGGGGGGGGGGGGGGGGGGGGGGGGGGGAATCCTTTTACTGCAGCATCCTATGTCCTGCTGCCAGTCCACCTTCCCCCACTGGCTTTTAACAATCTCCACTCCCTAGCCGCGGCGCAGGTGGAGCAAAAGTTGCTGCGGCCACCGACATACATGTGTATGAAAGCGGCGCTGCGGAAGGCTTTCATAGCCGTCCCTGTGTCGCATACTCTCTGAGCCCCAGAGTATCCTCTGCACGTGATGTCACAGAAGTGCCTCCCAGCCACAGCCACGCCCAGATCCCCAGAGGCCCTAACTCCGCAACTCAGCACCTGGGCTGCCGGCCTAGAAGCCCCGAAATGGCTAATGTAACGGATAGAATGGGTGATATCACGGAGGGTAATGTCTGGACGCTCAATCAGTGTAAAAGGTGACAGTTCTGTGCAGTGCAGTGGGTGTGCAGTGTCACTGACACTGCACAACTCTCACCTTTTACATTGATTCAGCCAGTCAGTCAGTTCTGCCAGCCAGTCACTATTGTTAGCGCCGGTGTCCCAATGCACCTCATTACAGGGAAGTAGATGCACTACACTACAGCTCCCAGCAGCCCTTAGCGCAGGAGCATTCCGGCCCTTAGGGCTGCTGGGAGCTGTAGTTTATTGAGTGCATCTTCTTCCCTGTAATGCGGCGCATTGGGACACCGGCGCTAACAATAGTGACTGGCTGCTTGGCTGCTGTGCAAGTCTCCGGGAGAGCCACTGCCAAAGAGAGGATAGCAGCTTAGCTGCTTCCAGGAGGAGAAGCATTACCCCCCCCCCCCCCCCCCCTTCACCACTCGCAGTACCTCTGAGATCCATCCGCGGCACCCCCACACACCTCCTCCCCCACACGCCGCACCAGCCCCTCCGCCACCCGCGGCCCCTGCAACCGCTCCTCCCCCACCCGCGGTGGCTCCGGACCCCCACCCACGTCACTCCCCCAACCACGGCACCTACTCGGTGATTCATCAGGCCCTGCGTGCGCTGTTCACGCCGTTGCAAGGGGCTTCGACCCCTTAACCATCGCACGCCCTTTGTCCATGCAATATTTAACCACTCACACAATTATGATTGGAGGTAATACTCCATATAATAGAAATTTTGTATGCCACAAGGGCAAGGGTTAAGGGGGCATAGCCCTTTACGACGGTGTGAAGAGCGCCCGAATCACCTAGTTGCCAATATAAACTGACACCCTTTGAGAATGGTATCCAGGCTCTAGGTCGACTGTCAATAAGTCGACCCCTAATGATCGACATGGTCAAAATGTCGACATGGGCATTAGGTTGACAGGTTCCAATGGTCGACACACACATGGTCAACACAAAAAATTTTTCCCTTTTTTTTTTTTTTACCATTTTCATACTTTGCCATCCATGTGGACTACAATAGGGAATAGTAACCTGTGCCAAGCTAAGGAATAGTATAGGCTACTAGCATGTGCTAATGGAAAGAGACTACCAAATGCTTATTAATTTCCCTGGATTTTGACCTGTTTGTCTATGTTAATCTTTTCTATACAAAATACCATTCCTTAAAATAAACATAGATATTTGATTTCCTTTAGACTATACTGTTTAGTAGATGGCGCAATGTAGAGAGTCAGTATGTCTCCATAAGAAGAAAGGGTTAAATGTCTCTCCAAGGTTTTATTTACATAGGAAGAATTCTGGTCAGTTCTGACCAAGCAACACGTGGTATGCCCTTACTTGCCAGCCCCTGTGTTGGGTAGGTAAGGGCCCTTGCTTGCCAGCCACTGTGCTGGGTAGGTAAGGGCCCTTGCTTACCAGCCACTGTGCTGGGTAGGTGCAGTAGCAGAGCGGCTTCTACTTTATTGGCTAAAGTGACTAGGTCATTTGGATTATGCTTGCACATCTCCGTGTGTACAGCCAATAGGTTTGTCATAAGAAATGTTTCATCTGGAAGCAGACCCTGCAAAAGTAAAGAATTGGCAGAACCCAAATCCACCATGCCCCTGACCACCTTATGTTCAATCTGGGCCTGTACCTGCATCGTCAGTGAGCCCATGGTCACAGTAATAAAGACTTCTCAAAAGAAGGCAGCTAGCTTCAGTATGTCCCTTTTCCCGGCTGGACACATAAACAGTCTCAGACAGCTCAGCAATAGCTGGCACAAGACTCAAGCATTAACAGGATCTATGCTGCCTGGCACATGATCAATAGAAATCCCAGCTTGGAGATGACCCAGAAACATCAAGCTGCGATGCACCCGAATCTGCCACCAAAACATGGGACTGCTTCCCAGCCACAGCTGACAACCTTTGCTGAGCCACCTGTTGGGACCCAAACCTAGAATCTTCCATTGATGATGATGGACCAGCTTTCTTATCTGCTGCCTGAGCATTCTACACCAAATGAGGTGGAAGAAGGTAAAAAAAAGCTGCTCCAGCACAATCACTACAGTAGTCCATCAATCTTAGCCCCAAAACCCATGGCCTGACAGTACAATCATCATGATGCTCAGAGCGAATGCACTGTTGATAAGATTCAAAGCCAAGATTACATACTTTATCATAGACCAGTGACAGGTGTATTATTAACCTGGAGAAGGTATAAGGAAGTGATAAACCAGTGATAAGTGCAAGGTGATAAACGCACCAGCCAATCAGCTCCTGTGAATTTACATATTGGAGCTGTTTGGCTGGTGCGTTTGTCACCTTTCACTTATCCCTGGTTTATCACTTCCTTATGCCTTCTCCAGGTTAATACATCTGCACCTGATGAGTCTCATCTGCCTGCAACCAAGATACTCACATTGCCCAGGAATCCTTAAGCCAATTGTGTCTAACTGCTACACATTTTCATAAAGGCATCTGAGGCTACACCCAATCTCATTTTAAGCACAGTATTATGGGAGCAACAGGCCGGTTATCAACTGCCACTTCCACTCCAACAAGCAAGGCATGACCTCTTCCTGATGTGCCACTCTCTCGCTCTCTTCTTGAAAGAATGTAAGAAAACCCACTGATTGGTCTTTACAGTATGTGTACCAGAATCTGCTGCATGACTGCCTCCATTTTGGCTGTATGGGCATTAGGAAAAAAGTGTTACTTGATTCCACTCAAACTTGTAGCTTTTAGTATGGTAGCAGTCTACACGTTAGAAATGGCACTATGATAGGTAAGTCCTGGATACATTTAAATAATGTGTCAGTGTTAGGGGTGTAGGGACCCACCTGATGAAGGTTCACCTTGCTGTGGTAGGTGGACATGCTTTTTTGGCACAACATGTGCTAAGAAACCTATTATTACTCCATGTGAAGTTGCAGAGATTATTATAATTGTTCTGATTATCAGTATTCTTAGTGATTGATGTGTGCACCTGCATTTTTCTTTTTGCTCTGACACTTTATTAGATGGTCGCAGCAGTGCAAGAGTGTTCCAGCAGTAACATAGCAGTTTTACAGCAATACCATTGCAGGATCACAGCAAAATTAGGGTAGCATAACCATATAATAACAGCCACAAATTGGTTTACATGTGTACGTCCTTCCTCAATTACCAGGCCTTAAGTTTGCCATAATTAAGCCAGTGTGAGGAAGGAGTTGGGTGAGCACCTGAATCCTAGGAGGGTAACACCAGGCCCGGGGCTAGTCGATCAGCAAAGGGATGCAGTGCAGGGAAGCGTCACTACTACAGAAGGCGTTACGTGTGTTAGCGTCTCTGGTGCAGGGAGTGTTACGTGTGTAAGCGTCACTGGTACAGGGGGCGTTACGTGTGTAAGCGTCTCTGGTACAGGGAGTGTTACGTGTGTAAGCGTCACTGGTACAGGAGGCGTTATGTATGTAAGCGGCACTGGTACAGGGGGCATTACGTGTGTAAGCGTCACTACTCCAGGGGGCATTATGTGCGCTGTCCCTTTGTAAAGTATGGGAGGACGCAAATTTATAGTTTGTAGGGGGGCGCCGAACACCCTAGCACCGACCCTGGGTAACACCTTCCTCAAATGCAGCAGCCTTTCACTTTGCCACAGGAGAAAATTAAAGTCTAGGTGATATCTTTGAAGTGCTGTCAGGACAGTTAGAGTACCAGCAACTCAACAATAACTCCAGTTTTCCCTCTCAACCCAGAGAGGTGTGTAAGAAAATGAGTCAGTTTGTGTCACTTACCGTAATTCACGTGGATGGACTGCAAGGATTTACCTTCCACCAATGTTGGCATTTTGGTTCAACTTGTGAGCTTTGCTTAGGGTTGAGGCACAAACAGGAAAAGCAAGAGGATGGTACAGACTATGGAAGGCTGGCACAGACAAGGGAAGGACAGCGAAGATGGCACAGACAAGGGAAGGACAGAGAGGCTGGCACTGACAGGAAAAGAAGGGCAGAAATGCTGGCACAGATAAGAGAAGGACATACTGTAGATGTTTGCACAGACTTTGATAGGACAGAGAAGCTGGCATTGACAGGGGAAAGGCAGAGAGGCTAGCATAGGGACCTGAGCAGACACTGCTCAGACCCATGCAGGAGGCTCTATATTATCGCCATCTATATTTGACATAACCTGAGTCTACAGCCCAGACCAGACTCTTACAGTATTCTGTTTTGATTAAATGCCCACTGTAGTCACAATGATTCAAATTGATGCAAGTCTACGCCCAATCCAGCCCCGGTCTCAGCCCCCTAGTCACAGCAAGTCTCAAGTCTATATTTTTCAAATAAAGTGTATATAAAAAAAACACATTAAAAACAGTCCATATATAGCAACCTATACACCAGCTGGTATTTATCAACAATATCAGAACACAATGTTAAAAGTAAACCAAATAACCTCTATACAATGCCACTGAGTGTTTTGTTCATGTTTGTAAATCCAGTCGTCAGGACACAGAGACATGTGAATTCACTGCTGTGCTGTTTTTATTCCATCACTAACTCCAGGCACACTGCACACTGGACCACCCACTTCCCAGCATCCCCCTGGTCCCAGGGACCATCACTGAAGATTCAGGCTTACACATATTACTAAGGGAGTGTCTACAAATATTAAGCATTCTAATACACTAACATCACATCCTCTTTTCTTTAAAGATAAGCCCTATACGCGTCAATGCAACAATTAACAACGTCATATTAAGATCATCATCTAACACGTTTCAATGAGTCTCTCAGGTCTGCGTATTTCCCTTTTGGGTCTTTCATACACAGTCTGTGTTTCATCGACCATGTTGGACCTTTCTAGAATCGTGGTTTGTTCACCATTATGAGGATCATTATACATGTCAGATGAAGGGTATTCTTCAGTCATGTTGTCTTCATTATGGTTAGGTTGAGATCTTAAATCCACACGATTTCTTCTTACTTCCGTTCCACGCTCTGTACGTATAGTATAAGATCTTGGTGCTACTTGTGCTTGCACAATACCTTTCTGCACCCAAATACCTTTCTCGTGATCTCTGAGACAGACTTGGTCACCCGATTTTAGATCAGATAAGCTTTTTGCTCGCCTGTCATGGAACAGTTTCTGTTTCGCCTGTTGACGTTCCTTACTCAGTCTGACCAACGCTGAGTTACGTGTATTAAGCAGTTCATCATGTATCGGGAGATTTGCTCTAATCCTCCTTCCCATCAGCATTTGTGCAGGAGAAAGTCCATTCTGTAAAGGTGTACTGCGGTAGATTAAAATACTTTTGTAGAAATCTTCTTTACCTTCTTGAGCTTTTTTCATGAGACTCTTTACAGTTTTTACTGAACTTTCCACCAACCCATTTGAGCGTGGATAGTGGGGACTTGACGTAGTATGGACAAATTCCCACTCATCAGCAAATTATCTAAATTCAGCACTGGAAAACTGAGGACCATTGTCAGTGAACACTTCCATAGGAACACCATGCCTTGCAAAGATTGACTTCATGCAATTGATTACGGCTATACTAGTAGTTGTATGTAGTGTCTTCACCTCAGGGTAGTTAGAGTAATAATCAGTTACGACAATGTACGTTTTCCCATTACAATCAAACAAATCTGCGCCAACTTTCTGGTACGGTCTCTCTGGCACTGCGTGAGGACTCAGTGGCTCGACTTGCTGTTTCGGTCTATACGTAAGACATAATTCACATGTAGCTGTAGTCTGTGCTATGTCTTGGTTCATTCTTGGCCAATACATAACTTCACGCGCTCTCCGCTTACATTTTTCTTCTCCTAAGTAGCCTTCGTGTATCTTGCACAGCATAGTTTTTCTTAGTCGTGCAGGTATGACAAACCTATTACCTTTGTAAATAATACCATCGACAACTGAAAGGTCACTGCGGTACATCCAATAATCATGGATAGACAGCGGGCACGCATGTTTTTCTGCTGGCCAACCTTTCAGAATGATATCTTTCAACACTTTCATTGTTTCTCAGTTTCTATCCTAATCTGTTCTTGTCTTGCAAGAGACACTGGTAGAGAAGCTACGATCAAATTAAAATAGGCTTCTATCTCTTCATCCATCAGACTTTTCCTTGGATCTGGTTTTACACCTTGATCCGAGACCACGTCGCCCATAAAGGTAAGTGTATTCACGCCAAATTCACATTTGTTTAGCTTTAGATTCACTTTCTTGACAAATTCCATTACTTGTCTCAATCTAGAATCATGTTCTTCCTTTGTAGATCCCCAGACAATAATGTCATCCATCATTGTTTCAACACCTGGAATATGTTCAAAAATCATGTGTATCTTTTTGTGATATACTTCTGGAGCAGACGATATTACATATGGTAGTCGAAGAAATCTGTATCGACCTTCTCGTGTATTAAATGTACAAAGCTTTGAGCTGGCCTCATCTAGCTTCATTTGCCAGAAACCTGAAGATGCGTCCAATTTACTGAACCATTTTGCTCCCGCAAATTGCGACATGATTTCATCTCTGGTTGGTAGTTTGAAATGTTCTCGTTTAATAGCTTTGTTTAAATCTCTGGGGTCTAGACATATTCTGAGTTGTCCAATTTTCTATTCAACAATTACTAAGGAGCTTAGCCATTCAGTAGGCTCATCAACTTTCTGTATCACACCCAAGGCTTCCATGCGATTTAACTCTTGTTTCAGTTTTTCTCTCAGCGCAAACAGCACTTTTCTACTGGGGTGTATCACTGAAGAAACTTGCGTGTCTATATTTATTTTATGCTCTCCAGGCAAACAACCTAGACCTTCAAACAAGTCTCTGTATTCTGTAAACATCGATTTGCAGTCATCTTCTACTTGTGATGTCACCATAAATTTTTTCTTTAGCAAGCTTAGTTTCTCACAGGAACTTAATCCTAGAATCGGTTGCACATTTTTATCCACAATCAGTAGAGATGTTTTAAACTGTTGTCCCTTATATTTCAGTGTCACTAAGCATGTACCTTTCACAGGAATTTCCTCCCCAGTGTACCCTGTAACTTTCACTTTGGCTGGATGAATTTTAGGTTTTACTCTAAAAGTGTTATAGTCTTGAAACGATATTAAATTCACCTGCGCGCCAGTATCAAGCTTAAAGGGAATGACAATCTCGTTCACAGTTAAAGGGACAATCCATTCTTTCTTATCTGCACTGCAAAGTTCAATGCAATCCACAAAGAATTCCTCTGTTTAATAGCATGCACTTTGGTTTCACTTTTCATTTTACAGCATTTGGCAAAGTGATTAAGTCTACCACATTTCATGCAGTTTTTTTTTTTTTTTTTTAATTAATATTTTTATTAAAGAAAAGTCGAGTATGCAAATACAGAACAAACAGGAGGTGACGGCTCCAAGTAAATGCTTAATCATATACAAGTTGTCCCCTAGGGAACAACCAAATATTACAGAAACAAGGGTATATTGTGACAATACCAAGTATAAGCATGTCTCGACCAACACAATTTTTTATGTTTAAACATCAAACAAGCAAAAAAGAAAATAATAAGAAAGGTTCTGAGAAGGGGAGAGAGAAAAAGAGTGGGGGAGAGAGAGGAAAGGGGGGGGGGGGATGGGAGAGTGGTGGTTCGACAGAGAAGCGGACTCAGTGAATACATATGAGATGGGAGAGTAATCCTTCCCAGCTACAGATCATACCATCTGTACAACCGGGGTCTGCCTTACACCTCTTATGTTTATTGGAACCTGTGTGGTGTAGAGAACTGCCTCACAATGTAACATATCCCATCAAATCCCGGTAGCGGGGGGCGTAGTATAGGTGAACCATGGTTCCCATATCCTCCTATATTTGTCCGATCTGTCATGCAAGGAAGCTGTGATTTTCTCCATCGTGGAGATATGCCAAATTTTTGCTATCAGCATGCTCCTATGGGGAGTATTGGTGTTTTCCCAAGTTTTTGCTACTACACAGCGAGCTGCATGTAAGATTTGGAGAACCAAGCTATTAGCTTGGCTATCTAGGTTGGGTAAGGGTAGGCCCAGCAAGGCTGACCAGGGACCCAGAGTTATCCGTGAACAGAAGACAGAGCCTAAGAGAGCCTCCACCTGAGACCAGAACGTGTGTATTTTGGGGCATGACCACCAGATGTGTTTAAAATCTCCAATCTGGCCACATCCACGCCAGCACAGTGGGGAGGACCCGGGAAAGATCTTATGTATAGTTGCTGGGACCCGATACCATCTAGTGTAGACTTTATAAGAATTTTCCTTCACAAGAGAGGAAATTGACGATTGGGCTACTTTTTGTCTAATGGTTTCCCATGAGTCTTCATCAGGTGGAGGGCCTAGGTCCCGCTCCCACTTACGTTCATGGGGGAGGATGCTTGTTGCCTTCAGGGAACGTAGCAATCCGTAGAGTATAGAGATAATACCCTGCCGCATAGGAGAGTAAATACATAGACGTTCCAAGGGGGTGAGTTGGCGGATAACCTGGGATTTGGGAAGGGAGCTTAAAAAGGAGCGGAGCTGTAAATATTCGTAAAATACGGGTTGGGAAATATCGTATCTGTCACATAAAGATTGTAGGGAACGCCATGAGGATCCTTCTATAAAATCAAATACGAGGCCCGGGCGTGGGTTCAGATGAAGCCACGAGTGAGATTGCAGAGTGGAGCCTGGGGGGAAGTCCCTGTTATCCCAGATGGGCGTGATAGGAGATGGGAAAGTGGACAGGCCATAATATCGAATGCAGGAAAACCACAAGGCGCAAGTGAGTTTTGTCGAAGGGACACAGGTTTGTGATGACCGTAGTGGCTTGGTCGGTGAGAGGAGGGAGACCAAAGAGGAAACCCCGGCCGCCAGAAGCTCGATTCGGATCCAAGGCAGGTGGGGGGCAGGGGAGAACCATGCCAAAGCCTGACTCAGGTGGGTTGCATGATAATATTTACGAATGTCCGGCAATCCCCTACCCCCCGCCAACGGGTCGCGTATCAGAGTGGAGGTTCTAATTCTAGGGGGCTTACCAGACCATATAAAGTTTACAAATAGTTTCTGCATTCGACATAAGGCCTCAGCGGGGATGCTCACGGGGATTGTTTGGATCAGATAAAGGATCCTCGGAAGGACGTTCATTTTAATTGAAACTATCCGTCCGAACCAGGCTATAATCTGTTTGTCCCAAGCTCTGAGGTCAGACTCTATACACTTAAAGAGGGCAGGGAAGTTTTCAGAGTATAGAGAGTCGTAGGAGTTTGTGATGTACACGCCAAGGTACTTAATTTTCTTGGAGCGCCAAGAGAAGTTATAGTTAGCAGCTAGGAGAGATCTGGCCCTCTCATCAAGATGCAGTGGTAGGGCTTCCGATTTGGAGTAATTAATACGATATCCAGAATAATGAGAGTATAATGAGAGGGTTTTAAATAGATTAGGGATGGATATATTGGGAGAGGAGATAGTCAAGAGGACATCATCTGCAAATAATGACAATTTGAATTCCTCCTCACCAACATGGATGCCTTTGATATTGGGGTTGGCCCTAACCATACACGCCAGAGGTTCGATCGTCATGGCAAAAATTAGTGGAGACAAGGGACACCCCTGACGTGTACCGTTGCTAATGTGAAAGAGTTGAGAGTCCTTGCCGTTGACCCGAACTCTAGCGGAGGGGTTAGAGTAAAGTGCCTGAATGCCTTGAAGTAGGCTTCCCCCCAGACCGAATCTGCGTAGAGTGGCAAACATGAAAGGCCATAGTATTTTGTCAAAAGCCTTCTCTGCGTCTAGTGAGAGAAGGACGGAGGGCATTTTAGTTTTGTTAATAAGATGGACCAGATTAATAGTTCTTCGTGTATTGTCTCTGGCTTGTCGGCCTGGGATGAAGCCCACCTGGTCAGCATGTATTAAGCGCGGGAGGACAGGGTTTAATCTTAAGGCTATAATTTTGGCGAATAACTTAATATCGTTATTTAATAAGGAAATGGGGCGGTAGCTGGCACAGGAGTTGGGATCTTTCCCAGGTTTATGGATTAAGACTATTCGTGCCTCTAAGGGACGGGGTGATAAAGGATTACCACTTAGGAAACCATTGAAGAGTCGGCAAAGGTGGGGCAGAAGCTTCCCCTTAAATTTCTTATAATACGTAATTGACATCCCATCGGGGCCAGGGGCCTTACCCGGTTTCTGAGTTTTAAGTGCGTTCTCTATTTCTTCAATAGTAATCTCAGAGCCTAATTGGGACACTGTCGCGCCACTCAGTGACGGTAGGTTACATTTGTCTAGGAGGGAGTCAATTCCCTTTTCAAGTCTCGGTGATGAGGGGGGGGTAATTTCCGAATTGTACAGCAATTTATAAAATTCCTCGAATTCACCCAGAATGCGGTCAGGATCATGGATCAGAGCCCCTTGTTTGGTGCGAATGGATAAGATATTTTTGGAAGAAATCCGAGCCCTCAACTTTCTGGCTAATAGTTTATCCGCCTTATCCCCTTTTTCGTAGTAAATCTGGTTAAGACGTCTAAGGCACATTTCAGTCTTATGAGACAACAATAAATTCAGTTCGCCTCTGATTTTAAGTACCGTCTCAAAATCAGCAGGGTCTAGAGAGGACTTATGCACTTCCTCCATTTGGTGGAGCTGATTAGATAACTCTAGAATCTTTTGGGAGCGCTGTTTGGTAATCCTGGCCGCAGTCTGGATGAAGTGGCCCCGGAGGACCGCCTTGTGTGCCTCCCACAGGGTCATATCGGATATGCCGGGGGTTTGGTTCTCATTGAAGTAATCAGTTAATACCTGAGTAGTTTGCTGTAACACGTCAGGTTGTTGGAGGAGGGCATCGTTAAGCGACCAGGAGGGGGGGGAAGGAGTGCGAGCTAGCCCAGTCAGAGTTAGAGAAATCGGGGCGTGATCAGACCACGTGATTGGATAAATACAGCAGTTCTGGATTCTAGATGTTAGATCCCTTCCGACCATAATCATATCGATTCTAGTATATAGATTGTGGACTGGGGAATAGAACGTGTAATCCTTAATTAGGGGATCGACAACCCTCCAGGAGTCAAATAGAAGGTGATTTTTAAGCAGCGACTGTAGGGCTCTAGAGTTGCGGGTGCTGATATGGGACTGGGACCGTGGGAGGGGATGGGAGCGATCCAGACTATGGTGTAGTATGGTGTTAAAGTCTCCTGCTATTAAGAGGTCACCTTTCCTACACTGGGCGATTTTGGAGTCTAAGGAAGCAAAGAATGAGGCCTGGTTAATATTGGGAGCGTAGACATTGACCATGGTGATAGGGACATTATTAAGTTTACCTACAATAATGAGAAACCTACCGCGCTTATCCTTAATGATTCGGTCTGATTCCAAATGTAAATGAGCGGGGATCAGAATGGCAACCCCTCTTTTCTTTTGAGTGCGATCACAGGCGAGTATGGCAACAGGGTGGCGTCTAGAACGTAGTTCGGGGTGGGAAGTCCCTTTGAAATGCGTCTCCTGAAGGAATACCAGATCTCCCCTCACCTGTTTCAGAAAAAGAAATAACTTGGTCCTCTTTTGAGGACTGTTGAGGCCCTTCACATTGTAGGATATTACGTTAACAGACATAATGTTACAAGTGTAAGTATAGCATGAGTGATCTTAATGGGCCTTAAGTAGTCTCCCTGGGGAACAAGGGGAACGAGGGGAAGAGGAAGAGCGGGAAGTGGGGGAAGAGAAAGAAGGAGAAGAAAAAGGAGAAAAAAAAGAAAAATCAAAAAAGTCATAAAAAGACATTTAAGAAACTGTAAAATAAACAAATAGAATTGACCGAGCCAATGACCCATTGTACGCTGCGTACGGGTCCGTATGTTTGAGCACCCGTATGGGGAATTTAAGGGAGAAGAGAACTCCCTCATGCTCAAAACTGACTATGGAGGCTCGGTGGAGGGCGTGGCCCCGGCCACCGGGACGCCCACCAATTGAACATATGGGGGGCGACCAAGGGGGTCGCTGCAACAACCCGCCACAATGGACCATTATTGAAATGATATAAGAAAATAAATATTCTCAGCTCAAGGAGAGATTCTTAAACCACTAAACTAGTTTGTAAAACAGTAACATTTAACGTATAGTGACCCAGTAGCACATCTGTGCAGAGACTTTCACGGCGGGTCATGGCTTGTAGAGGTTTTCTCCGGAACTGTCGACCAAAGACGTCTAGGCGCTCGCTGAGGGAGGGGTGAGTTTGGAGAATGTCGAAGGTCTGGAGCATCTCGTGGGGAGGAAGGTTTGTTAGCCTCCGGGGGAGGCAAGTTCAGTCTCAACAGGAGCCTGTGAGCCTCTTCTTTGGATCGTGCCGACAGTTTCTTCCCATCCAGCTGTACAAGTAAAGCAAAAGGGAAGCCCCATCTGTAGCGAATTTGGTTATTTCTGAGGATTTGGGTGTACTCCCTCAAATCGAAGCGCCTCTTGAGAGTAGTAGGGGATAAGTCCTGAAACACCAATAGCTTATGTGATTCGAATAGGCACACATCTTTATTCCGGGCAGCCGACAAAATTCTCTCTTTAGTTTTGAAATAGTGACAGCGTAAAACTACGTCTCGTGGGGGAGACGAGGTTGAGGGCTTTTGACGTAGTGAGCGATGGGCTCTGTCCAAGAGGAACTGCTCACAAGAAATGTCCGGTAGGAGGTGCTGGAAGAACCTGAGGAGAAAATCCTCCAGTTGGGCTGGTTCTACTGACTCTGGAATATATTTAATGCGCAGGTTGTTACGTCGTGCGCGGTTATCAGCGTCCTCTTGTTGATCCTGGAGTAGGTAAATATCCTCCTGCATGACTTGAACCGAGCGCTCCAGCTCCTGTTGGAAGGTGATGACTTCATCGATTTTCTGTTCCGTCTCATTAGTGCGGGCCCCAAGATCAGCTATCTCAACCTTAAGGCCGGAGATGGCTTTGTGGATCTCCGAGTGGAAGGCCTGCTTCAGTGACTTCATTTCCGTTAAAATTGAGGAGAAGCAATCTTTCATGGAGGGATCAAAGGTTGACGAATCTTCCTCAGATTCCGAAACCAGGTCAGAGGGAGGGGCAACTGGGGGTTTGGCCGCACTAGACTTCATCTTGGAAATAAAGGTCGAGATTTCCGCCGAAGCTGTGGCTTTCTTAGACTTGGATTTAGATTTAGGCATGGTGTAGGACAGTCCCGAAGATGGCGAAGGTCATAGGTCAGAGCTGAGGTATAACGTAAGTAATTAGCGATCCATCATGTAGGCTGCATAGAGATAGAACATGAGACGACCCCCCGGGTCGCACCCACAGGGAATTCAGCAGGACATTCCTCCGCTTGAAGGGATCATGGGGGACTGGGGTATCGTATAGAGAGAATCACCGGTATTGGGCAGGGGGGGTAGCACCCCCGGGCAGTAGGTTGTAGTATAGGAAGAGTCCAGTGCCTTGTGATAGAAACCGGTAGCCCCACTTATATATGGGTATAGGTGGCACTTAGGGGGAGAGTGAGTGAGAGTGGGCCTAATGAATGGAGGCCTCACAAAAAGGGCCAGGGGGCACCCCCCGTGTACAGGCTTAGATCAGATGCTGGAGAGAGGGATGGGATGCCAGCATGTGTGGGGCTAACCTCAGCTCAGGACCCCCAGGTGCACCTTGCAAGCTCAGAGCTCAGTGCTGTGGATCCAGGAGGGAAGGGGAGCAGGGCATAGCAGTCAGGTGGAGCACGTTTATAAAGAGCCCTGGAGCTTGTCACATCGGGTCGCACGTCCCGCCGGGCCGGATCATCTACACCTCGCCGGGTGCAGGGCGCAGGGCTGAGAGCCGTCAACCCCGGAAGACAGGAGGCAGCCCCCAGAGAGGACCCCAGTCGGAGCCGTTGCGGGGCCGCACGCCACCTGACGGACGGCCGTGGAGGAGGCGTTTGCGGTCACTCGCTGGTTGTAGCTGGATGTGGCCGGAGCGGGAGTAGGAGTGGGAGTAGGTAAGCGTTGGTGGGGGAGAGCAGGAGTGTGGCGTTCCGCCGGGTCCCGCAGCCGCAGTCCCTCCGTAGGCCTAGGGGCAAAAGATGTCCGCCGTCCCTGAGGCGCCGGGGTGGTGGCGTCCGCGTCCCGGCCGTATCTTCTTACCCGCTCAGTGGACGGACGGTGGATGGTGTCCAGGCAGCGGAGGTAGGCTGGGAGGCAGGCCACTGGGTGGGCAGCGAGACCAGTTGCAGCAGGTACGGCAGGAGGGGGTCCGGAGCTCCGGACGGCCCACCGTGGGCGAGTAGCTGAAATTTAGGCCCCGGCTTCGTAGTGGAGGGTAGGCCGCAACCCGCAGGAGCCAGCAGACCGGCTCCCCGATTCCGCAGCGCTACCCCACCGTTCAGCACAGCAGCCTCAGACCAGGAAACAAGTATAGAGGGGTTTTTTAGGGGTGGAAATGCAGTTTTTCCCCAAGGTTCTGAGGAGCTCACAGCACTTGCTGCTTATCAGTTCAGCCTCCAGGCCACGCCCCCATTTCATGCAGGTTTTACCATTAGCAGGGCACATTTTAGGATTGTGAGCATTTCCACATCTACTACACATTTCCTTGTTAGACTGTGGCTTAGACTGCTTCATTCTTGAGAATGGAGGTTTGCTTGGCTCTGTTTTCTGCACTACCTGCACTACATGTTTGCTTGGCTCTGTTTTCTGCACTACATGTACATCAGCTTCCTTGTGTAACGTTTTGGCTTGAAATCTAGTTATTTCTGCAGATCCACAGACAATACGATCTCTAATCAGTGAATCCTTTAAATCACCAAACTCACAGGTTTTACTGAGTGATTGCAGCTCTGTAACATACTGATCAAATCCATCTACAGACTTCTGATCACATGTGAAAAACTTATATCTTTCATATGTCACATTTTTCCTTGGCACAAAGTAATCTTCAAACTTTTGAATTGTAGAAGATAGCACCATATTCTGCCCCTCATCAAACTGAAAACTATTATAAATGTCCAGCACATCCTCTCCTATCACATAGAGGAAAATGGATGCCTTAGTTTTGTCAGCCTCTGTATCAGCTCCACATGCAGCAAGATATATATTAAACCTTTGCTTAAATCTTTTCCAGTTTTCAAACAAGTTACCAGACATCAGCATGCCAGTTGGAGGAGCCAGTTTATCCATGGTTACTCACTGTTTGAAGAGAGGAGCACACGGCAGGCTTTGCAGACACTGAGGAGCACACGGCAGGCTTTGCAGACACTGAGTATCACAGCCTTACAGACTTCTGCAAGATTCTTTCACACTCTGAGAGCACTAGCAGTCCAAGTTGAACTTCTTCTGACACCATGTTTTGTTCATATGTTTGTAAATCCAGTCATCAGGACACAGAGACATGTGAGTTCACTGCTGTGCTGTTTTTATTCCATCACCAACTCCAGGCACACTGCACACTGGACCACCCACTTCCCAGCATCCCCCTGGTCCCAGGGACCATCACTGAAGATTCAGGCTTACACATATTACTAAGGGAGTGTCTACAAATATTAAGCATTATAATACACTAACATCACACTGAGTAGAGACTGGACAGCTGCAAAACCTTCTGATGAAGCCTCCGATCTTTCATACAGGCGGGGAAATGCGTAATGCATCTATTTATTTGCACTAAGAACCTGAACATTTGAATTACTCCGGCTGGCACTGCCAATACCTGTTTGGGATACAGAGCTGACAGATTGGACACTCCTGATAAGGCTATAGCTTTTGGATTGCACCAGTAGCCAGGAGGGGACCTGCTGCCCAACATATATGAGTGGATACCATATAAGGAGCATAAAAAAGCTATTGCTGCCTACATACAAAGTTCCAGTATACTGAGTAATCATTTGCTGGCCAGGTATAATGATAAGGATATACTAATCCTCAGAATACTAAGGATCATGACAAGTGACAGGTGACACAATTGCTTGCAAACCCCAAGAACTTCCACTGGTGTGTGGTTATTTTAGATGATTACTAATTGGACTTCAGCGCCAGGTTTTCTGTTTGTTTAAGCCTCGAGTCTGACTTGAATTAAAAAAAAGGTCTAATTGCGGAAAAGATCAAAAGTTAAGACAGAAAAAAGTCACAATCAATTTAAGACTGACTCTGATTTAGTCCCTTCTCTGTCTTGTCAAAGCCTCATGAGCGCATTACTGTATATTGTTTTATATTGATACATTCAACTACTGCATGCAATTTTATAATGAACACAGGGCCTAATTCAGACCTGATCGCTCGCTAGCTCTTTTTTGCAGTGCTGCGATCAGATAGTCGCCGCCTATAGGGGAGTGTATGTTTGCCTTGCAAGTTTGCGAACGCATGAGCAGCCGAGCGGTACAAAAAAGTTTGTGCAATTTCTGCGTTACCCAGAACTTACTCAGCCGCTGCGAACACTTCAGCCTGTTCGTGCCCGGAGTTGACGTCAGTCACCCTTCCTGCAAACGCTTGAACACGCCTGCATTTTTCCAAACACTCCCAGAAAACGGTCAGTTTCCACCCACAGACGTCTTCTTCCTGTCAATCTCCTTGCGATCGGCTGTGCGAATGGATTCTTCGTTAAATCCATCGCTCAGCAACGATCCGCTTTGTACCCGTACGACGTGCCTGCGCATTGCGGTGCATACGCATGCGCAGTTCGGGCCTGATCGTAGCGCAGCAAAAAAACCTAGCATGTGCTCAGGTCTGAATTAGGCCCCCAAAGTGAAGATAAGCCAACACTCGTCACAGTGACCACTTGCAGAAAAAAACAAAACATGCCTTTCATTTTGACAGCCACTAGAGGGCAGCGGAGTCTGTTACAGTCAATACAGAAGTACACACACAATTTAGCAGCAAACAAAATAGTAAAGGTGGACAGACATATGGACGACTAGCGTCCTTACGATTTCCTCCGCAGCTCTCCCGACACCTTCCAGGCAGCTCCAGAATTACGATAGATCGTTAGGTCAGGAAAAATACGACCTCCTGTGAATCACTGCTACCCAGATCGCCTGATCTTATGTGCAGTACATAAGATCAGAGGATCAAGCATACGACCCACGGGACCACGCATCGGATTGGCATCATTAGTGAAATTCAAATGATTTGCACTTTCACTAACAATATATCGGTCTGATATATTGATATCTAGTGTCGGCCCGATAGTCTTTTTGGTGTGTGGGGGGCTTGACATTGTAGAACGCAACCTTTTTTTCAATGTCAGTCTATTGCCATATTTATTTATCATTGGATCCTAGATAATCGTCATTTCTTATTGCTGCTACTTACGGCAATAAGAAATTAATCATTGCCGGTATGTATTAAGTTACACCTGCAGGGACACAGACTGTGAGTCCAGGAAGCATTCTGTGCATGTGGTTCTGCTGACCACACATGTGCGAGTGGTAAGGATCCTAAACATCCCTCTCCCGGTACTTTTTTGAGGGGAAAGTAGCCAATAGGCTACAATGGTGATTTCTGTCAGGTTGAACTGTTCTAGATCATATGGGGCCTGATATCTCTATTTACAATAATGAGAGTTTTCACAATCTATTTCCCCCTGCCACTTAATTAAACAATAATTCAACTACAGTATCATTGAAGAAGCTTGTTCTATGGTTGGTCAAAACTGGAGCAAAAGGTGCAGTCAATGCGGCTTTAAAAATACAGCGCTCGATCTCCAAGTAATTATTTATTTCTAGAACTATTCCCTGCTGGGTTTAATTAATATTTGGTTTAGCGGTGTTAGATGCAAATAAGGAAAACACTGTTACAACTCATGAAATCTTGCATAATAAAATGTATGTGCTAAATTGTACTAAAGCAATTCGTTTTAATCTGTCTAGTGAAAGATATATAATAGGCGAAAATGTATGTTGTTGTGTCATACTTTCATCAGTTTGAGTCAATAGGATTGACCATAAGTCTGAGGTGGACATTTACAGAAATATGTCAGCATGCATCAAGCGCCTTATGGCTAATTTGTTGATTAACCAGAACTATTTTAACATGATAGGAAAATAAAAACAGTACTGTTACCCATACTCAGGGTTTTTTCATATATTCTATTTGTTGACTTTTATCTGCTTGTTGGAGCATCTTTCCGTAAATTATAACATATTACATTATATATTTATTATATTATGGAATTCTTTAAACCCAAAGTGATCAGATACAGATCAGTGAAAAAAAGTTCAAAGGCAGATGAATTTGGTCACTGCCATAGGTTTGTCAGGAAAGCTTAGAGTACACTTTTCCATAGTCATGATGTATAAAGTGCCTTGAGAATTGTGTGGCAGGTACTCAGTGCATTATTTCTCTGTATAAGCGATTTTACACATATTATCTATTCTTCATCAACCGCTTTAGAATGCTCGTCCTCACCTTACGATGTCATACAACCACAGGCAATACTTTTTAATTAAAGGAAAGTGTGGTTCTGCTTGGTCTTCGAGCGAATCTCTTGGGGTCACACAATCAGTCCGCCATCTATTAGGGTGATGAATCGAAACTGGATTGCCAAAGGAACAGCCTTAACTGGCCTATTGGCATAAAGAGCAATTTGTCAAGTAAGATGTCAGTAAAGCAACGAAAAGGTCAGAGGATGTGGTTTAATAAAAACCCTTCACAATTACTGGTCTGCTGGAAATAAAATGCCTTACAATGGATGACATGCTCCGTATATATTTATATTATTGATTGTGTTTAAGATGTGCAGAAACTTTGCAGAAAAAAATTATTTT
The DNA here is from genome assembly GCF_028390025.1 of Pseudophryne corroboree. NCBI lineage: Eukaryota > Metazoa > Chordata > Amphibia > Anura > Myobatrachidae > Pseudophryne > Pseudophryne corroboree. Next base: position 1,132,086,987 of record NC_086444.1, on the reverse strand, counting down.
ACTTGAAAAAAATTCCACTGCTGCTTTTGATTGGCAGATTAATATTATTATTATTATTATTATTATTATTATTATTATATAAAATATATAATACATTATTATTATTATTATTATTATTATACAATATAATAATAATAATGCAGAATGTTATGTGCTAGGTCATATTTTAATAGCCACCAGAGCAGCGATAGCTCTAAACTGGAGGAAACCCTCCCCTCCGTCTCTTCTTAAAATTATTTGCAAGACTCATCATGCCTTTGAAATTCATTTACCGCCAAATCCCCCTTAGTTAAATGGTTCTGCTGGCATGAATACTCTACCACGGGAGAGGGAGCTAATACCTTGCTTGAAACAGAATCTTGATTTGATATTTGCAGTCTAAATACAGTTGGCTATATTCATGTTTAATATTTACATTGTCTTACATAGATTTACGGTTTCATGTTTATTTGTGCAATATTATACATGCCTGTGTCAAATGACTCCTCCCCCTCCCTTCCCCCCCTCCTTTTCTGTGCTTAGCGGAACAAAAATTTCACTAAAAATTATTGGTGGGAAAATAATAATAATAACAATAATAATAATAATAATAATAATAATAATGATATTGTTATTATTATTATTATTGTCATCTTATATTTGTGTGCCATTATTATTTTTCTATGTAACAATAAGTAATTATGGGCAGCATTGCCTTAGCAGAATACAGTTAATCAGAAAATAAAGGCAGGGCTATAATAGGATTTTAATACCTACCGGTAAATCCTTTTCTCCTAGTCCGTAGAGGATGCTGGGGACTCCAAAAGGACCATGGGGTATAGACGGGATCCGCAGGAGCTTGGGCACACTAAAAAGACTTTGACTGGGTGTGAACTGGCTCCTCCCTCTATGCCCCTCCCCCAGACCTCAGTTATAGGAACTGTGCCCAGGAGAGACGAACATTTCGACGAAAGGATTTTTGTTAACTAAGGGCGATAAACATACCAGCCCACACCACAAACATACCGTATAACCGGAGTAGCATGAAACCAGATAACAGTATGAACTAACAACAGCAACAAGCTGAACATAACTGATACACAAACCACGTGTAACCATAAGTAACCAGTGTCAATACAACTGCAAGGAACAGTCCGCACTGGGATGGGCGCCCAGCATCCTCTACGGACTAGGAGAAAAGGATTTACCGGTAGGTATTAAAATCCTATTTTCTCTTACGTCCTAGAGGATGCTGGGGACTCCAAAAGGACCACGGGGTCTATACCAAAGCTCCAGACCGGGTGGGAGAGTGCGGACGACTCTGCAGCACCGATTGAGCAAACATGAGGTCCTCATCGGCCAGGGTATCAAACTTGTAGAACTTAGCAAAAGTGTTTGAACCCGACCACGTAGCTGCTCGGCAAAGTTGAAGTGCCGAGACCCCTCGGGCAGCCGCCCAAGATGAGCCCACCTTCCTGGTAGAATGGGCCTTTACTGACTTCGGTACCGGTAGCCCAGCCGAAGAATGAGCTTGCTAAATCGTAGTACAAATCCAGCGTGCAATAGTTTGCTTAGAGGCAGGATTTCCAATCTTGTTGGAAGCATACAGGACAAACAGAGCCTCTGTCTTCCTAGTAAGAGCCGTTCTAGCGACATCAATTTTCAAAGCTCTTACAACGTCAAGAGATTTTGGGACCGCTACAGCATCTGTAGCCACAGGTACCACAATAGGCTGGTTTATGTGAAACGAAGAAACCACCTTTGGCAGAAATTGTTGACGAGTCCTCAATTCCGCTCTATACGAATGAAAGATCAAATATGGGCTCTTGTGAGACAAGGCCGCAAACTCGGACACTCGTCTGGCAGACGCCAAGGCCAAAAGCATGACCACTTTCCAAGTGAGAAACTTCAACTCAACCTTACGCAAAGGCTCAAACCAGTGAGACATAAGAAACTGCAACACCACTTCAAGATCCCACGGCGCCACGGATGGCACAAATGGAGGATGGATATGCAGTATTCCCTTCACGAAAGTCTGAACCTCAGGAAGGACGGCCAATTCCTTTTGAAAGAAAATAGATAAAGCCAAAATCTGCACTTTGATGGAACCCAATTTCAGGCCCGCATCCATGCCTGCCTGCAAAAAATGGAGGAACCGACCCAAGTGAAACTCCTCCGCAGGAGCTGCTTTGGTTTCACACCACGACACATATTTTCTCCAAATACGGTGATAATGTTTCGCCGTGACCTCCTTCCTAGCCTTAAGGAAAGTGGGGATGACTTCCCCGGGAATACCCTTCCGAGCTAAAATCTGGCGTTCAACTTCCACGCCGTCAAACGCAGCCGCGGTTAAGTCCGGAAAGAGGCAGGGCCCCTGCAGTAACAGGTCCTCTCTTAGAGGAAGCGGCCAGGGATCTTCCACTAGTAATTCCTGAAGATCCGGATACCAGGCCCTCCGCGACCAATCTGGAACGACGAGTATTGCCTGGACCCTTGTTCGTCTTATGATCCTCAGCACCTTTGAGTAGTATAGTGAACCGCTTTTCATCAAACCTTTGACAGGTGCCCCGCCCCCCTTTAAAGCCCCGCCCCCTTTTAATTGTGTTTGATATAAAACTGATATCAAATGATATAAAACTGATATCAAATGATTATTGATTGGCTATTAAGAACAGAATCTGACCCTTAGACAAGCCGCATTTATATTAAATGGCTAACCAAAAAAAGCTTATGAAAAAGGCGTATTATACGGTATTAAAGCCGGGCAGTTATTGCGGTGTCGATAAATATTATAAGGCTAATAAAGGCAAGTTCAATAGAGCGGAAATTAAAAAATGGTTTCAAGTACAAGACGCTTACACATTACATAAGCGTGCACGAAAAACCTATAAAAGGAACATGATTTGCGTATCGGATATAAATCAGCAATGGCAATGTGATCTGGTTTCGCTCATAGACATTGCAAAGTACAATGATGGTTTTAAATATATATTAACCATCATCGATATATTCAGTAAGAAAGCGTGGGCGGCTGGTCTAGCATCCAAGAATGCGACAACCGTCGCCAATGCTTTTGAAAAAATATTCCAACAGGGTTGCGTGCCAAAGAAGTTGCAAACCGATAATGGTAAAGAGTTTCTAAACAAAATCTTTAAAAAAGTGTTAGAAAAATACGGCATACATCATTTCACAACCAATAATGAAGTGAAAGCGGCCATTATAGAACGCTTCAATAGGACTTTAAAAACAAGGATGTGGCGTTATTTCATAGCGCGGAACACGTACAGATATATAGAGGTCTTACAAGATTTCATAAACAGCTATAATAACACATACCATAGAACGATTAAGTGTACACCGTGCGATGTGGGGCCCTCTAACGCTTTGAGAATTTTCGAGACAACGTATGGCGATTACTTTAGAACTAAGAAAATTACACCACGTTTTTACATCGGTGAACATGTACGCATATCCAAATATAAGGATATATTTCAGAAAGGGTATGAACAGAATTTTTCTGAGGAAATATTTGTCATACAGAATGTGAACACTAAAGGTGTTAAGCCGCTTTATAAGTTGACGGATCTCTACGGCGAAGAAATTACCGTCCGTTTTTACCCCGATGGGTTACAAAGCGTGCCAAAAAACTATAATAGAATATACAAAGTGGAAAAGATTTTAAAACATAAGACGGTCACCCGTCGGAAATACGCGTTAGTCAAGTGGCGCGGTTACCCCGCAAAATGTAACAGTTGGGTTGACGCATCAGAGATAAAAGATATATAAAACGTGCCGTGCTCTAAACAAGATGAACGATGGATGACAAATCGTTTTACATAACCTTACCCAGCAATGCCTCAGCAGATACTTTTCGGCAAAATAAGATTTCTAACTATACAACAAAACTTGCAAAGTCGATACACTTAAGCGGTGAGTGGGAAGCCGCTCTTACAGAAATACAATATCCACACACGTGGAATACCTTGGATATACAAGATTGTAAATTACAAATAACACAGGATGTTATGTTTTCCAATCCAGTTGTGGAATTTGCAGCTGTGTGCGTTAAACCCGGATTTTATAAAACAATTGACGCGCTACTGGACGTTATCAACGCGGAAATAGGGCGACATAAACTGGATGGCGGATTAAGACTAGTGTACGATCCGCTTGAACGCGTTGTAACATGCGATAGTAAGCGGCTGTATCATCTTACAGCCGGTGATAAACTGACGACGATCCTTGGTTTACAACATAAAACTAAGATTTCTAAACCATGCGCCGACATCAAAGGCGGCCAGTATACGCTGTATGTGTATACTGACATTATCGAGCACCAGAGGGTCGGTGATAGCTACGTACCATTACTACGCACAGTTGAAATTAAGGGATATAACAACGAGGTGATCACAATACGATATGAGAAACCCGATTACGTACCATTGTGCAAAGCGCATTTTTACACTGTAGCCATAGAGATAAAGAACGACCAGAACAAGAACATCTCATTTAAGTTTGGTAAAGTGATCGTGAAACTACACTTTAGACGTCGCAAACACGATATTTATTAACTAAACAGGATGGTCGCTGTTAAAAATTATGTCAATCCAGATCTCTACGCGCAATATTATAAAACGCAGGCCGGTAATGGATTACCAGGTTTTCACGGCAGCGCGTACATGTACGGATGCGGTTTAGGCGGTATTTTTCGAAGTCTTTTCAGAAAAGCTGTTCCTCTTTTCCGGAGCGGTTTAGAGTTAGCTAAACCGCATATGAAGACCGCGGCACGGTCTGACCGAACCGTCCGGCTTCGGTACGACAAAGAGGCTCGAAAAGAACCCTTCCGCCCATTGGGACGGGGGAACGGGAACAATGACCCTTTGTTGACACAACTTTTGTATCGCAGCATTTACCACTTCTCTTTCTGGAAGAGAAACTGGCAAGGCCGATATGAAAAAGCGGCGGGGGGGCATCTCCTGAAACTCCAGCTTGTACCCTTGGGACACTATATCTAAAACCCAAGGATCCAGGGCTGATTGAACCCAGACCTGACTGAAGATCCGGAGACGGCCCCCCCACCGGCACGGACTCCCGCAGGGGAGCCCCAGCGTCATGCAGTGGACTTGGTAGAGGCGGGAGAGGACTTTTGGTCCTGGGTGCCTGATCCTGCAGGCGACTTCTTTCCCCTTCCTCTACCCTTTGAAGCGAGGAAGGACGAGCCTTTACCTCATTTGTATTTATTAGGTTGAAAGGACTGCATCTGTTGATGGGGTGCCTTTTTCTGTTGTGTGGGAACATAAGGAAGAAAAGATGACTTACCCGCAGTAGCGGTAGACACCAGGTCAGCCAGGCCGTCACCAAACAAGACACTACCTTTGAAGGGGAGAGCTTCCATATTTTTCTTGGAGTCGCCATCAGCATTCCATTGATGGATCCACAGCGCCCTCCTAGCCGAGACCGCCATGGCATTGGCTCTTGATCCCAAGAGGCCAGCATCTCTCGCCGCATCATTTATGTAATCAGCAGCGTCCTTGATATAACTAAGAGTCAAAAGAATGTTATCTTTATCAAGGGTATCCATATCAGAAGCTAAATTATCAGCCCATTTAGCAATAGCACTACTCACCCATACCGACGCCACAGCAGGTCTGAGCAATGCATTAGTATTAACGAAAATGGCCTTCAAAGACATCTCCAGCTTGCGATCCGCCGGATCCCTGAGAACAGCCGTGTCAGGGGACGCAAGCGCCACCTTCTTGGACAAACGGGAGAGAGCCTTGTCGACATTCAGAGACGACTCCCATTTTTCCCTGTCATCAGAGGGGAAAGGATACGCCATAAAAATTCTCTTGGGAATCTGCCACCTCTTGTCCGGCGACTCCCAAGCTTTTTCACAAAGAGCATTCATTTCATGAGAGGGGGGAAACTTCACCTCAGGTTTTTTCCCTTTAAATAGGCAAATCCTTGTCTCCTGAACAGCAGGTTCGTCAGAGATACGCAAAACATCTTTAATAGCCACAATCATGTACTGAATACTCTTAACTACCCTTGGGTGTAAAGTAGCCTCATTAAAATCGACATGTCCGTGTCGGCATCTGTGTCTACCATCTGGGTAAATGAACGTTTTTGTGACCCTGAGGCGGTCTGCACTTGAGCCAAAGCATCCTCCATGGATTTTCTCCATGTCTGTGTTTGAGAATCAGATTTATCCAACCTCTTAGACAACAAAGCAACATTAGCATTAAGTGTACTCAACATAGCAACCCAATCAGTAGTCGACTGTGTTGACAGAGCCATTTCCAGCTCCTTTTCTGCGCCCCCAGTAACTTCCTCCGGGGAGGAACACTCAGCCTCAGACATGCCAACACGAAGTACCGACACCCAACACACACACTGGCCAATAAAGGGGACAGCCTACAGGGAAGCCCAGAGAGAGAAACACAGAGAAAGTATGCCAGCTCACACCCCAGTGCCCATATATTACACCACAACAATATATGTGTCCAGCGCTGTACTAATAATAATAAAAGCATCAAAACATTTGTGCCCCCCCCCCCCCCCCCCATTTTGCTCCCTTTACGTGTGAGGAGCTTGGAGGTCCGGGCCAGCATTCTCTGCAGCGTCTGTGGAGAGAAGAAAATGGCGATGGTGAGCTGTGCGGCTAAGCCCCGCCCCTTCCTGGTGCACTTCAGTCCCGCCTGAATTTGAATTCTTTATACTGGCGGGGGTCCAATATACGGTGCCTGGGCACCGAATATGTCATTTACCAGTTCAAAAACACCTCAGTAACTGCTGCCAAGGGCGCCCCCCCCCCCCTGCACCCTGTGAGTGCCATTAGTGGTATGTGTGGGAGCATGGAGCACAGTGCTACTGCTGCACTGTACCTCGTTACTGAAGTCTTCTGCCGTCACTGAAGTCTTCGGATCTTCTAATACTCACCCGGCTTCTGTCTTCTGTGAGGGGAGTGACGGCGCGGCTCCGGGAACAAGCAGCTAGGCGAACCAAGTGATCGAACCCTCTGGAGCTAATGGTGTCCAGTAGCCTAAGAAACAGAGCCCTTAACTAAGAAGAAGTAGGTCTGACTTCTCTCCCCTCAGTCCCACGATGCAGGGAGCCTGTAGCCAGCAGGTCTCCCTGAAAATAAAAAACCTAACAAAAGTCTTTCTAGAGAACCTCAGTAGAGCTCCCCTAGTGTGTGTCCAGTCACTCCTGGGCACAAAGTCTAACTGAGGTCTGGGGGAGGGGCGTAGAGGGAGGAGCCAGTTCACACCCAAAGTCTTTTTAATGTGCCCAAGCTCCTGCGGATCCCGTCTATACCCCATGGTCCTTTTGGAGTCCCCAGCATCCTCTAGGACGTAAGAGAACACTAGATATGATTTTGTTAAGAGTTATTTATATAGCACACACATATTCCGCAGCGCTGTATAAGAATATTTGGTCATTCACAGCAGTCCCTGCCCCCAGTGGAGTTTATAATCCAACATGGATACACACAAACTGTAATAAACACTAGGGTTAAAATTTGTCGGGAAAAAATTGACCTACCAGTGTGTTTGTGGCGTATGGGAGAACACCAGTGGAAACCCACTCAAGCATGGAGGGACCATGCAAATTGCAGCTACCAGGGCCAAGCTGTGATATCTGATGCAGTCCCCCATACATACATTCAGAGGATGCAAGAAAGTATATACCAAGTATATAGATTCAGGTGCCGTAATGGGTGTTTCTCTAGCTGCTGTATAATGGGAGATAGTCAGTCTCCCCTGAAATGGGATGAATATAGAATAGGTAACAGCACTAAGAATGTCAGTTAAAAACACAATTTAATGAATTAAAAAGACAATAAATTGTCATACAATAGGGCTAAAAAGTAACAAGCTAAAAGATAAGGAATTTATCAATAATATAATATAATATAATATAATATAATATGTGCCAGCTGCAAATTGAAAATGACCATGTCCCATTATATGGATGGACAGTTCATGACAGGCAAACTTTCACCCTGGGCGCCACAAGGTCTAGAACCGCTCCTGAATGCCATCTATATATGCCAGTGTCTATCGGGTTAAGTTCCGGAATGTATTGCTCTCCAGCGCTTGGTACATGTGGGGAATGCGGTTGAACCTCCAAAAAAGGCATTTTCAGAGGTTTGACCGCATTTTTGCCATTGATGCATATACATAAGTATAAATAATAATAATTTTTTTTGCTCTTTCAGACTTAAAAACAAAAAATCCCAAATAGACATTTGCATGAACCCATATGCATTTAGCAATTAACCACTGTGACATGAGGTATTTAAATTAGCTTAATTAAAATGACTGCACATCAGGTGCTTTTCTTGCTTTATAAACTGTACGCAATTACTGCCCTTAATTACTTATTGGAATTGTTAGCTTGTCTTACCTTAATTAAAGTGTCTCTATTGTCGATAATCCTTTAGTGTAGTTAGTACCCATGTTAGGCACTCACTATCAATCTATACTATATAGTAATATATGTACAGTAAATCTTCCTGACTGCAAAGGCCACACATTCCCTACTGAAGCATGGTGGAATTCAGGCAGAACTCTCATGAGGAACCCATACATGCAGTAGAAACTGATGTGACTATGCGCACTGTGGATTGCAGCTGGGGTAATAAATATCTACTTTTACCCATACACTGCCTGTGCTAAAAAAGGGACAAACAGCAAGAACGGGGGTTGAGCATTGCCCAACCAGCAGCTATGGGTAGGGCTCTACCTCCCTCTGCCGACACTGAATCACTGGTGCATATTGGGGGAGTAACTGGAACTGACAGTGTTGAGCAAGGCACACTACTGATGAATTGGAATTCTACCTGCGCCCTCCACTGCATTAACAGCTAATCATGTAGTCCTAACAGTCATTATGACAGACACACCTAAACACAGCCAACTATATTGTAAATGGGCTTGGAAACGGCACACTATGGGCCTAATTCAGACCTAATCACTAGGCTGCGTTTTCTCACAGCCTGCGATCAGGTCCGAACTGCACATGCGTATGCACCGCAATGCGCAGGCGCGTCGGTCGACTGCACCGGGCATCGGTGCATAGCGGCGAGATGGTGTGAAAAAAGCGATCGCAGGGGGGATCACAAGGAGATTGACAGGAAGATGGCGTTTGTGGGTTGCAACTGACCATTTTCAGAGAGTGTCCGGAAAAACGCAGGCCTGTCCAAGTGTTGGAAGGGAGGGTGTCTGACGACAAATCTGGTCCTGGACTGGCTGAAGTTATTGCAGCGGCTGAGTGAATCCTGGACTGCGCAGAGACTGCACAAAATCAGTCAGATCACTGCTACACATGCGATCACACACTTGCACAGCTCATATACCCTCCCCCAGTAAGTGGCAACTATCTGATCACAAGACAGCAAAAATCGCTGCCCAGTGATCAGGTCTGAATAACCCCTTATATTGCCTCTGAGTCACTGACTTCTGGTTATAATTACTTTACTCAGTGGTATATTTAAATCAGCATGATATAATGGGCATCACTTACTAATGGAACTGACAGGGCCGGCTCTGTCACTAGACATCTTTAGGCAGCTGCCTAGGGTGCCAGAATCTAGGGGGCACCACTGAGGCTGCCTATTGTAAAGTTAAGGATGTCTCTTAGAGAGAACTTTTATAAGTTCCACAACTGCCTTCTGCATTAAGTATGAAAAATACTTAATGCAGGAGGCAGTTGTGGCACTTACAAAATGCCGTCTTCACACTTTCACCCAAGAGGCTGGAAGTGGGTATTGGCGGTGATGGTGGTGGTGGTGCTGGTGGTGGTGGGGGCAGTAGACAGAAAATTTGCCTTGTGTGCTGAGAAACCTTGTACCGGCCTTGGGAACTGAACATAATGGATGGTGTATAATGACTGAACTATACATTCAAGGTTTTTTCCCACTTGAGTTATTTTATATATATTTTATATTTTTAATAAATTTATATTATTCATGTCCAATATGTGATTTGTAATGATATTTGCACCCTCATTGGTGATAGCGTCATCATCTGTTTCTTTGTTTGGTATACACTGGGTAACGGTATCAGGATGATAGGTCGACCAGTATTAGAACGATAGTCAATAGGTTGACCTAATATGATCGACATGCATTAGGTCGACAGGTCAAAAGGTCAACATGTAAAAGGACAACAGTGCTTAAGGTCGACAGGTTCAAATGGTTGACACACATATTGTCTATACAAGTTTTTGTTGTTGTGTTTTTCCTACTTTTTCCTCATTTACCATCCGCATGGGCTACGATTGGGAATAGTGACCTGTGCCAAGCAGAGGGAGACACCTTGCCCAAAGTGTCATGAGCGAGGTGTTATGCTAATTGGGGTGACATTTCATGTTGGATATGACACTCCCAATTTTTTTTTTTAATTTGTGTTGGCCTATTACTGCGTCTAACGTCCACCGATTGCATGTCGACCATATGGGGTTGACCTATTGACTGTTGACCTAATACTGGTCTCCCCAATGATCCACACCCCTGTGTTACTCAGCATTAACCGTTGGGGCGCTGCAAGTATACAATAGTTTTTAACGGTTTATATACTGATTATATCGATTGCGCCTGGAATTATTTTGTGTAACTTTATATGATTTATGTTGCTGGTCTCCAAGGATCTGGTCATTGAAAATGTAACTGTTCAATTTGGTAGCCATAGATGGAAATACGTAGAAAAGCACATTCTACAGTAGATACAGGCATGGTAACTAGCTGGCTGGTTCTCATGATGCCAGTGAGTGCTCTCATTTGTTGCTGCACAAATAATTTGGACCCAGCCCCCAGGGGATCTTCTTGTACTGAGCGACAACTATCTACTGTACATTCTTGACCCATCTAATTGGGCATATAGGCAAGACCATTGAAGTCCCTAACCCCCCAGCGACAGAAGATAAAACATCATGACATCACAAGGAGGGAGGTGGGTCAGGAACAGCCAGGTACCTTGACACCAGACGCAACCCAGGGACTCAACGTTGAGTGCTCCTCCAGGCTGCTGACGCCCATTCCAGTTTGCCTTGTTCCAGAATATCTAATATCCATATTACTTGATATTTAGGCCAAAAGCATATATGCCAGTGTTTTTCCAGTCTACAAAACTGGGGAATCGGGCAGCTTTATGCTTTATCCAGTAGCGGATCTTGCCACGGGTAAGCAGGACTTTTGCCTGGGGCGCCACCTTCCGGAGGGCGCCGGCGCCATCCGGAGGGTGCCGCTCCATGGCAAGATCTGCTACTGCTGTGCCCCCCGCTGCGTCCCCCGCTGCCCCGCTGGTTTCCCGCTGTGAAGGGAACTAGACACTACGCATCTAGTTTCCCTTCGTGGAGAGGACCTTTGCTGTGCGGTGCGCAATTACGTCATTGCGCACCGCACAGCATTGTGGGACTGACACAGACGCTAGGGGTCATAATTGACCTCTAGTGTCTGTCTATGCCAGATCCAAGGAGAGGAGCGGCGCCGGCGGAGGTCTGCAGCAGTCGGGAGCGGGGATAGTAAGTATTATTATTTTTTTTCAGCGGCGCTACTCTACTGTACAGGGGGCGTAACTGACCACGCCCCCTGTATGAATCCAAGCCCATATTTCCCGCCTGGGGTGCCAAAAGGGCAAGAACCGGCCCTGGCTTTATCCAAACAACATTGAATGACCCTTTGCACACAAATGGCTACAATAGAAAACTCCCTTTGAGGCACTCGGCGCTCCCACAACTTGCTGCTCGCCAAACACTTTCACTCTGTCTTTGAAGCATTTTCTGTGATCTGAAGATAATTACGAAGTTTTTAGATGTTCTTTATAAATTAGACAAGGTTATAAGAAAGCATCACCGGGAACGCTGATATCCACACAAACTGCGTCACAGCGTCACCGGGCTTGTCATTCCCTGGTTTATCTAACATACACTGCTAATGATCAAATACTGCAGAACGTTCATGTACACATACGACCGGCCATTCATCTGCTGGATGGGATCAGTCTTGCGTTTGCAATATTCTTAATTGTACAAGCTTCAACCTTGTAGTGTGGTCAATACTCCTGTGTTAGCTGAGAACCTTATCACTGGTGGATTGATGAATAGATAAAGGCGGCTTATAATGAGAACACTACAGTAACAGTACGTCATGCAGAGTGGACAGTAATACACTGCAATAAACAAGCACGGAGCTGAGTAGCTGATGCATATTCCTGATTATTGTTGATCATTAACAAGCACAACAATGCTAACAGAAAAATGGTGTGCAATCTATAAAAGGGATATTTTATATGTAATGGTAAAGGAAGCGTGCAGTATGACGGTTATTTAACTTATACCCCTTTTGGAGGATATCGTGGCCCAAAAATCTCTTTTCATCTGACGCATACATAACTGAGTTTATTTGCTGGTTATAGCCGGTACTCAGACTCAGTGGTGCCGAGAGAGGGGGGAGAGGGTACAAATTACCCGGCCCAAGTGTGATGGAGGGGCCGAGTGAGGGTCCAGTAGGGGCTCAGGCCCCTTCCCCCTTACCTGTCAGCAGCAGCTGCAGCTCTTCTCCTCAGCCCAGCACACTCTGCTGTGTACTGGGCTGCAGTGTGGCCATGAAGGTGCTTAAAATACTATTTTTTCTGTATTTTTTTTCTAAAGGTCCATGACCACACCTCCTGTGATTAGGCCATGCCCACTGAAAAGTACCTGGGCCCAGCTCGGCTCTCGACTGCCCTGCTCAGACATAAAGGACCGAGTACTCACCTAAAGTTCCAAGTTCATAAAGATTTATAGTGCCTTCCACACGCTGGATACAGTAACATATCTCCCAATAATTCAGCAGTCAAAATCGTGACTCCTGCGTGCTGGCGTTGTGCACAGCTGGAAAGGAACGTGGCATCACCTGAATGGGGGCGTGGCCTCAGGCAGGGGGTCCAACAACCTTGCCGGGCCCCAGTAATGGGATGGGGCGTGTCTAATGGGGGGATGTGTGGCGAGAACCCAAGGGAATGTATGTGTGCCCACAAAGCGGGCATGCAAGCTGCACAGGGGGGCAGCAGTGCCCAATGCGGTTGGCAGTGGGTGGTGGGCGGCAGTGGCTGCAGTGGAAGAGGAGGAAGCAGCGGCAGCAGCAGCAGAGGAAGAGGGAAGAGAGGACTGACTGATTGCTTCTGCCTCTCTCTCTGCCTCCTCTTGTGTCCCTGTAAAATTAAAAATAAATAAAACCACACTCTTATTATTGAAATGGGCGTCGGGCAGGATATCATGTAACTTGTCTAAATCCTATATAATAAAAGGCTAATACTGCTCCTCACCTCTGTTATGTGCACCAGTGGGCACTACAGCAGGCATGGCCAACCAGTGGCTCTCCAGCTGTTGTAAAACTACAAGTCCCATCATGTCTTGCCACAGTTTTGCTATTAGGGAAATCTAAAACTGTGGCAGGACATGATGGGATGTATAGTTGGAGAGCCACAGGTTGGCAAGGGCTGGACTAGAGGGTGCCCAACAGACCAGATTACTCCTTTGTGACAAGCTGTCACAGGTAAAAGTGATACTGCAGGGAGATGCTACAGCCTCCTAACCTGCTGCTGGTAATATTAATAATACTGATCTGACTGTTTCACACTTGCTGCATACGGATAGAGGGGGCTGGGGAGATAGGGAGTGGGGGGTAGGGATCAGATATGGACTGGGGGGTGAGGAGGGAGGGGTTGGGGTAGATAGGGACTGGAGACAGAGCGGAGTGGTAGAGGCAGATAGGGACAGTGGAGAAAGAGATGCAGATTCTTTAAATATAGTATTAAATAATTTATCTATCTACCTATCTATCTATCTATCTATCTATCTATCTATCTATCTATCTATCTATCTATCTATCTATCTATCTATCTAAGGCAAACAGTGTTCCCCCCTCCCCATCCCCACCATAGCCCCACTGCTGGCCACTGGAGGGCATCAGATAGAGCGCCATTCTGTGGATGGATGGGGACACACACACCCTATGTACACTGAACCCCCCACCATAGACTGCTCATATATACACTGCACCCCTATTATCTTCCATATTCTGCACCCCCCCCCCCCCCCGCATATACTGCGCCTATACACATAATGCACACCAATACCCCTCTGTATATGGCATTCTAAGGGCTCAGTGTCCTAGGAAGCCAGTGAGGGCCAGTGTCTGAACCTGCAAGAGACAGGAAAGTACACCAATCTTTGTGACTGTGCTTATGTTGCTGAAAAGAAGCCAGGCCAGTGTGCCTTGAGTGTGGTAGGCCAGTAGGTGCCTTACTGTACCTGTGAGAGACAGGACTGAGACTTTTAAGATAGACTTTGTAATGCAGACTAACTTCCCAATTATAGTGAGGAGCAAAGAAGTGACACAGTTCCCTGCACAGGGTCCAGGCTGTTATTTTCTGTTTCATTTATGCAGCCATTTAAGCATTATTTCATTTATTTACCTGAAAAGCTGTGTGTGAACACTTATTAAGCACCTAGACACTGAACCATCTACCAGCTAATTACCCCAGAATTCTCACAATCTGAAGTGGTTAAAATACCCAGCGGTCACAATACTGACGCCAGAATCCCGACAGGGGGAGAAATACCGGTGACACAGGCTATTCTCCCTCTGTGGGTATCCGAGCACAGTGAGCCTACAAGGGTCTTTCTAGTGCTCACCCTGCTGCCGGCATTCAGGATTCCGTTGTCAGGATCATGACAGCCGGCATCCCGTCTGCCAGCAAATCATAAAGTATACTGTCACAATATTTGTTAGGATATGGTGCGCTCTGTACCTGTCTCCTTCTGTGTACCAGTCTATGGGTGCATCCCCTAGTGTTAGACCTCTAGTGCCAGGAGTCACTGGGAGGCGGAGTTATATGATGCAGTTTCCTGTAGAGATGAGCGCCTGAAATTTTTCGGGTTTTGTGTTTTGGTTTTGGGTTCGGTTCCGCGGCCGTGTTTTGGGTTCGAACGCGTTTTGGCAAAACCTCACCGAATTTTTTTTGTCGGATTCGGGTGTGTTTTGGATTCGGGTGTTTTTTTCAAAAAACACTAAAAAACAGCTTAAATCATAGAATTTGGGGGTCATTTTGATCCCAAAGTATTATTAACCTCAAAAACCATAATTTACACTCATTTTCAGTCTATTCTGAATACCTCACACCTCACAATATTATTTTTAGTCCTAAAATTTGCACCGAGGTCGCTGTGTGAGTAAGATAAGCGACCCTAGTGGCCGACACAAACACCGGGCCCATCTAGGAGTGGCACTGCAGTGTCACGCAGGATGGCCCTTCCAAAAAACCCTCCCCAAACAGCACATGACGCAAAGAAAAAAAGAGGCGCAATGAGGTAGCTGTGTGAGTAAGATTAGCGACCCTAGTGGCCGACACAAACACCGGGCCCATCTAGGAGTGGCACTGCAGTGTCACGCAGGATGTCCCTTCCAAAAAACCCTCCCCAAACAGCACATGACGCAAAGAAAAAAAGAGGCGCAATGAGGTAGCTGACTGTGTGAGTAAGATTAGCGACCCTAGTGGCCGACACAAACACCGGGCCCATTTAGGAGTGGCACTGCAGTGTCACGCAGGATGTCCCTTCCAAAAAACCCTCCCCAATCAGCACATGATGCAAAGAAAAAGAAAAGAAAAAAGAGGTGCAAGATGGAATTGTCCTTGGGCCCTCCCACCCACCCTTATGTTGTATAAACAGGACATGCACACTTTAACCAACCCATCATTTCAGTGACAGGGTCTGCCACACGACTGTGACTGATATGACGGGTTGGTTTGGACCCCCCCCAAAAAAGAAGCAATTAATCTCTCCTTGCACAAACTGGCTCTACAGAGGCAAGATGTCCACCTCATCTTCACCCTCCGATATATCACCGTGTACATCCCCCTCCTCACAGATTATCAATTCGTCCCCACTGGAATCCACCATCTCAGCTCCCTGTGTACTTTGTGGAGGCAATTGCTGCTGGTCAATGTCTCCGCGGAGGAATTGATTATAATTCATTTTAATGAACATCATCTTCTCCACATTTTCTGGATGTAACCTCGTACGCCGATTGCTGACAAGGTGAGCGGCGGCACTAAACACTCTTTCGGAGTACACACTTGTGGGAGGGCAACTTAGGTAGAATAAAGCCAGTTTGTGCAAGGGCCTCCAAATTGCCTCTTTTTCCTGCCAGTATAAGTACGGACTGTGTGACGTGCCTACTTGGATGCGGTCACTCATATAATCCTCCACCATTCTATCAATGTTGAGAGAATCATATGCAGTGACAGTAGACGACATGTCCGTAATCGTTGTCAGGTCCTTCAGTCCGGACCAGATGTCAGCATCAGCAGTCGCTCCAGACTGCCCTGCATCACCGCCAGCGGGTGGGCTCGGAATTCTGAGCCTTTTCCTCGCACCCCCAGTTGCGGGAGAATGTGAAGGAGGAGATGTTGACAGGTCGCGTTCCGCTTGACTTGACAATTTTGTCACCAGCAGGTCTTTCAACCCCAGCAGACTTGTGTCTGCCGGAAAGAGAGATCCAAGGTAGGCTTTAAATCTAGGATCGAGCACGGTGGCCAAAATGTAGTGCTCTGATTTCAACAGATTGACCACCCGTGAATCCTTGTTAAGCGAATTAAGGGCTCCATCCACAAGTCCCACATGCCTAGCGGAATCGCTCCGTGTTAGCTCCTCCTTCAATGTCTCCAGCTTCTTCTGCAAAAGCCTGATGAGGGGAATGACCTGACTCAGGCTGGCAGTGTCTGAACTGACTTCACGTGTGGCAAGTTCAAAGGGCATCAGAACCTTGCACAACGTTGAAATCATTCTCCACTGCGCTTGAGACAGGTGCATTCCACCTACTATATCGTGCTCAATTGTATAGGCTTGAATGGCCTTTTGCTGCTCCTCCAACCTCTGAAGCATATAGAGGGTTGAATTCCACCTCGTTACCACTTCTTGCTTCAGATGATGGCAGGGCAGGTTCAGTAGTTTTTGGTGGTGCTCCAGTCTTCTGTACGTGGTGCCTGTACGCCGAAAGTGTCCCGCAATTCTTCTGGCCACCGACAGCATCTCTTGCACGCCCCTGTCGTTTTTTA
Source organism: Pseudophryne corroboree (assembly GCF_028390025.1). Lineage (NCBI taxonomy): Eukaryota > Metazoa > Chordata > Amphibia > Anura > Myobatrachidae > Pseudophryne > Pseudophryne corroboree. Next base: position 1,132,069,903 of record NC_086444.1, on the reverse strand, counting down.
AAAAATTCTGCACCACCAAATTCAAGGTATGTGCAAAACATGGGACGTGCTGGAATTTGCCCATATTTAATGCACACACAATATTGCTGGCGTTGTCCGATGCCACAAATCCACAGGAGAGTCCAATTGGGGTAAGCCATTCCGCGATGATCTTCCTCAGTTGCCGTAAGAGGTTTTCAGCTGTGTGCGTATTCTGGAAAGCGGTGATACAAAGCGTAGCCTGCCTAGGAAAGAGTTGGCGTTTGCGAGATGCTGCTACTGGTGCCGCCGCTGCTGTTCTTGCGGCGGGAGTCCATACATCTACCCAGTGGGCTGTCACAGTCATATAGTCCTGACCCTGCCCTGCTCCACTTGTCCACATGTCCGTGGTTAAGTGGACATTGGGTACAACTGCATTTTTTAGGACACTGGTGAGTCTTTTTCTGACGTCCGTGTACATTCTCGGTATCGCCTGCCTAGAGAAGTGGAACCTAGATGGTATTTGGTAACGGGGGCACACTGCCTCAATAAATTGTCTAGTTCCCTGTGAACTAACGGCGGATACCGGACGCACGTCTAACACCAACATAGTTGTCAAGGCCTCAGTTATCCGCTTTGCAGCAGGATGACTGCTGTGATATTTCATCTTCCTCGCAAAGGACTGTTGAACAGTCAATTGCTTACTGGAAGTAGTACAAGTGGGCTTACGACTTCCCCTCTGGGATGACCATCGACTCCCAGCAGCAACAACAGCAGCGCCAGCAGCAGTAGGCGTTACACGCAAGGATGCATCGGAGGAATCCCAGGCAGGAGAGGACTCGTCAGAATTGCCAGTGACATTGCCTGCAGGACTATTGGCATTCCTGGGGAAGGAGGAAATTGACACTGAGGGAGTTGGTGGGGTGGTTTGCGTGAGCTTGGTTACAAGAGGAAGGGATTTACTGGTCAGTGGACTGCTTCCGCTGTCACCCAAAGTTTTTGAACTTGTCACTGACTTATTATGAATGCGCTGCAGGTGACGTATAAGGGAGGATGTTCCGAGGTGGTTAACGTCCTTACCTCTACTTATTACAGCTTGACAAAGGGAACACACGGCTTGACACCTGTTGTCCGCATTTCTGGTGAAATACTTCCACACCGAAGAGCTGATTTTTTTGGTATTTTCACCAGGCATGTCAACGGCCATATTCCTCCCACGGACAACAGGTGTCTCCCCGGGTGCCTGACTTAAACAAACCACCTCACCATCAGAATCCTCCTGGTCAATTTCCTCCCCAGCGCCAGCAACACCCATATCCTCCTCATCCTGGTGTACTTCAACACTGACATCTTCAATCTGACTATCAGGAACTGGACTGCGGGTGCTCCTTCCATCACTTGCAGGGGGCGTGCAAATGGTGGAAGGCGCATGCTCTTCACGTCCAGTGTTGGGAAGGTCAGGCATCGCAACCGACACAATTGGAGTCGGACTCTCCTTGTGGATTTGGGATTTCGAAGAACGCACAGTTCTTTGCGGTGCTACTGCTTTTGCCAGCTTTAGTCTTTTCATTTTTCTAGCGAGAGGCTGAGTGCTTCCATCCTCATGTGAAGCTGAACCACTAGCCATGAACATAGGCCAGGGCCTCAGCCGTTCCTTGCCACTCCGTGTGGTAAATGGCATATTGGCAAGTTTACGCTTCTCCTCCGACAATTTTATTTTAGGTTTTGGAGTCCTTTTTTTACTGATATTTGGTGTTTTGGATTTGACATGCTCTGTACTATGACATTGGGCATCGGCCTTGGCAGACGACGTTGCTGGCATTTCATCGTCTCGGCCATGACTAGTGGCAGCAGCTTCAGCACGAGGTGGAAGTGGATCTTGATCTTTCCCTAATTTTGGAACCTCAACATTTTTGTTCTCCATATTTTAATAGGCACAACTAAAAGGCACCTCAGGTAAACAATGGAGATGGATGGATTGGATACTAGTATACAATTATGGACGGGCTGCCGAGTGCCGACACAGAGGTAGCCACAGCCGTGAACTACCGCACTGTACTGTGTCTGCTGCTAATATATAGACTGGTTGATAAAGAGATAGTATACTCGTAACTAGTATGTATGTATAAAGAAAGAAAAAAAAACCACGGTTAGGTGGTATATACAATTATGGACGGGCTGCCGAGTGCCGACACAGAGGTAGCCACAGCCGCGAACTACCGCACTGTACTGTGTCTGCTGCTAATATATAGACTGGTTGATAAAGAGATAGTATACTCGTAACTAGTATGTATGTATAAAGAAAGAAAAAAAAACCACGGTTAGGTGGTATATACAATTATGGACGGGCTGCCGAGTGCCGACACAGAGGTAGCCACAGCCGTGAACTACCGCACTGTACTGTGTCTGCTGCTAATATATAGACTGGTTGATAAAGAGATAGTATACTCCTAACTAGTATGACTATAAAGAAAGAAAAAAAAACCACGGTTAGGTGGTATATACAATTATGGACGGGCTGCCGAGTGCCGACACAGAGGTAGCCACAGCCGTGAACTACCGCACTGTACTGTGTCTGCTGCTAATATATAGACTGGTTGATAAAGAGATAGTATACTCGTAACTAGTATGTATGTATAAAGAAAGAAAAAAAAACCACGGTTAGGTGGTATATACAATTATGGACGGGCTGCCGAGTGCCGACACAGAGGTAGCCACAGCCGCGAACTACCGCACTGTACTGTGTCTGCTGCTAATATATAGACTGGTTGATAAAGAGATAGTATACTCGTAACTAGTATGACTATAAAGAAAGAAAAAAAAACCACGGTTAGGTGGTATATACAATTATGGACGGGCTGCCGAGTGCCGACACAGAGGTAGCCACAGCCGTGAACTACTGCACTGTACTGTGTCTGCTGCTAATATATAGACTGGTTGATAAAGAGATAGTATACTCGTAACTAGTATGTATGTATAAAGAAAGAAAAAAAAACCACGGTTAGGTGGTATATACAATTATGGACGGGCTGCCGAGTGCCGACACAGAGGTAGCCACAGCCGTGAACTACCGCACTGTACTGTGTCTGCTGCTAATATAGACTGGTTGATAAAGAGATAGTATACTCGTAACTAGTATGTATGTATAAAGAAAGAAAAAAAAACCACGGTTAGGTGGTATATACAATTATGGACGGGCTGCCGAGTGCCGACACAGAGGTAGCCACAGCCGTGAACTACCGCACTGTACTGTGTCTGCTGCTAATATAGACTGGTTGATAAAGAGATAGTATACTCGTAACTAGTATGACTATAAAGAAAGAAAAAAAAACCACGGTTAGGTGGTATATACAATTATGGACGGGCTGCCGAGTGCCGACACAGAGGTAGCCACAGCCGTGAACTACCGCACTGTACTGTGTCTGCTGCTAATATAGACTGGTTGATAAAGAGATAGTATACTACTAATATTATATATACTGGTGGTCAGGTCACTGGTCACTAGTCACACTGGCAGTGGCACTCCTGCAGCAAAAGTGTGCACTGTTTAATTTTAATATAATATTATGTACTCCTGGCTCCTGCTATAACCTATAACTGGCACTGCAGTGCTCCCCAGTCTCCCCCACAATTATAAGCTGTGTGAGCTGAGCACAGTCAGATATATATATACATTGATGCAGCACACTGGGCTGAGCAGTGCACACAGATATGGTATGTGACTGAGTCACTGTGTGTATCGTTTTTTTCAGGCAGAGAACGGATATATTAAATAAAACAAACAACTGCACTGTCTGGTGGTCACTGTGGTCGTCAGTCACTAAACTCTGCACTCTCTTTACAGTATCACAGCCTCAGGTCAATCTCTCTCTCTCTCTCTCTCTCTCAACCCTAATCTAAATGGAGAGGACGCCAGCCACGTCCTCTCCCTATCAATCTCAATGCACGTGTGAAAATGGCGGCGACGCGCGGCTCCTTATATAGAATCCGAGTCTCGCGAGAATCCGACAGCGTCATGATGACGTTCGGGCGCGCTCGGGTTAACCGAGCAAGGCGGGAAGATCCGAGTCTGCTCGGACCCGTGAAAAAAACATGAAGTTCGTGCGGGTTCGGATTCAGAGAAACCGAACCCGCTCATCTCTAGTTTCCTGTTCCTCCATCTCAGGGAGAGTGAGGAGAGTGTGACACACAGAGACTGAGATACAGAGTCCTGGTGTACAAGTGTATCCAGTGCATGCATCATCTTCTCTACCGTAGGAGTCAGACTGCACGGCTGTGCAGTCCACAATGCTTCACCACCACAGACATCTCCTGATAAGTACCGCTACCTAATGCTGTTACCTTGTGTGATATATGGGCTCCTGATTACTGCTATCAGTGTTACATCTGAGTCACCTGTGTACACTAAATAAACCTGCATAAGGGCTGTTTCACACTACCCGGTTTTCACCGGATGGCAAAAAGCCAGACAAACTTTGTCCGGCTTTTTGCCATCCGTCAGTGCCTTATACACACAATGGTTTTGTGCAGCAGCACGACACAAAAAATCTGTTGTGTGTGAAAGCGCCCATTCTCACACTTAACTCACTGCCTGTAAGGACAGCACGGCCCCGGCACGGCAGCCAGACCTTTCAGTGGATATTTCCGGCTGCAATCCGGCAGCCGTGCCGTGTGAATTGACACATTGCTCTGCATGTGTCTCAGCAGCACGGCCGCTGCAAAAAGCCGTTCGGTATTTTGCCGGCCGGCGCTGCCCGGAGCATGTGTAATAACCTTTACTGTTTAAGTCACTAAGGGGTACATTTACTAAGCAGTGAAAAGAGCGGAGAAGTGAGCCAGTGGAGAAGTTGCCCCATCAACCAATCAGCAGCTCTGTATAGTTTTATAGTATGCAAATTATAGATGTTACTTCAGTGCTGACTGGTTGCCATGGGCAACTTCTCCACTGGCTCACTTCTCCGCTCTTATCAGTGCTTAGTAAATGTCCCCCTAAGTGTGTGGACTGACGTCACTGCACCAAATAGCCCAGTACACTCTGCCAACAATATTTACCAATTTACCAATGTTTAATGTCCGTTGACAATGTTCACCATATTCATCAATAAATATCGTTTTTAGTCTTGAAGCATTGATGGTTTAATAAGGTAAGATCTGAAAATCTTTTTCCATTTTCTTCTACTGTAATGGAACCCTGACACCAAAGACACCCAGAAATAGCAATCAGCCTCTCAATTTGTACAATTAAACAATGTACTTATTAAAATTGATCATATAAATCATCCTTACATGCTGTATAAAATAACGCTCTCGCTTTGGATGTCTTTAAGAATCTTGCTTTTCGCTGCCTTTCATCAGCTGTATCATTTAATGTGACAAATGGTGCAACCATATAATTGTGTATTGCAGGATTAAATAAATCTTCCTTGAAGGGTGTTGAATATTGATATTACATGGTGAAGGTGAAACTGTCAGTGGCATTGCTTTGTGTTTCTAGGCCACAATGGGATTTACAGAAGGATCATGTGAAATGAACTGGGCAATTACTTTCTATAACACTATGCAGGCTTGTGTGATGTAGAATAAATGGTGTGTGTATAAGATGGAAATGTCTTTATACTGGCCTATTTGCTGGGAGAAGTTTGTCTACTATGGCCCTCATTCCGAGTTGTTCGCTCGCAAGGCGAATGTAGCAGAGTTACACACGCTAAGCCGCCGCCTACTGGGAGTGAATCTTAGCTTCTTAAAATTGCGACCGACGTACGCGCAATATTGCGATTACAAACGAGTTAGCAGTTTCAGAGTAGCTCCAGACTTACTCTGCCTGTGCGATCATTTCAGTGCTTGTCGTTCCTGGTTGACGTCACAAACACACCCAGCGTTCGCCCAGGCACTCCCACCGTTTCCCCGGCCACTCCTGCGTTTTTTCCGGAAACGGTAGCGTTTTCAGCCACACGCCCCTGAAACGCCGTGTATCCGCCCAGTAACACCCATTTCCTGTCAATCACATTACGATCGCCGGAGCGAAGAAAAAGCCGTGAGTAAAAATACTTTCTTCATAGTAAAGTTACTTGGCGCAGTCGCAGTGCGAACATTGCGCATGCGTACTAAGCGGATTTTCACTGCGATGCGATGAAAAATACCGAGCGAACAACTCGGAATGAGGGCCTATATACATATATCTGCTCACTAACATACAGTATTTTGCTCACTAACATATTAACATATTTTGAGTTTACATTTTGTACAATATAAAATGCAAATCTGCTATCGCTATTAAACTGATCAGTAAAAGACACACTGTAGAGTAGAAGAGAGTACCATGGGGGTCATTCCGAGTTGATTGCTCGCTAGCAGTTTTTAGCAGCCGTGCAAACGCTAAGCCGCCGCCCTCTGGGAGTGTATTTTAGCTTAGCAGAAGTGCGAACGAAAGGATCGCAGAGCGCCTGCAAAATCATTTTGTGCAGTTTCAGAGTAGCTCCAGACCTACTCAGCGCTTGCGATCACTTCAGACTGTTTAGTTCCTGATTTGACATCACAAACACGCCCTGCGTTCGCCCAGTCACGCCTGCGTTTTTTCTGCCACGCCTGCGTTTTTCTGAACACTCCCTGAAAACGGTCAGTTGACACCCAGAAACGCCCACTTCCTGTCAATCACTCTGCGACTAGCAGTGCGATTGAAAAGACTTTTCTAGACCTTGTGTGAAACTACATCGGCCGTTGTGAAAGTACGTCACGCGTGCGCATTGTGCCACATACGCATGCGAAGTGCCATTTTTTTGCATAATCGCTGCGCAGCGAACATTTTCAGCTAGCGATCAACTCGGAATGACCCCCCATGAGCTGACTGAACTGGAAGTGGTATAACTGGTAGCAACAGCAAAGCAGAACTGACTTGGAGTCTGAATAGAAGAGGCTGGAAAAATAACTGCTGAGGTTAGTAGTGCTGTATATCACTTCAGGGAAGGAAGCTGCACAACTAGGTGGGAGGCATGTAGCAGCATCGGTGTTAAAACAAAGGGGATGTAGTTATGTGACCGGTGGTCAGGAGACCGACGGTCACATAACCTCCCCCTACATCCCGCCCCCTCACAATCCCGACGGTCGGCATGCCGATCAAGAGGGACTATTCCCACTCGTGTGTATTCATGACACCCCCCGCCGGGATTCCGCTGCCGAGATCCTGGCGTCGGTATGCTTACCGGCGGTCTCCTGACCGCCGGTTATGCATACCACACCCAAAACAAAGTATGTAGGTAGGAGGGAAGCTCTCAATAGTGCAGGGCTTGAGGCATATGTGATGCTGCAAGGTGAATGTAATTCCAGTAGTGTAGGGTACAGGGTTCACAGGAAACCTGATGGTGGGAGCAGAAGCTCTCAGCAAAGCTGAGACTAGGAAGCATAGATGTAGCTGCAATGCAGAGAGGATTCCCAACAAAGTGACTTTTTGATCTGGCCATAAAATGGTGAATTGGAAAGGTTTAAATTAGTGATGTGCACCGGACATTTTTCTGGTTTTGTGTTTTGGTTTTGGATTCGGTTCCGCGGCCGTGTTTTGGATTCGGACGCGTTTTGGCAAAACCTCGCCGAAATTTTTTTGTCGGATTCGGGTGTTTTTTTCAAAAAACCCTAAAAAACAGCTTAAATCATAGAATTTGGGGGTCATTTTGATCCCATAGTATTATTAATGTTATGATCCTGATACTCAGGTCAGGGGAGATCTTATACGGTGGGACCTGAGTACCAGGACGTAATGCTGGGAAAGGGAAATGGAATGGGAATAGCCCCTGGCACCCTATCTCCGTTGTCTCACCCGTGCTGTCAGTACACTCTTGCGAGACTATGGTTTCTTGGGCCCATGGCAGCCGCATTTGAAGGGCGGATTACGTCTGCCCAACTCCGATGCCCCCTCAGGTCTTAATGAGAGACAAAGAGTGAACTGAGACAGGGTGATAACAAGGGGCCCTCTAACTAAACAACAAGGCCAGGGGCTACTGGCAAACCTGAAACTAAAAGTATGCGCGGATTACCGCCAGGGAAAAGAACAACCAAAATATTCCACTTGTCCACTCTCCTACACGGCACCGCCGAGTACCGGAGAGGACTATGGAAGCGGAAACCTCCGCAAATGCACCAGTACAATGAAACAATACTAAATTGGCCTAGGCCGCAACATGCGGCAGGCTGCCACTCACGAAACCAAGAGAGAACCTCAGTCGACTGCCACAGGTAACTTTGGACCAGAAGAACTCCTTGGGACCAGGTGACTAACTCCAAGATTCAGGAACTCAGAGAACTGGAGGGACCGGACACAGCTAACCAGGAACAGACGTTCACCAAACATGAGCAGCATGCAGGAAGCTATCACCGGCGTCTGTGTGAGGCACTGAGGAGGCATTTAACAGGGAACCCTCCAATCAGAGTACAGAGCCTAATTACAATAAATGTCGTGCAGCTGCCTTGCTGCACGACCAGAGAAACATGTGTGAACACTTCAATAATCAACCCTGCAACGGGGAACACGGTCCGCCTGTGGCGTCCCCATTGCTAAGGTCCTGGCGGCTCGGCGCGCCCGGCGTCCTAGTGTTGCTAGGGACCCGGCGGCTCAGCACGCACGGCGTTCTAGCGTTGCTAGGGACCCGGCGGCTCAGCGCGTACGGCGTCCCTAGTTGCTAGGCGCCGGGCGAGGAGGAAGCCCCGGACCGCGGCGCCTAACAATTAACCTCAATAACCATAATTTCCACTCATTTCCAGTCTATTCTGAACACCTCACAATATTATTTTTAGTCCTAAAATTTGCACCGAGGTCGCTGGATGGCTAAGCTAAGCGACACAAGTGGCCGGCACAAACACCTGGCCCATCTAGGAGTGGCACTGCAGTGTCAGGCAGGATGGCACTTCAAAAAAATAGTCCCCAAACAGCACATGATGCAAAGAAAAAAAGAGGCGCACCAAGGTCGCTGTGTGACTAAGCTAAGCGACACAAGTGGCCGACACAAACACCTGGCCCATCTAGGAGTGGCACTGCAGTGTCAGACAGGATGGCACTTCAAAAAAATAGTCCCCAAACAGCACATGATGCAAAGAAAAAAAGAGGCACACCAAGGTCGCTGTGACTAAGCTAAGCGACACAAGTGGCCGACACAAACACCTGGCCCATCTAGGAGTGGCACTGCAGTGTCAGACAGGATGGCACTTCAAAAAAATTGTCCCCAAACAGCACATGATGCAAAGAAAAAAAGAGGCGCACCAAGGTCGCTGTGTGACTAAGCTAAGCGACACAAGTGGCCGACACAAACACCTGGCCCATCTAGGAGTGGCACTGCAGTGTCAGACAGGATGGCACTTCAAAAAAATTGTCCCCAAACAGCACATGATGCAAAGAAAAATGAAAGAAAAAAGAGGTGCAAGATGGAATTGTCCTTGGGCCCTCCCACCCACCCTTATGTTGTATAAACAGGACATGCACACTTTAATGAACCCATCATTTCAGCGACAGGGTCTGCCACACGACTGTGACTGAAATGACTGGTTGGTTTGGGCCCCCACCAAAAAAGAAGCAAACAATCTCTCCTTGCACAAACTGGCTCTACAGAGGCAAGATGTCCTCCTCATCATCATCCTCCGATTCCTCACCCCTTTCACTGTGTACATCCCCCTCCTCACAGATTATTAATTCGTCCTCACTGGAATCCACCATCTCAGATCCCTGTGTACTTTCTGGAGGCAATTGCTGGTGAATGTCTCCACGGAGGAATTGATTATAATTCATTTTGATGAACATCATCTTCTCCACATTTTCTGGAAGTAACCTCGTACGCCGATTGCTGACAAGGTGAGCGGCTGCACTAAACACTCTTTCGGAGTACACACTGGAGGGAGGGCAACTTAGGTAGAATAAAGCCAGTTTGTGCAAGGGCCTCCAAATCGCCTCTTTTTCCTGCCAGTATACGTACGGACTGTCTGACGTGCCTACTTGGATGCGGTCACTCATATAATCCTCCACCATTCTTTCAATGGTGAGAGAATCATATGCAGTGACAGTAGACGACATGTCAGTAATCGTTGGCAGGTCCTTCAGTCCGGACCAGATGTCAGCACTCGCTCCAGACTGCCCTGCATCACCGCCAGCGGGTGGGCTCAGAATTCTTAGCCTTTTCCTCGCACCCCCAGTTGCGGGAGAATGTGAAGGAGGAGATGTTGACGGGTCACGTTCCGCTTGACTTGACAATTTTCTCACCAGCAGGTCTTTGAACCTCTGCAGACTTGTGTCTGCCGGAAAGAGAGATCCAACGTAGGTTTTAAATGTAGGATCGAGCACGGTGGCCAAAATGTAGTGCTCTGATTTCAACAGATTGACCACCCGTGAATCCTGGTGTAGCGAATTAAGGGCTCCATCCACAAGTCCCACATGCCTAGCGGAATCTCTCTGTTTTAGCTCCTCCTTCAATGTCTCCAGCTTCTTCTGCAAAAGCCTGATGAGGGGAATGACCTGACTCAGGCTGGCAGTGTCTGAACTGACTTCACATGTGGCAAGTTCAAAGGGTTGCAGAACCTTGCACAACGTTGAAATCATTCTCCACTGCGCTTGAGTCAGGTGCATTCCCCCTCCTTTGCCTATATCGTGGGCAGATGTATAGGCTTGAATGGCCTTTTGCTGCTCCTCCATACTCTGAAGCATATAGAGGGTTGAATTACACCTCGTTACCACCTCTTGCTTCAGATGATGGCAGGGCAGGTCCAGGTGTTTGGTGGTGCTCCAGTCTTCTGTACGCGGTGGCTGAATGCCGAAAGTGGCCCGCAATTCTTCGGGCCACCGACAGCATCTCTTGCACGCCCCTGTCGTTTTTTAAATAATTCTGCACCACCAAATTCAATGTATGTGCAAAACATGGGACGTGCTGGAATTTGCCCATATTTAATGCACGCACAATATTGCTGGCGTTGTCCGATGTCACAAATCCCCAGGAGAGTCCAATTGGGGTAAGCCATTCTGCGATGATCTTCCTCAGTTTCTGTAAGAGGTTGTCAGCTGTGTGCCTCTTCTGGAAAGCGGTGATACAAAGCGTAGCCTGCCTAGGAACGAGTTGGCGTTTGCGAGATGCTGCTACTGGTGCCGCCGCTGCTGTTCTTGCTGCGGGAGGCAATACATCTACCCAGTGGGCTGTCACAGTGATATAGTCCTGAGTCTGCCCTGCTCCACTTGTCCACATGTCCGTGGTTAAGTGGACATTGGGTACAACTGCATTTTTTAGGACACTGGTGACTCTTTTTCTGAGGTCTGTGTACATTTTCGGTATCGCCTGCCTAGAGAAATGGAACCTAGATGGTATTTGGTACCGGGACACAGTACCTCAATCAAGTCTCTAGTTGCCTCTGAATTAACGGTGGATACCGGAACCACGTTTCTCACCGCCCAGGCTGCCAAGGCCTGAGTTATCTGCTTTGCAGCAGGATGACTGCTGTGATATTTCATCTTCCTCGCAAAGGACTGTTGGACAGTCAATTGCTTACTGGAAGTAGTACAAGTGGTCTTCCAACTTCCCCTCTGGGATGACGATCGACTCCCAGCAGCTACAACAGCAGCGCCAGCAGCAGTAGGTGTTACACTCAAGGATGCATCGGAGGAATCCCAGGCAGGAGAGTACTCGTCAGACTTGCCAGTGACATGGCCTGCAGGACTATTGGCTTTCCTGGGTAAGGAGGAAATTGACACTGAGGGAGTTGGTGGTGTGGTTTGCAGGAGCTTGGTTACAAGAGGAAGGGATTTAGTGGTCAGTGGACTGCTTCCGCTGTCACCCAAAGTTTTTGAACTTGTCACTGACTTATGATGAATGCGCTGCAGGTGACGTATAAGGGAGGATGTTCCGAGGTGGTTAACGTTCTTACCCCTACTTATTACAGCTTGACAAAGGCAACACACGGCTTGACACCTGTTGTCCGCATTTGTGTTGAAATAATTCCACACCGAAGAGCTGATTTTTTTTGTATTTTGACCAGGCATGTCAATGGCCATATTCGTCCCACGGACAACAGGTGTCTCCCCGGGTGCCTGACTTAAACTAACCACCTCACCAACAGAATCCTCCTTGTCAATTTACTCCCCAGCGCCAGCAACACCCATATCCTCATCCTGGTGTACTTCAACAGTGACATCTTCAATTTGACTATCAGGAACTGGACTGCGGGTGCTCCTTCCAGCACTTGCAGGGGACGTGCAAATGGTGGAAGGCGCAAGCTCTTCCCGTCCAGTGTTGGGAAGGTTAGGCATCGCAACCGACACAATTGGACTCTCCTTGGGGACTTGTGATTTAGAAGAACGCACAGTTCTTTGCTGTGCTTTTGCCAGCTTAAGTCTTTTCATTTTTCTAGCGAGAGGATGAGTGCTTCCATCCTCATGTGAATCTGAACCACTAGCCACGAACATAGGCCAGGGCCTCAGCCGTTCCTTGCCACTCCGTGTCGTAAATGGCATATTGGCAAGTTTACGCTTCTCATCAGATGCTTTCAATTTTGATTTTTGGGTCATTTTACTGAACTTTTGTTTTTTGGATTTTACATGCTCTCTACTATGACATTGGGCATCGGCCTTGGCAGACGACGTTGATGGCATTTCATCGTCTCGGCCATGACTAGTGGCAGCAGCTTCAGCACGAGGTGGAAGTGGATCTTGATCTTTCCCTATTTTAACCTCCACATTTTTGTTCTCCATTTTTTTAATGTGTGGAATTATATGCCAGTATCAATAGCAATGGCCTACTACTATATATACCGCCCACAACTGAAATGCACCACAGGTATGGATGGATAGTGTACTTGACGACACAGAGGTAGGTAGAGCAGTGGCCTTCCGTACCGTACTGCTATATATACTGGTGGTCACTGTCAGCAAACTGCAAAACTAAAATGCACCACAGGTATAGAATCTAGATGGATAGTACACTTGACGACACAGAGGTAGGTAGAGCAGTGGCCTTCCGTACCGTACTGCTATATATAGTATACTGGTGGTCACTGTGTCAGCAAACTGCAAAACTAAAATGCACCACAGGTATAGAATGTAGATGGATAGTATACTTAATGACGACACAGAGGTAGGAGGTAGGTACAGCAGTGGCCTTCCGTACCGTACTGCTATATATAGTATACTGGTGGTCACTGTGTCAGCAAACTGCAAAACTAAAATGCACCACAGGTATAGAATGTAGATGGATAGTATACTTAATGACGACACAGAGGTAGGTACAGCAGTGGCCTTCCGTACCGTACTGCTATATATAGTATACTGGTGGTCACTGTGTCAGCAAACTGCAAAACTAAAATGCACCACAGGTATAGAATGTAGATTGATAGTATACTTAATGACGACACAGAGGTAGGTACAGCAGTGGCCTTCCGTACCGTACTGCTATATATAGTATACTGGTGGTCACTGTGTCAGCAAACTGCAAAACTAAAATGCACCACAGGTATAGAATGTAGATGGATAGTATACTTAATGACGACACAGAGGTAGGTACAGCAGTGGCCTTCCGTACCGTACTGCTATATATAGTATACTGGTGGTCACTGTGTCAGCAAACTGCAAAACTAAAATGCACCACAGGTATAGAATGTAGATGGATAGTATACTTAATGACGACACAGAGGTAGGTACAGCAGTGGCCTTCCGTACCGTACTGCTATATATAGTATACTGGTGGTCACTGTGTCAGCAAACTGCAAAACTAAAATGCACCACAGGTATAGAATGTAGATGGATAGTATACTTAATGACGACACAGAGGTAGGTACAGCAGTGGCCTTCCGTACCGTACTGCTATATACTGGTGGTCACTGTGTCAGCAAACTGCACAACTGAAATGCACCACAGGTATAGAATCTAGATGGATAGTATACTTAATGACGACACAGAGGTAGGTACAGCAGTGGCCTACTGTACCATAATGCTATATATTATATACTAGTGGTCACTGGTCAGCAAAACTCTGCACTGTACTCCTCCTATATAATATTATACTGGTGGTCCCCAGTCCCCACAATAAAGCAGCACACTGAGCACAGATATGGAGTGTTTTTCAGGCAGACAACGTATACTGGTGGTCACTGTCAGCAAAACTCTGCACTGTACTCCTGCTATATAATACAGCTGCTCCCCAGTCCCCACAATTAAGCAGTGTGAGCACAGATATATGCAGCACACTGAGCACAGATATGGAGTGTTTTTCAGGCAGACAACGTATTACTGGTGGTCACTGTCAGCAAAACTCTGCACTGTACTCCTCCTATATACAGCTGCTCCCCAGTCCCCACAATTAAGTAATAAGCAAGCACAAAATATTTGCAATGCATCAACATAAACGGAGAGGACGCCAGCCACGTCCTCTCCCTAACATTTTCAATGCACGAGTGAAAATGGCGGTGACGCGTGGCTGCTTATATAGAATCCGAATCTCGCGAGAATCCGACAGCGGGATGATGACGTTCGGGCGCACTCGGGTTAACCGAGCCATACGGGAGAATCCGAGTATGGCTCGGACCCGTGTAAAAAGGGTGAAGTTCGGGGGGGTTCGGTTTCCGAGAAACCGAATCCGCTCATCACTAGTTTAAATAGACTGTCTGAGAGCGGATAGGCTACAATGATCATGTGGAGCAATGCAGGAATCGGATAGGTGCAGAAGTGATCACATGATGAGTCAATATGGCTGTGCCCATGCTATGCTGGGCCTAGTCACACTGTCAAACTGGAAACAGAGGCAATGCAGGGAACATCATGACAGGGTGATTCAGGAGACATGGCATTTGCAGAGAACCACAGAGAGCCATATGAAGGAAATGAGCTGATCCAGAGGAGCAGATTGTGACACACACTATAAGGGCAGCTGTCAGCTTCAAGACATACAGTACAAGAGGCATTTTTAGGTTGAACGAAAATTAAGCCTATTAGTTTATGGAAATTTAGTGACCTTGTGGAGGCATGAAGTGAAGTTGAAGTTCCAAGTAATTAGATTTTTTTTTTTTTAACCAATAATGGCTTAGCCTGCAGAGAGGCTACTCCTACTTTGTGTTGGTGACAGGCATGCCTCACATCTTTTGGACAAATGAAGCCATACCCACATTCACCAAAAAGTTACCCTGATCTGCCAAATATCATGAAATTTGGAACTGTAACACAAATAGGGTTTATTACACTATGTAACAAATTTAATTTTTTGGTTTGTCCTTCTGTTTGAAGTGTTATTTCCTAATTGTCTATGCCCCAAGTATAGAAAGTGGCAGTAATTCTCCATACACTGCTTTTGTGACCTGGACAGAGATATTTTGATATGTTCTTAATTTCCAGGACATGTGCTGCTCCATAATGAGAACAAGTACCCGTCTCTTCCTTTAACTCATTCATTGTACCGCAAAGATGGTGGGATTTCTAATGGGTCTCCAAGGCGGTTTTACCAGATTTCTCTGCTTTCTTTCGCTTTGAGACAGCAGGGACACCAAGGAGCTCTACAACAGACAACACTGACCACAGCAGGCAGAGTTCTGTGTGGGGATGAATAACATCAAGTGGGAGCCACTGGTGGACTCCAGGAAGGTGCTGATGCATCCACTAAACATCAAGTTAGGCCTTATGAAACAATCAGTTAGAGCTCTAGATATGGATTCGGCAGCCTCTAGGTACCTTTAAGACTCTTCCCTAAGCTGTCTGAGGCAAAGGTCAAAACCAGTGTTTTTGTGGGACCACAGATTAGGAAGATCCTGCAGTGCAAGAAATTCCCAAAGATGCTCACTCAGAAGGATGAAGCTGCTTGGACCAGATTTATTGCAGTGGTTCAGAGCTTACTGGGCAATCACAAAGCCAAAACCTATGTGCAGTTGGTTGAGACTTTGGTGAAAAACTTTGGCACACTGGAGTGCAGGGATCCGGTCAGGATCGTGGCGGTTGGGAACCCAGCAGTCGAGGTACAGTACAGCATCCAAATAGAGTCACCAGCCAAGCACCGGAATCCCGGGGGGCATTGGGGGAAAGTAAGTATATTTACCTTTCCATGTCGGGATTCTGAGCATCGGGATGTCGCGGTCAGTATTCTGACCACCTGCATCCCGAAAGCCAGCATATCGATCCCAACCTGGGCCAATATTTACTAAGAATTCGAGTTTGTCCGATTTGTGTTTATTTTTCTAAGTCCCAATCCGGGAATTCACTAAGCACCAATCTCGGCAGTGTTTGGACTATTCGTAATGGTTTTATTTGCAAAGTTCCGAAATACGAATGAATAGACCATCGGTCAAACACGGCTGTTATTTCATACAATACGGGCATTCACTATTCATTCGTATTTGGGTGTTAGTTTCTGAGTGCTCAAGTGCGGGTCTGTTTTTTTTCGATTCGTTAAAAAAAGCAGCAAAAAAAATAGACCTGCTTTTTCCAGGCGAGTTTGGATAACCATGCACGGATCAGTGAGATCTGTGCATGGTTATCTATGGGAAAGGGTCTGTTTAGTGTAAAAACTGAAAAAAAAATTGCGTGGGGTCCCCCCTCCTAAGCATAACCAGCCTCGGGCTCTTTGAGCCGGTCCTGGTTGAAAAAATATGGGTAAAAAAATGACAGGGGTTCCCCCATATTTAATCAACCAGCACCGGGCTCTGCGCCTGGTCCTGGTTCCAAAAATACGGGGGACAAAAAGCGTAGGGGTCCCCCGTATTTTTTAAACCAGCACCGGGCTCCACTAGCCAGGTACATAATGCCACAGCCGGGGGACACTTTTATACTGGTCCCTGCGGCCCTGGCATTACATACCCAACTAGTCACCCCTGGCCGGGGTACCCTGGAGGAGTGGGAACCCCTTAAATCAAGGGGTACCCCCCCTCCAGCCACCCAAGGGCCAGGGGTGAAGCCCGAGGCTGTCCCCCCCATCCAAGGGCGGCGGATGGGGGGCTGATAGCCTTTTGAAAAATGTGAATATTGTGTTTAGTAGCAGTACTACAAGTCCCCACAAGCTGGTACTTGGAGAACCACAAGTACCAGCATGCGGTGGAAAACCGGGCCCGCTGGTACCTGTAGTACTACTACTAAAAAAATACCCCAAAAAAATAAGATTTTACTCACCGGTAAATCTATTTCTCGTAGTCCGTAGTGGATGCTGGGGACTCCGTAAGGACCATGGGGAATAGCGGCTCCGCAGGAGACTGGGCACAGCTAAGAAAGAATTAGGACTACCTGGTGTGCACTGGCTCCTCCCACTATGACCCTCCTCCAGACTTCAGTAAGGATACTGTGCCCGGAAGAGCTGACACAATAAGGAAAGGATTTTGAATCCCGGGTAAGACTCATACCAGCCACACCAATCACACCGTATAACTCGTGATATTATACCCAGTTAACAGTATGAACATAACAGAGCCTCTCAACAGATGGCTCAACCATAACCCTTTTAGTTAACAATAACTATATACAAGTATTGCAGACAGTCCGCACTTGGGACGGGCGCCCAGCATCCACTACGGACTACGAGAAATAGATTTACCGGTGAGTAAAATCTTATTTTCTCTAACGTCCTAGTGGATGCTGGGGACTCCGTAAGGACCATGGGGATTATACCAAAGCTCCCAAACGGGCGGGAGAGTGCGGATGACTCTGCAGCACCGAATGAGAGAACTCAAGGTCCTCCTCAGCCAGGGTATCAAATTTGTAGAATTTTGCAAACGTGTTTGCCCCTGACCAAGTAGCAGCTCGGCAAAGTTGTAAAGCCGAGACCCCTCGGGCAGCCGCCCAAGAAGAGCCCACTTTCCTCGTGGAATGGGCTTTTACAGATTTAGGCTGCGGCAGGCCAGCCACAGAATGCGCAAGCTGAATTGTGCTACAAATCCAGCGAGCAATACTCTGCTTTGAAGCAGGAGCACCCATCTTGTTTGGTGCATACAGGATAAATAGCGAGTCAGTCTTCCTGACTCCAGCCGTCCTGGAAACATAAATTTTCAAGGCCCTGACTACGTCCAGTAACTTGGAGTCCTCCAAGTCCCTAGTAGCCGCAGGCACCACGATAGGTTGGTTCAAGTGAAAAGCTGATACCACCTTAGGAAGAAACTTTTAAATCCACGGTTTTGAGTGGCTCAAACCAATGTGACTTTAGGAAACCCAACACCACATTGAGGTCCCACGATGCCCCTAGAGGCACAAAAGGAGGCTGAATATGCAGTACTCCCTTGACAATGTCTGAACTTCAGGCAGTGACGCCAGTTCCATTTTGGAAGAAAATCGATAGAGCCGAAAACTGGACCTTAATGGAACCCAATTGTAGGCCCATAGTCACCTCTGACTGTAGGAAGTGCAGAAATCGACCCAGCTGAAATTTCTCCTTTGGGGCCTTCCTGGCCTCACAGTACGCAACATATTTCCGCCATATGCGGTGATAATGGTTAGCGTTCACTTCTTTCCTAGCTTTAAATAGCGTAGGGATAACTTCCTCCGGAATACCCTTTTCCTTCAGGATCCGGCGTTCAACCGCCATGCCGTCAACGCAGCCGCGGTACGTCTTGAAACAGACAGGCCCCCTGCTGCAGCAGGTCCTGTCTGAGCGGCAGAGGCCATAGGTCCTCTGAGATCATTTCTTGGAGTTCTGGTTACCAAGCTCTTCTTGGCCAACCCGGAGCAATGAGTATAGTTCTTACTCCTCTCCTTCTTATTATTCTCATTACCCTGGGTAAGAGAGGCAGAGAAGGGAACACATACACCGACTGGTACACCCACGGTGTTACCAGAGCGTCCACAGCTATTGCCTGAGGGTCCTTGACCTGGCGCAATATCTTTGTCTTCTGAGAAAGTCTGCTTCTCAGTTGTCCACTCCGGGAATGAACACTGCTGACAGTGCTAACACATGATTTTCCGCCCATCGGAGAATCTTTGTGACTTCTGCCATCGCCATCCTGCTTCTTGTGCCGCCCTGTCGTGTACATGAGCGACCGCCGTGATGTTGTCTGACTGGATCAGCACCGGCCGGTGTTGAAGCAGGGGTCTAGCCTGACTTAGGGCATTGTAAATGGCCCTTAGTTCCAGAATATTTATGTGTAGGGAAGTCTCCTGACTTTTCCATAGCCTTGGAAGTTTCTTCCCTGATTGACTGCCCCCCAGCCTCGAAGGCTGGCATCCGTGGTCACCAGGACCCAGTCCTGTATGCCGAATCTGCGGCCCCCTAGAAGATGAGCACTCTGCAGCCACCACAACAACGACACCCTGGCCCTTGGAGACAGGGTTATCCGCCGATGCATCTGAAGATGCGACCCGGACCACCTGTCCAACAGATCCCTCTGGAAAATCCTTGAATGGGACCTGGCGAATGGAATTTCTTCGTAAGAAGCTACTATCTTTCCCAGGGCTCGCGTGCATTGATGCACCGACACCTGTATACGTATTAGGAGGTCTCTGTCTAGAGACGACAACTCCTTGGACTTCTCCTCCGGGAGAAACCCTTTTTATCCTGTTCTGTGTCCAGAACCATACTCAGGAACAGTAGACGCGTCGTAGGAACCAGCTGCGACTTTGGAATATTCAGAATTCAGCCGTGCTGTTGTAGCACTTCCCGAGATAGTGCTACTCCGCCGAACAACTGCTCCCTGGACCTCGCCTTTATAAGGAGATCGTCCAAGTACGGGATAATTATTTCGGCCATTACCTTGGTAAATACCTCGGTGCCGGGGACAGACCAACGGCAACGTCTGGAATTGGTAATGACAATCCTGTACCACAATTTTGAGGTACTCCTGGTGAAAAGGGTAAATAGGGACATGCAGGTAATCATCCTTGATGTCCAGTGATACCATCCAGGCTTGCAATAATCGCCCTGAGCGATTCCATTTCGAACTTGAACCTTCGTATATAAGTGTTCAAGGCTTTCAATTTTAGAATGGGTCTCACCGAACCGTCTAGTTTCGGTACCACAACATTTTTGAATAGTAACCCCGGCCTTGTTGAAGGAGGGGTACCTAGATTTCACCTGCTGGAAGTGCAGCTTGTGAATTGCCGCCAGTACTACCTTTCTCCGAGGGCAGCAGGCAAGGCTGAGGTGAGGTAACGGCGAGGGGGAGTCGCCTCGAACTCCAGCCTGTATCCCTGTGATACTATTTGCAGAACGTAGGGATCCACCTGTGGGCAAACCCACTGGTCTCTGAAGTTCCCGAGACACGCCCCTACCGCACCTGTCTCCACCTGTGGAGCCCCAACGTCAAGCGGTGGACTCAGAGGAAGCGGGGGAAGATTTTTGATCCTGGGAACTGGCTGCTGGTGCAGCTTTTTCCTTCTTCCCTTGTCTCTGTGCAGAAAGGAAGCGCCTTTGACCCGCTTGCTTTTCTGAAGCCGAAAGGACTGTATCTGAAAATATGGTGCCTTCTTAGGTTGTGAGGAAACCTGAGGTTAAAAAAAAAAAAATTCTTCCCAGCTGTTGCTGTGGATACGAGGTCCCAGAGACCATCCCCAACAATTCCTCACCTTTATAAGGCAGAATCTCCATGTGCCTTTTATAGGCAGCATCACCTGTCCACTGCCGGGTTTCTAATACCCTCCTGGCAGAATGGACATTGCATTAATTCTGGATGCCAGCCGGCAAATATCCCTCTGTGCATCCTTTATATATAAGACGACGTCTTTAATATGCTCTATGTTAGCAAACTATTTTCCCTGTCTTAGAGTATTAATATTATCTGACAGGGTATCAGACCATGCTGCAGCAGCACTATTTATGCTGGGGCGATTGCAGGTCTCAGTATATAACCTGAGTGTGTATATACAGACTTCAGGATAGTCTCCTGCTTTTTATCAGCAGGCTCCTTAAAGGTGGCCGTATCCTAAGACGGCAGTGCCACCTTTTTTGTCAAACGTGTGAGCGCCTTATCCACCCTAAGGGATATCTCCCAACGTGACCTATCCTCTGGCGGGAAAGGGTACGCCATCAGTAACTTTTTAGAAATTACCAGTTTCTTATTGGGGGAACCCACGCTACTTTACACACTTCATTCATTCATCTGATGGGGGAACAAAACACTGGCTGCTTTTTCTCCCCAAAAATAAAACCCCTTTTATGTGGTACTTGGGTTCATGTCAGAAATGCGTAACACATTTTTTATTGCCGAGATCATGTAACGGAAGTTCCTAGTGGATTGTGTATATGTCTCAATCTCGTCGACACTGGAGTCAGACTCCGTGTCGACATCTGTGTCTGCCATCTGAGGTAACGGGCGCTTTCTTGAGCCCCTGATGGCCTTTGAGACGCCTGGGCAGGCGCGGGCTGAGAAGCCGGCTGTCCCACAGCTGTTTTACATCATCCAGCCTTGTAAGGAGTTGACATTGTCGTTTAATACCTTCCACCTATCCATCCACTCTGGTGTCGGCCCCACAGGGGATGACATCCCATTTATCGGCCTCTGCTCCACCTCCACGTAACCTTCCTCATCCCACATGTCGACACAGCCGTACCGACACACAGCACACACACAGGGAATGCTCTGACTGAGGACAGGACCCCACAAAGTCCTTTGGGGAGACAGAGAGAGAGTATGCCAGCACACACCAGAGCGCTATATAATGTAGGGATTAACACTATAACTGAGTGATTTTTCCCCCAATAGCTGCTTGTATAAACAAGATTGCACCTAAATTTAGTGCCCCCCCTCTCTTTTTAACCCTTTGAGCCTGAAAACTACAGGGGAGAGCCTGGGGAGCTGTCTTCCAGTTGCACTGTGAAGAGAAAATGGCGCCATTGTGCTGAGGGAAATAGCTCCGCCCCTTTTCCGCTGACTTTTCTCCCATTTTTTTATGGATTCTGGCAGGGGTATTTATCACATATATAGCCTCTGGGGCTATATATTGTGATATATTTGCCAGCCAAGGTGTATTTATTGCTTCTCAGGGCGCCCCCCCCCAGCGCCCTGCACCCTCAGTGACCGGAGTGTGAAGTGTGTATGAGGAGCAATGGCGCACAGCTGCAGTGCTGTGCGCTACCTTGGTGAAGACTGATGTCTTCTGCCGCCGATTTTCTGGATTTCTTCTTGCTTCTGGCTCTGTAAGGGGGCCGGCGGCGCGGCTCCGGGACCGAACACCAATGGCCGGTTCCATGCGGTCGATCCCTCTGGAGCTAATGGTGTCCAGTAGCCTAAGAAGCCCAAGCTACCACCAGTTAGGTAGGTTCGCTTCTTCTCCCCTTAGTCCCTCTCTGCAGTGAGTCTGTTGCCAGCAGATCTCACTGTAAAATAAAAAACCTAACATATACTTTCTTTCTAGGAGCTCAGGAGAGCCCCTAGTGTGCATCCAGCTCGGCCGGGCACAGGATTCTAACTGAAGTCTGGAGGAGGGTCATAGTGGGAGGAGCCAGTGCACACCAGGTAGTCCTAATTCTTTCTTAGCTGTGCCCAGTCTCCTGCGGAGCCGCTATTCCCCATGGTCCTTACGGAGTCCCCAGCATCCACTAGGATGTTAGAGAAAAACAGGACACACACACACCGTGAAAGTATAAGTTTATTACATACATGCACACCTCCATACACACATACTTACCTATGTTCCCACGAGGCACACGGCACAGATACAATGTAGCGCCTATGCGCTCCATTGTAGCCAATGGTGGGAACTTTGCGGTCAGCGGTGAGGTTACTTTCGGTCAACCGCTGACCGCAAAGTTCCCACCATTGGCTACAATGGAGCGCATAGGCGCTACATTGTATCACTGCCGTGTGCTGCCTGACAGACACTACAGGAGCACACAGCCAATCAGGAGAGTGCCACGACGTGGCGCTCCCTGATTGGCTGAAGGGACCCTCTTTGACAGGAGTCAGGGGGGGTCCTGGCAGTCGGGGAAAGGGGTCCCATGTGTAAACATGGGGCCCCTTTCAGTGCGTGGTCGGGTTTCCGTTTTATTATTTTGCCAAGTACGTGGATTATACAAAGGTCTGATTCTACACTGGATTATGTGAGTATAATTTTTTTCACAGGTACCCCAAGGATTCTACATGGAGAAGTGGACCGAGCCTTGTGGGAACATAGGTAAGTATGTGTGTATGGAGGTGTGCATGTATGTAATAAACTTATACTTTCACAGTGTGTGTGTCCTGTTCTTTTTGGGTATTTTTTCAGTAGTAGTACTACAGGTACCAGCGGGCCCGGTTTTCCACCGCGTGCTGTACTTGTGGTTCTCCAAGTACCAGCTTGCGGGGGAGGCATGCTGGGACTTGTAGTACTGCTACTAAAAACAATATTCATATTTTTTCAAAATGCTATCAGCCCCCCATCCGCCGCCCTTGGATGGGGGGGACAGCCTCGGGCTTCACCCCTGGCCCTTGGGTGGCTGGAGGGGGGGACCCCTTGATTTAAGGGGTTCCCACTCCTCCAGGGTACCCTGGCCAGGGGTGACTAGTTGGGTATGTAATGCCAGAGCCGCAGGGACCAGTATAAAAGTGTCCCCCGGCTGTGGCATTATGTACCTGGCTAGTGGAGCCCGGTGCTGGTTTAAAAAATACGGGGGACCACTACACTTTTTGTCCCCCGTATTTTTGGAACCAGGACCAGGCGCAGAGCCCGGTGCTGGTTGATTAAATATGGGGGAACCCCTGTCATTTTTCCCCCCATATTTTTTCAACCAGGACCGGCTCAAAGAGCCCGAGGCTGGTTGTGTTTAGGAGGGGGGACCCCACGCAATTTTTTTCAGATTTTTTAAGACTTTAATCAACTTTTTAAGGTACACAATGAAGCCCTGCATGGATCTCACAGATCCGGCCGGGATTCCTTGTGTTTTGTCAGGCAGTGTTTTACTCATCACTCCCGTAAAACACTGCCTGATATTACGAATCACATCGACATCGCAAAAAATGATTGTGCAAAACTCGGCAGCTTAGTGAATGATCGTATCAGGATTCAAAAAGTTGCAGTAAAATGCACCCGATACCATTCGAGTTCAAACACCCTTCAAAACGGCCAAAACACGAATCTTTGTAAATATACCCCCTGGAGTGCAGGATGTCCCTCAAAATCCATATTCTTGATGCTTATCTTGAGAAATTCATGGAGAACATGAGTGCATACTCAGAGGAGCAAGGCGAGCGCTTCCACCAGGATATACTGGAGCACTGGATACTGGATATAATATAATGAGAACATGATAGGAGACATCTGGGGGCTGATTTGTGAAAGTGATGTACTGTATAATCGTAAAACTTGAAAAGCTACTCACTTCTAATTGTATTGTGGGCATGTTTGTACAACTTTATATGTTAATTTTCACATATACGCTGATTTTTTTTCTCACATTGTGTAAAAGAAAATGCAAATTCACCCTTTTCTCATCTGAAATAGGTGAATTTCAATGCCCTGGTCACAAAAGCAAAGTTTGAGGGGAATAAATACCATTTTCCGTATTTTTGAGAGATAATTAAGAAACAGCACTTACTACCCAAGGACAAACATTTTGTTACATGGTGTTATCTGCCACATTTCTGCCTGAAACAACTGTTACACTTTTCTTCTACATATCCAGATGTTTGTGGATATCCCTTTTTAATGCATGTTTTTGTCCATTTTATCTACCCTTTGCTAACAGATGCATAAAATAAAGCATATGGCCATGCAATCTCCATAGTCAAACTTTAGCAGTACAATAGGTGGTACTGAAGTGACTTTCAACATGGCACCTGTCATAGGATGCCACTTTTTAAGTAAGTTAATTCATAAAATGCCTTGCTGGAGCTGCCAAATCAATAACAAGTGCTGTTATTGTGATGTGGAAGTGTCTAGCACAGTGCTTCTCACATGTGTGCCTAGGCACCCTGGGGTGCCCCGAGACACTTGCAGGGGTGACTTGGGTTGGTGGTCCAGGTCCAAAAGAAATTAATTATGATCAAAGTGATTGGCTGCCACCAGCCCTTGTTTTGCCTATCATAAAATATGTAGACAATTAGAACCACAACTATGTATACCACCACATAACAGAACCTAAGTATGACAGATAAGCACAATTTACTTAATTTAATATATATTTTTAAATTTATCATTAAGAAACTTTTGGAATAGGGGTGCCTTGAAAAAGTGCTGATACTCTAGGGTGCCGTGATTCAAGAAAGTTTGGGAACCACTGGTCTAGCGTCATCAACAGCTCAACTGCAAGACGGTACGCCAAACAAGCTCACATAATGGCATTGTCGTGCTGAAGCACAGACAGTAGGGCATAAAGATAATTTGTTCCCAGTTGCAACCAGGGCAGTAGAGAGCCCAGGTACTTTTTCAGGGGGGTTGTTGCCTAATCACAGAAGGCGTGGTTATGCACCCTCAGAAAAAATACTGAATAAAATGGTGTTTTAAGCGCCCCCATGGCCACACTGCAGTCCAGCACACAGCAGCTTGTGCTGGACTGAGGAGAAGAGCTGCAACTGCTGCTGTCAGGTAAGGGGGCCATCAGACCTGGGCCTAGGTAATTTGTACCCTCTTCCCCCCTCCCACCTCTCTGCCCCACTGGTTGCAACAATCATTCACAACCAAGTTCCATACATCCCCTGGAGGCAGTATCGGTACAAGATCTGGTACTCGGGAGCCTCACAGATTGGGTTTCTATGGCCAAACAGCCATACGTAAGCTTCCTAATGCTATGTTACAGTGTATTCCTGGAAATAGCATTTCGTATGCAGATACAGCCACAGTCGCACACAGAATAAAGGCATGCCGCATATCATTTTAATCAGCAGAAGCTGCTTGTGCATCCTAGGTATATATAGCAACACTAATAAGGTGCACTTAAAGCAAAAAAAGGCTCCCAACATTAGCAAGGCCGGCCGGGAGCTGCCAGCTGACTCACGACAGGTATCTCCTGCTGCATGGCGTATTGAGGCAAGATGTATGAGGACACGTGTATCCAAGCAGAGGCAGAGGTCACAGTGTTGGCGGCTGTGTGAGTGCTGTGTGCGAGTGGGTTGATTGTGCAATAGTGTTCGACATATGTTTAAGGGGCATTATGTGTGTCATGTGTATAAATGCATTAATAATGTGCGGCAAGTGTGTAAGTTCAAATTAAATTTATTGTCATCAGCCAAACAAATTTGACAGACGAAATTACAATAGTACATAGCATCAAGTAGCAGGCGACATCATCAAAACTAACAAAACATACAATCATACATTTAACAGGGGCACTATGTGTGTCATTATGTGTATAAGGGCAATGATAATGTGCAGTGTCACGGTTCGGGTAACTGGTCGTCATTTCTTACCAGTCAAGTGTCTTCTGAGGCTGGCTCTGCATTCCAGGGTCGGGTCCCAGCTGTGTTGCTGATGTATATATTCTGCATCTCTTCACTGTTGGCCCGCAGTGCTGTTACAGTGCCCTTCTCAGTATACTTGTCAGGTCCCAGAATGGCGTTCTCATCACGCCGCGACCGCCGCAGTCGTGCCTGTGCTTTCAGTGTGCAGAGAGCTGGGTGTGACGTCTCATGCTCACTGCAGTCTCTGTCACTGTCCCTGTGGCCTTGCTGCGCGGGTGAACAAGTGTGGCGTCTCCTGTCCGCTGCGATCTCCGTTGCCGCCGGTCCTGTGCCTTCAGTGTGCAGAGAGCTGGGTATGATGTCTTCTGCCCACTGCGGTCTCTGCCGCTGTCCCTATGGTCTGGCTGTGCAAATGGATAGTGTGGCGTCTCCTGCCTGCCGCGGCCTCCGCCGCCATTGCTGTTGTTTTCCACATGGTTTTCCCCAAGCTGACTTTCCCTCAAAGTGATTACATGGGCGCAGCCATGTTGGTTCTGGTCACATGCTAGTGTTTCCTCCAATCCACTACGCTACAGAACTCTGCTTAATTGTTTAGCCAATGCCTGCATCCCAGCTGGTATAAATATCCTGTTTCAGAACTGGAGGATTGTCAGTGCTTCAGTTGTCATCCCAGTGATACTAGTCTCTCCTCATTGTGGTTGTTCCTGTCTTCAATACTCCACTAGAGACTCGCACCAGTCCTACTCCTCATGGTGCAGCCTGACTCTGCAGTGTCTCATCATTGCACCCTGCGTCTGGCAGATTACTAAACACCGGTTTCCAGCATTTCAGCTTCCAGCGGTGCCCTGTCTCTGTTCTACATCGATGCCCTGCCATCGTTCTCCAGTAATCTGCGATCCCAAGCATCACCTGTGATATTTCTTCGCTCCCTAGCTACATTAGTGCACTCCAGCACATCCACTACAGCTATTCAGGTGGACCAGTCCCATCTGGTAAAACCCGGCAGTCTACAACACAGTCACCAGCTTCTGCATTACCTCAGCTGTCCAGTTCCTGTTTCCAATCTGCTTCTAAGCGCATAGGTGTTGGTAAAGGACATACCACCTCCAGGTCCTTTAAGACTGTTTCCTGATTGTACCACACCTAGAGACTTCCTAATGCACTTCTAGGAACTATGACTTGTTATCTGATGAATACCATACTGCAAACTGCCAATACACCTGTTGTGCTGTGTTCTTAATAAAACCCGTTGAACATATCTTCAGTTGTCGTGGTCACGCCTTCGGGCACTGGTACTGCAGGTCCACACGCATGTCCAGGAGTCCTATCTTACCTCCCAGGTTTAAGTACTCCTCAGCCCCTACAACTGAGGCTTCCCATAGTCAGCACCAGCCCTCAGTTGTGACATGCAGCATATGTGTAAGGGACATTATGCGTGTAAGGGCATTAATAAAGTTTGGCAAATGTGTAAGGCGCATTGTTTATAAGGACATTAATAATGTGTGTCATATATATAAGGGGCATTACTGTGTTATATTAGGTGTATAAGCGCATTACTAATGTGTGGCATTATGTGTATAAGGTGCACTACTGTATGGCGTAATGTATAGAAAGGGCATTCCTGTGTGGTCTAATGTGAAGAGCAATATGGTGTGATGTAATGTGAATAAGGGACATTACTGTGAGGAGTAATGAACATAAGGTAAAGTGGTACTACAGTGTGATGTAACGTGAATAAGGGACACTATCGCATAATATAATGTGAATAAAGTTGCACTACTGTGTGATGTAATGAATTGGGAAAACTGTTGTGTGTCCATGCTCCTTCCCAGCAAGAACACACCCCTTGTGTGCGCACTGTTCCTATTTAAAATATACGGTTGTAGCACCAATGTGGGTGAGGGGTGATGGTGCTGGGAAAGAGGTAGAAATAGCGGTGGTGCTAGAGGGCACCAGCCAAAATGTTGTCTAGGGCATCATATTGGTTAGGGCCGGCTCTGCACCCCCCCTGATCGCTAACCCTCTCCCCTGCAGGCAGAGATGTAGCACCAGTCTCCCTGGGCCCAGTGCAGCCCAGTGTATGTTGGGCTTCGAAGAGAGTCTGCTTCCAGCTGACAGGTATCAGAGGGCATGTGCCCCGAGTCCCACACCTGGTCCTTCCAACAAGCCCGGGCCTGGGTAATTAGTACCCACTCCCCCTCATCTCGGCAACACTGGTCCTGAGCAGTATTTGTGCCTGTTTCATGTTTGTCCGGTGGTTCTGTCTTATTATTGGCTGACTCATTTATTAGCCAGAGGATTCACTGTCAACCAGGGGCGTCAGAACGTTTTTAGGTTGGGGGGGGCAAGATATAGTCTCATTTTGGCGCCCCTAAATTGCTGAATCGCTAAAGGCCAGATCCACCTGAAATACATTGAGAAGGCCAGATCCACACTAAGGGGGTCATTCAGATCTAATCGCTGCTGTATGTTTTTGCACAGTGGGCAATCAGGTATTAACGGTGCACGCGCGTTGGACAGCAACAAAGGGTGTCGTTGGTCAGCGAGGGGATGATGCGAAAAATCCGTTGGCATGGGCGTTCGCAAGGTGATTGACAGGAAGTGGCCATTTGTGGATGGAAACTGACCGTTTACTGGGAGTGTCTGGAAAATTGCAGGTGTGCCCAAGCGTTTTCAGGGAAGGTGTCTGACATCAGCTCCGGCCCCGATCAGCCTGATGTGATCGCACTGTGGGAGTAAGTCCTGAGCTGCGCAGAGACTGCACAAAGTTGATTTTAGTGGATTTTAGCAGCTCGGCGTACACAGGCAATCGCACACTTGCACGGCAAATATACACTCCCCTTGGAGGTGGCGACTATTCGAACACAGAACAGCAAAATAAGCACTTCAGCTCTCCCATGTCACTCTAGTTTCCCACCACGTGCTCCATGTAGCAGGGAGAGTAGGTCAAGCACTAGCAGTGACCAGTGCAGTGCTGGCGTCATGGTGACTGATAGTAGTGGCCGTGGGAATTACAGGGAGGGTGAGGGCAGGGATGCTGAGGTGGAGTTACAGGGAGGGTGAGGGCAGGGATGCTGAGGTGGAGTTACAGGGAGGGTGAGGGCAGGGATGCTGAGGTGGAGTTACAGGGAGGGTGAGGGCAGGGATGCTGAGGTGGAGTTACAGGGAGGGTGAGGGCAGGGATGCTGAGGTGGAGTTACAGGGAGGGTGAGGGCAGGGATGCTCAGGGGGAGTTACAGGGAGGGTGAGGGCAGGGATGCTGAGGTGGAGTTACAGGGAGGGTGAGGGCAGGGATGCTGAAGTGGAGTTACAGGGAGGGTGAGGGCAGGGATGCTGAGGTGGAGTTACAGGGAGGGTGAGGGCAGGGATGCTGAGGTGGAGTTACAGCGAGGGTGAGGGCAGGGATGCTGAGGTGGAGTTACAGGGAGGGTGAGGGCAGGGATGCTCAGGGGGAGTTACAGGGAGGGTGAGGGCAGGGATGCTGAGGTGGAGTTACAGGGAGGGTGAGGGCAGGGATGCTGAAGTGGAGTTACAGGGAGGGTGAGGGCAGGGATGCTGAGGTGCAGTTACAGGGAGGGTGAGGGCAGGGATGCTGAGGTGGAGTTACAGGGAGGGTGAGGGCAGGGATGCTCAGGGGGAGTTACAGGGAGGGTGAGGGCAGGGATGCTGAGGTGGAGTTACAGGGAGGGTGAGGGCAGGGATGCTGAGGTGGAGTTACAGGGAGGGTGAGGGCAGGGATGCTCAGGGGGAGTTACAGGGAGGGTGAGGGCAGGGATGCTGAGGTGGAGTTACAGGGAGGGTGAGGGCAGGGATGCTGAGGTGGAGTTACAGGGAGGGTGAGGGCAGGGATGCTGAGGGGGCGTTACATGGCGGGTGAGGCAGGGACACGGATGGGGAGTTACATGGCGGGTGAGGGCAGGGACACAGACGGGGAGTTACAGGGAGGGTGAGGGCATGGGCGCTGACGGAGTTAGAAGGAGCATGAGGAGCACTGAGGGGGGAGTTACAGGAAGGGTGAAGGCAGAGACGCTGACGGGGCGTTACATGGTGGGTGAGGCAGGGACACTGATGGGGAGTTACATGGCGGGTGAGGGCAGGGACACAGGCGGGGAGTAACAGGGAGGGTGAGGGCTTGGGCGCTGACAGGGAGTTAGAAGGAGCGTGAGGAGCACTGAGGGGGGAGTTACAGGGAGGGTGAGGGCAGAGACGCTGACGGGGCGTTACATGGCGGATGAGGCAGGGACACTGATGGGGAGTTACATGGCGGGTGAGGGCAGGGGGATAGAGTGGGTGACATGGTGAGGGTGACAGGTGGATACTGGGTGACAGAGAGGATGCAAGGTGGATAGTGGGTGACAGGGGGATAGTGGGTGACATGGTGAGGGTGAGAGGTGGATAGTGGGAGACATGCTGAGGGTGACAGGGGGATAGTGGGTGACATGGTGAGGATGACAGGGGGATAGTGGGTGACATGGTGAGGGTGACAGGGGATAGTGGGTGACATGGTGAGGGTGACAGGTGGATAGTGGGTGACATAGTGAGGGTGACAGGGGGATAGTGGGTGACATGGTGAGGGTGACAGGGGGATAGTGGGTGACATGGTGAGGGTGATATGGTGAGGATGACAGGGGGATAGTGGGTGACATGGTGAGGATGACAGGGGGATAGTGGGTGACATGGTGAGGGTGACAGGGGGATAGTGGGTGACATGGTGAGGGTGACAGGGGGATAGTGGGTGACATGGTGAGGGTGACAGGTGGATAGTGGGTGATATGGTGAGGGTGACAGGGGGATAGTGGGTGACAGGGGGATAGTGGGTGAAATGGTGAGGGTGAGAGGTGGATAGTGGGTGACGTGCTGAGGGTGACAGGGAAACAGTGGGTGGCATGGTGAGGGTGAGAGGTGAACTGAATAGTGGGTGATATGGTGAAGGTGACAGGGGAGGGATAGTGGGTGACATGGTGAGGGTGACGGGGGGATAGTGGGTGAAATGGTGAAGGGTGACGGGGGGGATAGTGGGTGACATGAGGGTGATGGGGGGATAGTGGGTGACATGGTGAGGGTGATGGGGTGATAGTGGGTGACATAGTGAGGGTGACAGGGGGATAGTGGATGATAGGGCACAGCCAGCCTCCTAACCTTCCCTCCCCCCCCCCCCCCACGGTGACAGGGGCAGGAGATGCATCCCAGCAGCACTGACAGCCTCCTCCCCCACCCCCCCTTCACAGAGCACAGAGGATGCCTCCAGTGGCACAGCCAGCCTCATCTACCCCTAGTCACAGGGGATGCTTCCAGCGGCGTCTAAGGCAGCTTCCTCCCCCGCTGTCACAGGCGATGATGCCTCCAGCCGCCTCTTACCTCTCTCCCCCACTCTGTCCCCGGGGATGCCTCCAGCCCAGAGCCGGCCCTAACCAATATGATGCCCTAGGCAAGTTTTTGGCTGGTGCCCCCTAGCACCGCCGCTAGTTCTGCAGGAGATGCCTGCATGAGTCAGCTGTCAGCTCTGCTAATGTCGGGCACCTTTTGTTTATGAAAATGCATCTTATTTGCATTACCATATGGCTAGGATGCACAAGCAGCTTCTGCTGATTAAAATGATATGCAGCATGCCTGTGCAACTGCAGCTGTATCTGCATACGAAATGCTACATTACAGTGATTTCCAGGAATACACGCAACGTAGCATTTCTTATGCAGATACAGCCGCAGTCACACACAGAATATAGGCATGCCGCATATCATTTTAATCAGCAGGAGCTGCTGGTGCCCCTAAGCATACCAAATGCCCTAGGCATTTGCCTAGTTTGCCTATGCCTAAGGCCGGCTCTGCTCCAGCCGCACAGTACACAGCCAGCCTCCTCACCTTCTCCGTTCCCGCTCACCTGTCCGACTCCAGGCTCAGTAGGTTCGCCGTCGGCTGCATCCATCGCCCGCGGATAGATCCCCTCCTCCCTCAAGCTGACGGCCGGGATGCTCGCACCTCGCAGAGCAGAGCTCAAGGAGGCGGAGCTCCTCTGGTTGCAGGGATGCTGCTGCTGCTGCTAGTCACTAGCAGCGAAGCAGCAGCAATAACAAACAAAAAAAATGCCTGAAAATGACGGGGGAGGGGTCCGCACTGGGCGCGGGACGTTCACTACACAGAGCGGAGGATGTAATGTGCGGTCTTTCACCTGACCGCACATTACAGTGGAACAGAAGTCGGGGCAAAAGTCTCAGTGGAATCTGGTGGAGTGAAAACCACAAGTTGACAATTAAGATTCTTAATGAGTGTAATGGGGCAAACACACAGGGCAATTTTTTCCTCTTTTCTAATCGATCTATCTAGATCGCTTAATAATTAAGCACAAATCACTGCGTATGTACATCCCATAGCGATGGCGATGTGCGGTCCCGCATGTCGCCATCGCAGGCTCAGATCTTGTGTGCATGCAGTCAAAATCTAGTGAGATCACTTAGCAAGTGACTTCAAATCGCCCTGTGGGGATCATTCAGACCCGATCGCACGCTGTATTTTTTCTCAGTCGTGCGATTGGGTCTGTGTGTGACCCGCAATGCACAGGCGCGTTGGCCGCCGGCGACGGCCGACGATGGGCAGCGACGAAATGAACGAAGAAAATGATCGCACCGGCGATCGCAAGAAGATTGACAGGAAGAAGGCGTTCGTGGGCGTCAACTCACCGTTTTCTGGGAGTGTCCGGAAAAACGCAGGCGTGCCCAGCTGTTTCCAGGGAGGGTTCCTGACAACAGCAACATCCCGGATTGTTGCAGCGGCTGAGTAAGTCCTGGGCTGCACAGCCGATCGCACCCCTGCACAGCGATTACCCCCTCCCCTGTAGGCTGCGATTACCTGGTCGCAGCAGTGCAAAAAATAGCCTGCGTGCAACCAGGTCTGAATTAGGCCCTGTGTGTATAGAATGAGCGATAGCAATCGCGATCTACGTCACCCGAACCACTATTAAAAATAACCTTGTTTGTTTTTGCTTACCACAAATCGCTACGTGTGTATGTTCTTTAGCCAAATGTATTAGTGATTCTATTACCAGACTAATAAATTAATTGTAGACTATAAATTCAGGGGAAATGTCACGCACCATCACTTGCTTTCCATTGCAAATGTGCTTACACTGCTGTACAATGAAATGGCAACAACACATAAATGGCTGTGTAATTGTTCTGAGTGTGGGGATTTACAGCAAACAGCTGAGAACTACAGAAGTCTGCGAGGACTAAGAGTTCTCCTATAAATTACCCTGAATAAAGTATTGATTGCTGTATCAGTTCCATACCTCGCTGCGTGTCTAGATTCCCTTCGCGGAGAGGAACTTTTCATAACCACCGCAATCCTAGTTAGTAGCGGCTCTTGCCACGGCGGCGACGCCCCCAGGACAGCGGCGCCCCGGGCAAAAGTCCTGCAAGAGCCGCTACTGCTGAGAACACTCGCAGAAATCAAACTTTACAGTTCCAAAAGCTCTGCGCTTCCCATGAGTACCATTACATCAGCTTATTAAACGCTATAAAGGAGTATGTTTGTTTTCTAAAGAGTTAAAGCTTGTCTGACCCATACAGGCTTTGGGGCTGGTTCTGAGTTGTACAGATCGCTCTATGGGGGTCATTCCGAGTTGATCACTCGCTAGCTAGTTTTAGCAGCTGTGCAAACGCTATGCCGCCGCCCACTGGGGAGTGTATTTTAGCTTAGCAGAAGTGTGAACGCATGTGCAGCCGAGCTCTGCAAAAACAGTTTGTGCAGTTTCAGAGTAGCTCTGAACCTACTCAGCTCTTGCGATCACTTCAGCCTATTCGTGTCCGGATTTGACGTCATACACCCGCCCAGCGAACGCCCAGCCACGCCTGCGTTTTTTCAGACATGCCTGCGTTTTTGCAAACACTTCCTGAAAGCGGTCAGTTGACACCCAGTAACGCCCCCTTCCTGTAATCTTCTTGCGGCCGCCAGTGCAAAGAAAAACTTTGCTAGAACCTGAGCACAACCACAAAGAGCTTTGTACCCATACATTGCGCGTGCGCATTGCGGGGCATACACATGCGCAGAAATGCCATTTTTCCACCTGATCGCTGCGCTGCGAAAATCGGCAGCGAGCGATCAACTCGGAATGACCCCCTAGATATATAACGAGAGGTGGTTGATAGTCAAAAGGTCGACCCCATAAGGTCAACAGTCAAAAAGCCAACAAAAAGTGAAACAACCTTTTGTCTATCGATCTTTTGTCCCTTTCGACCTTTTGACTATCGACCTTTTGACCCTGTCGACCTTTTGACTGTTGACCTTGACCCTGTTGTCCTTTTGACTGTCGACCTAATGACTGTCTATCATTTTAAATGTCTATCTTCTGTATCAC
This sequence comes from Pseudophryne corroboree, assembly GCF_028390025.1. Classification (NCBI taxonomy): domain Eukaryota; kingdom Metazoa; phylum Chordata; class Amphibia; order Anura; family Myobatrachidae; genus Pseudophryne; species Pseudophryne corroboree. The sequence goes on along the minus strand of NC_086444.1, from coordinate 1,132,035,369 downwards.
ACCCATATATAACGCACACAACTTACAGAATTATATAGATAGCGCTCTCAGCGTTCAGTGATCACCGACGGGTTCCATCTCACAGTCTAGCAGCAGCGGCAGGTGCACCATTGCTTGCTGCAGTGCAGACTGAGTGGTACCAGGCATAGGCACCGATTCCGTGGGTGCTCCCGGGCCCGAGTACCCATGGACATTGAGGAGCATCGACGGAACCAGCCACCCACTAAAGCTAGCTCCCGCCGCAACCCCCGCAGTGGATTGAGACACGCTGGGGGCTGTGGAAGGGCTTCCATACATTACAGTGTAAAAAAAACCTACGAAAAATGTCCGCCGCCAAGGAGGAGACAAATGCTAGAGGTCACATTTGACCTCTAGCGATTGTCTCCCCGGCGGCGGCGGCCATTTTAAGTTTTTTTTTAGATGCAATGTACGGAAGCCCTTCCGCAGACCCCAGTGCATCTCAATCACTGCGGGGGCTGAGCGCAATAGGGGGGGGGGGGGAGACGGGTACTGTATACTGTATATGTAGGTGTGTTTGTGCTCTATGTGTGTGTGTTCTATGTATGTGTTTGTGTGTATGTGTTATATGTGTGTCTTTGTGTGTGTGTGTGTTCTATGTGTTTATGTGTGTCACAGTGGGGCAAAAAAGTGTTTGGACAGCCACCAATTGTGCAAGTTGACCCACTTAAAAAGATGAGAGAGGTCTGTAATTTCCATCATAGGTACACTTCAACTGTGAGAGACAGGATCTGAAAAAAATAAACAGGAAATCACACCAGGGACAAAATTGTAAGAGCTGCACAAGGCTGGGTGAGCTACTCGACAATAGGCAAGCAGCTTGGTGAGAAGAGATCAACTGTTGGCGCAATTATTAAACAATGGAAGAAATACAAGATCACTGACAATCTCCCTCGACCTGGGGCTTCATGCAAGATCTCACCTCGTGCGGTATCAATGATCTTGAGAACGGTAAGGAATCAGCCCAAAACTACACGGGGGGACCTGGTCAATGACCTCAAGAGAGCTGGGACCACAGTCACAAAGGTTACCATTAGTAACACACTATGTCGTCATGGATTGAAATCCTGCACTGCCTGAAAGGTCACCCTGATTAAGCCAGCACATGTCCAGGCCCGTCTTAAGTTTTCCAGTGACCATCTGGATGATCCAGAGGAGTATTGGGAGAATGTAATGTGGTCAGATGAGCAAAATCGAACTTTTTGGTATAAACTCCACTTGCCGTGTTTGGAGAGAGAGAATGATGAATGGCATCCCAAGAACACCATACCCACTGTGAAGCATGGGGGTGGAAACATCATGCTTTGGGGCTGCTTTTCTGCAAAGGGGACAGGACGACTGATCCGTATTAAGGAGAGGATGAATGGGGCCATGTATCGTGAGATTTTGGGCAAAAACCTCCTTCCCTCAGTAAGAACATTGAAGATGGAACGTGGCTGGGTCTTCCAGCATGACAATGACCCCAAACACACCGCCCGGGCAACTAAGGAGTGGCTCCGTAAGAAGCATTTCAAGGTCCTGGAATGGCCTAGACAGTCTCCAGACCTCAACCCAATAGAAAATCTGTAGAGGGAGTTGAAAGTCTGTGTTGCCCGGCAACATCCTCAAAACATGACAGATCTAGAGAAGATCTGCATGGAAGAGCAGGCCAAAATACCTGCTACAGCAGTGGTGGCCAACCAGTCAGAGGCAAAGAGCCAGAAAAGATCTGTAGTAAAGGGCAAGAGCCACTATCATGCTAGTTTTCACAAAGCCACACCCCATTTTTTGTGCGCACACCTTTCGGTATGACATTTGTAGGAGTATGACCTTGTGTCATAACCCCGTTTTTAGTCATGTTGTACAGTGCCACATACATATAATGCCCCAGTACAGTGCCACATACATATAAAAATGCCAAAAAATGGGTGCCTCCACACTGCCAGATACATATACCCCCCTCCACAGTGCCAGATACACATGTCCACACAGCACCAGATAAATATATATATGCCCCAAGTGCCAGATACACATGCCCCCACAGTACCAGATACACATGCCCCACAGTGCCAGCTATGCCCCCAGTGCAGATCCACATGCCCCCACAGTGCCAGCTATGCCCCAGTGCAGATCCACATGCCCCCCCAGGTGCTGCTCACCGTGCTGCTGTCGTGAGGGGAGGGGAGGAGAGCACAGCGCGCGCCTCTCCTGTTCCTCTGACTCCGGCAGCGGTGTCTATCTTCAATTCAGCGCCGGCCGTGAGCCAATCAGAGCTCGCGGTCCGGCAGCCAATCAGGAGCTTAGCTGCTGGACCGCGAGCTCTGATTGGTTCATGGGCAGGCACCGAATTGAAGAGAGACACCGCCGCAGGAGTCAGAGGGGCAGGAGAGGCGCGCGCTGCGCTCTCCTCCCCTCTCCTCACACGCCGGAGAGACCTTAGATTAACACACAGCAACCTCTAAGCCTTAGAAGTTGCTGTGTGTCGGGTAGCGGTGGCCGGGAGCGGATCGAGCCGCATGCGGAGGATGAAAGAGCCGCATGCGGCTCGAGAGCCGCGGGTTGGCCACCGCTGTGCTACAGTGTGTGCAAACCTGGTCAAGAAGTACAGGAAACATTTGACCTCTGTAATTTCCAACCGAGGTTATAATAGGATTTTAATACCTACCGGTAAATCCTTTTCTCTTAGTCCGTAGAGGATGCTGGGGATGCTTCAAGAACCATGGGGTATAGACGGGATCCGCAGGAGACATGGGCACTTTAAGACTTTAAAAGGGGTGTGAACTGGCTCCTCCCTCTATGCCCCTCCTCCAGACTCCAGTTATAGGAACTGTGCCCAGGGAGACGGACATTTTGAGGAAAAGGATTTATTTAATTTAAACTAAGGTGAGATACATTCCAGCTACACCACAAACCTGCCGTACACCATGGCATTCAACACAATGCATGCAACGGCATGAATAACGTCAGCAACAGTCTGACTTAACGCAACACAACATGTGTGTAACCATAACTAATAACTGCAGATACAGTACGTACTGGGATGGGCGCCCAGCATCCTCTACGGACTAAGGGCCTAATTCTGAGTTGATCGCAGCAGCAAATTTGTTAGCAGTTGGACAAAATCATGTGCACTGCAGTGGGGACAGATATAACATGTGCAGAGAGAGTTAGATTTGGGTGGGGTGTGTTCAAACTGAAATCTAAATTGCAGTGTAAAAATAAAGCAGCTAGTATTTATCCTGCACAGAAACAAAATAACCCACCCAAATCTAACTCTCTCTGCACATGTTATATCTGCCCCCCTGCAGTGCACATGGGCCCTCATTCCGAGTTGATCGCTCGCAAGGCGATTTTAGCAGAGTTACACACGCTAAGCCGCCGCCTACTGGGAGTGAATCTTAGCTTCTTAAAATTGCGAACGATGTATTCGCAATATTGCGATTACAAACTACTTAGCAGTTTCAGAGTAGCTTCAGACTTACTCGGCATCTGCGATCAGTTCAGTGCTTGTCGTTCCTGGTTTGACGTCACAAACACACCCAGCGTTCGCCCAGACACTCCCTCGTTTCTCCGGCCACTCCTGCGTTTTTCCCGGAAACGGTAGCGTTTTGATCCACACGCCCATAAAACGCTGTGTTTCCGCCCAGTAACACCCATTTCCTGTCAATCACACTACGATCGCCGGAGCGAAGAAAAAGCCGTGAGTAAAAATACTATCTTCATTGTTAAATTACTTGGCACAGTCGCAGTGCGAATATTGCGCATGCGTACTAAGCGGAATTTCACTGCGATGCGATGAAAATTACCGAGCGATCAACTCGGAATGAGGGCCATGGTTTTGCCCAATTGCTAACAAACTTGCTGCTGCGATCAACTCAGAATTACCCCCCAAGAGAAAAGGATTTACCGGTAGGTATTAAAATCCGATTTTCTCATACGTCCTAGAGGATGCTGGGGATGCTTCAAGAACCATGGGGTTTATACCAAACGTTATAATAGCACAATAACAGATTAAGCATACACCGCTATTTGGAAGTCTGTTGTTATGCTTAACCCAGCTTATGCAGTATGACAACAATTACTTTATGTCCGTGGGGCGCCGGCTGCCCACTCTTGGATACTGCAATAAGATGAACAGGGCTTGTAGGTGATAATAGATGGAGCGCTCACAATCTCATTCAGAGCGGCATGAACATTCAAACACTAAAACGCTCTCTCACCACATTCCATAAGGCTTCGTCAAGAACGTGCTGTTGGCTGTCATGAGCTGAATCTCCGTTTGGTGCGGTCAGCCAAGTGCCGAGCAAGTGCTGGGTGAGACGCTGAGCGGCGGAGGCCGTCAGGGACGTGCTGCTGGAATCAGTCTCTGTTTGTAATGGTCAGCAGGATGCCGGGCAGAATGTCGGGCAGTGTAACCGGACGGGATGCTTGACGCGTTTCTCAGCCTCAATCCTGGGGCTGTTTCCTCAGAAGGAAACAGCCCCAGGATTGAGGTTGAGAAACGCGTCAAGCGATCCCGTCCGGTTACACTGCCCGACATTCTGCCCGGCATCCTGCTGACCATTACAAACAGAGACTGATTCCAGCAGCACGTCCCTGACGGCCTCCGCCGCTCAGCGTCTCACCCAGCACTTGCTCGGCATTTGGCTGACCGCACCAAACGGAGATTCAGCTCATGACAGCCAACAGCACGTTCTTGACGAAGCCTTATGGAATGTGGTGAGAGAGCGTTATAGTGTTTGAATGTTCATGCCGCTCTGAATGAGATTGTGAGCGCTCCATCTATTATCACCTACAAGCCCTGTTCATCTTATTGCAGTATCCAAGAGTGGGCAGCCAGCGCCCCACGGACATAAAGTAATTGTTGTCATACTGCATAAGCTGGGTTAAGCATAATAACAGACTTCCAAATAGCGGTGTATGCTTAATCTGTTATTGTGCTATTATAAGCTTCCTTAAGAAAAGCTTGTCAATTCTGGACGGCATCATTGGGAATTAAGGGTTAATAGGGATCTCACAAATAATTGAGCGGATAATATCAATGTGAATAATTCCTATACGCACCACGGATGAACTCTCAAACCCTTAACCAGTATATGGTCTCAAGTGTTTCAATTAGCCCATGCGTGGAGCTTATCTCAAGGAATTCCTTTTAACTACAAGAGTTACTACATATCATTTAGAGGGTAGATTGATACATTGGGGTATATTTACTAAGGTCCCGATTTTGACCGAGATGGTGTTTTTTCTTCAAAGTGTCATCTCGGGAATTTACTAAACTCAAATCACGGCAGTGATGAGGGCATTCGTATTTTTTTGGAAGTCCAAGTAAAAAAATACGAATGAATACACCATCGGTCAAATACGCCTGTAATTTGGTAGAACTCGGTCATTTCTAAAAAGTGTAATTCACAAACACTGCCGACAATAGCCAAACACTGCTGTGAAAAAATACCAATCGTGAAAAAGTGCTAAAATAAAACAGACCTGCTTTTTTTTACCGTGTTCTGATAGGCATGCACGGATCCATGAGATCCGTGCATGTTTATCAGTGGGAAGGGGTGGGAAAGTGTTAAATTTGCCAAAAAAAAAATGCGTAGGGTCCCCCCTCCTAAGCAAAACCAGCCTCGGGCTCTTTGAGCCGGTCCTGGTTGAACAAATATGGGGGGAAAATTGACCGGGGTTCCCCCATATTTAATCAACCAGCACCGGGCTCTGCGCCTGGTCCTGGTTCCAAAAATATGAGGGACAAAAAGCGTAGGGGTCCCCCGTATTTCTGAAACCAGCACCGGGCTCCACTAGCCAGATACATAATGCCACAGCCGGGGGACACTTTTATATTGGTCCCTGCGGCCCTGGCATTACATACCCAACTAGTCACCCCTGGCCGGGGTACCCTGGAGGAGTGGGGACCCCTTCAATCAAGGGGTCCCCCCTCCAGCCACCCAAGGGCCAGGGGTGAAGCCCGAGGCTGTCCCCCCCATCCAAGGGCGGCGGATGGGGGGCTGATAGCCTTTTTGTCAAAATTTGAATATTGTTTTTAGTAGCAGTACTACAAGTCCCAGCAAGCCTCCCCCGCAAGCTGGTACTTGGAGAACCACAAGTACCAGCATGCGGTGGAAAACCGGGCCCGCTGGTACCTGTAGTACTACTACTAAAAAAATACCCCAATAAAAACAGAAGACACACACCTTGAAAGTAAGAGTTTAATTCATACATCCACACCTCCAAACATACATACCTATGTTCACACGAGGGTCGGTCCTCTTCTCCATGTAGAATCCATGGGGTACCTGTTGGAAAAATTATACTCACATAATCCAGTGTAGATCGGTCCTTTTCTGTTCTATGTGTAATCCACGTACTTTGCAAAATAAAAAAACGGACACCCGACCACGCACTGAAAGGGGCCCCATGTTTTCACATGGGACCCCTTTCCCCGACTGCCAGGAACCCCCCCTGACTTCTGTCTAAGAGGGTTCCTTCAGCCAATCAGGGAGCGCCACGTCGTGGCACCCTCCTGATTGGCTGTGTGCTCCTGTAGTGTATGTCAGGCAGCACACGGCAGTGATACAATGTAGCGCCTATGCGCTCCATTGTAACCAATGGTGGGAACTTTGTGGTCAGCGGTGAGGTTACTTTCGGTCAACCTCACCGTTTTATTTTTTACGAAAGGTGCACAATGAAGCCCAGCACGGATCTCACAGATCCGGCCGAGATTCATTGTGTTAAAGTCGGCAGTGTTTTACAATTCACTCACGTAAAACACTGCCAAAAAATACGAATTACATCGACATCGGTAAATACGAAAAAGCAGAATACGACAGCTTAGTAAATTAGTCGTAATAAATTCAAAAAGTTGCAATTTTACACTTTCGATGTCATTCGTGATTGAACTTTAACCTCATTCGGAAAAATACGAATTTTAGTAAATATACCCCACTGTTCCAAAGGAGGTCCTCAGTGAGGAATACGAATTGCTACATTTTTAAATGATTGATGTTTTGCTGCCAAAGTATTTTTTAAAGTCACAGGATGTCTAGGTTTTCTTATAAATCTTAATAATGTGATTAAGGTTATTTTAATAAAATATATTTATTAATACTTCTAGTGACAGCGCTTCTCTTTGTGGTTTTTATTATCATTTTGGTGTTTTTTGAGGCTCAGCACCTCGAATAAGTGAAGCTGCAGTCAGTATTAATATCATCATTGTCTCATAGCCAGTACACTAGCGCCTACTTATATTTCTTTGTTTATACCAAAGCTCTAGAACGGGCGGGAGAGTGCCTCTGCAGCACTGATTGACCAAACAAGAGGTCCTCCTCAGCCAGGGTATCAAACTTGTAAAACTTCGCAAAGGTGTTTGATCCCGACCAAGTAGCCGCTCGGCAAAGCTGTAATGCCGAGACCCCTCGGGCAGCCGCCCAGGATGAGCCCACCTTTCTGGTAGAATGGGCCTTCACCGATTTCGGTAACGGCAATCCCGCCGTAGAATGAGCTTGCAGCGTGCAATAGTCTGCTTGGAAGCAGGAGCCCCAATCTTGTTGGGAGCCCACAGGACAAACAGAGCCTCTGTTTTCCTAATCTGAGCCGTTCTGGTGACATAGATTTTCAAAGCTCTGACCACATCGAGAGACTTCGATTCAGCTAAGGCGTCAGTAGCCACTGGCACCACAATAGGCTGGTTTACGTGAAACGATGAAACCACTTTTGGCAGAAATTGCTGACGAGTTCTCAACTCCGCTCTATCAGCATGGAAGATTAAATAGGGGCTTTTGTGAGATACCCGCCTTGCGGATGCCAAGGCCAACAACATGACTACCTTCCAAGTAAGGAATTTCAACTCAACCTTACGTAAAGGTTCAAACCAATGAGATTGCAGGAACTGCAACACCACATTAAGATCCCATGGTGCCACTGGGGGCATAAAAGGAGGTTGGATGTGCTGCACGCCTTTCACAAGGTCTGAACTTCTGACAGGGAGGCCAATTCTTTCTGAAAGAAAATTGATAAGGCCGAAATTTGTACTTTAATGGAGCCTAACTTTAGGCCCGCATCCACACCTGCTTGCAAAATATGGAGCAAACGCCCCAGCTGAAATTCTTCCGTAGGCGCCGTCTTAGATTCACACCAAGACACATATTTCCTCCAAATACGGTGGTAATGCTTCGCCGTTACTGCTTTCTAGCCTAGTGTGGGAATGACTTCACTGGGAATACCGTTTCGGCTAGGATTTGGCGTTCAACCGCCATGCCGTCAAACGCAGCCATGGTAAGTTTTGATACACGCACGGTCCTTGCTGTAACAGGTTCTCTCGTAGAGGAAGAGGCCAGGGATCTTCTATGAGTAATTCTTGAAGATCTGGATACCAGGCCCTCCTTGGCCAGTCTGGAACAATGAGAATCGCCTGAACCCTTGTTCTTCTTATGATCTTTATCACCTTTGGAATGAGTGGAAGTGGAGGGAACACATAGACCGACTGAAACACCCACGGGTTCACCAGGGCGTCCACCGCTATTGCTTGAGGGTCCCTCGACCTGGAACAATATCTCTGAAGTTTCTTGTTGAGGCGAGACGCCATCATGTCTATTTGAGGAATTCCCCAACGACTTGTCACTTCTGCAAAGACCTCTTGATGAAGACCCCGCTCTCCTGGATGGAGATCGTGTCTGCTGAGGAAGTCTGCTTCCCAGTTGTCCACTCCTGGAATGAAGACTGCTGACAGAGCGCTTGCATATTTCTCCGCCCAGCGAAGAACTTTTGTGGCCTCCGACATAACCGCTCTGCTCTTTGTTCCGCCCTGGCGGTTTATGTACGCCACTGCTGTTACGTTGTCTGACTGAATCAAGACGGGCAGACCGCGAAGAAGATGTTCCGCTTGCAGAAGGCCGTTGTAAATGGCCCTTAATTCCAGAATGTTTATGTGCAGACAAGCTTCCTGGCTTGACCATTTTCCCTGGAAATTTTTCCCCTGTGTGACTGCTCCCCAGCTTCGGAGACTTGCATCTGTGGTCACCAGGATCCAATCCTGAATCCCGAACCTGCGTCCCTCTAGGAGGTGAGAACTGTGCAGCCACCACAGGAGAGAGATTCTGGTTCTGGAAGGTAGGATTATTGTCCGGTGCATGTACAGGTGAGACCCGGACCACTTGTCCAACAGGTCCCACTGAAACACTCTGGCATGAAACCTGCCAAACTGAATGGACTCGTAGGCCGCCACCATCTTCCCCAGCAACCGAGTGCACTGAAGAATTGACACTCTTGCCGGTTTCAGAATCCGTTTTACCATGTTCTGTATTTCCAGAGCCTTTTCCACTGGAAGAAACACTCTCTGTAATTCTGTATCCAGAATCATACCCAAGAACGACAGCCGTGTTGTAGGAACCAACTGTGGTTTTGGCAAGTTTAGGAGCCAACCATGTTGCTGGAGAATTGTCAGGGAGAGCGTAACGTTTTTCAGTAATTGATCCTTGGATCTCGCGAACCCAGACCTGACTGAAGAGTTGGAGACGTGCCCCCACCGGTGCGGACTCCCGCGGAGGAGCCCCAGCGTCATGCAGTGGATTTGGTAGAAGCCGGGGAGGAAATCTGCTCTTGGGAACTTGCCACAGCCTGTGACCTTTTTCCCCTCTTCTTCCTCTCGCAGCAAGGAAGGAAGACCCTCGTCCTTTTTTGTATTTATTGGGCTGAAAGGACTGCATCTGATAGTGGGGCGTTTTCTTTTGTTGTGCAGGAACATAAGGTAGGAACGATGAATTACCCGCGGTAGCCGTTGATACCAGGTCAGTGAGGCCGTCACCAAACAAGACACTACCGTTAAACGGCAGAAACTCCATAGCCTTCTTAGAGTCAGCATCAGCATTCAATTGATGAATCCACAATGCCCTCCTAGCCGAGACTGCCATGGCATTGGCCCTTGATCCCAAAAGGCCAATATCCCTCGCAGCCTCCTTTAGATAGGCTGCAGCGTCCCTGATATGACCCAGTGTCAAAAGCACGCAATCCCTGTCCAGGGAATCTATTTCAGATGACAAGTTATCTGCCCACTTTTCAATAGCGCTACTCACCCATGCCAATGCAACGGCAGGCCTGAGCAGCGCACCTGTAGTGACATAAATGGATTTTAGTGTATTTTCCTGCTTTAGGGCTGCCGTGTCAGGAGACGGAAGCGCCACCTTTTTGGACAGACGCGATAGAGCTTTGTCCACCGTGGGGGTTGACTCCCACTTTTCCCTGTCCCCAGAGCGGAACGGATATGCCACCGGAATTCTCTTGGGAACCTGTAACTTCTGGTCAGGATTTTCCCAAGCTTTTTCAAAAAGAGTGTTCAGTTCATGAGAGGGAGGAAACGTCACCTCAGGTTTCTTTCCCTTAAACATGCAGACCCTAGTATCAGGAACAGCAGGGTCTTCTGTGATATGTAATACGTCTTTTATCGCCACAATCATGTACTGAATGCTCTTAGCCAGTTTAGGATTCAATCTGGCATCACTATAGTCGACATTGGAATCAGAGTCCGTGTCGGTATCTGTATCCGCTATCTGGGTAAATGAACGCTTCTGTGACCCCGAGGGGGTCTGAACTTGCGATAATGCATTCTCCATGGATTTTCTCCTTGTCTGGTTCTGAGACTCAGATTTATCTAATCTCTTATTCAACCAAGCCACATTTGCATTCAAAACACTCAAAACATTTACCCAATCAGCCGTCGGTGGTGCCGACACGGTCACTCCCCCAGTCTTTTCTGTCCCCACTCCAGTCTCCTCCTGGGAAGAGCACTCAGCCTCAGACATGTCGACACACGCGTACCGACACCCACAACCACACTGGGGCTATAGGGGACAGACCCACAGCAAAGTCTGTTAGAGAAACACAGAGGGAGTTTTGCCAGCTCACAACCCAGCGCCTATCCCGGTACTGAAACGATTAAAACAATGCCTCAGACCTCTTAGCGCTTTTATACTAATAAAACAGCACCAAATTACTGTGCCCCCCCATTTTGCACCCTGTTACTTATACAGCAGTGTAGGAGGTCAGGACCAGGATCTCTGCAGCTCTGTGAAGAGAAAATGGCGCTGATTAGAGCTGTGAGGGCTAAGCCATGCCCCCTTAATGGCGCGCTTCAGCCCCGCTATTTTTCAAATCTTTATACTGGCGGGGGGTCTGGTTTTAGTGCCCAGGCACTGTAAGCCTCTTTTGCCAGACTATTTATTGAGGTTTCATGCTGCCCAGGGTGCCCCCCCTGCGCCCTGCACCCTGTAGTGCCGCTGTGTGTGTGGGAGCATGGCGCGCAGCGCGGTACCTCAAAGCCGTCACTCAGTGGTGCAAGTAGAAATATTTTCATAGTGGTACTGAGTGACGAAAATGGGCGTGGTCATGTGTTGTGATGGGGCGTGGACACATGCTGCTAGAGGGAGTGGCTACATGACACAGCCCCTTTTTGGGGGGGATTCTGGAGGCAAGGCTAAAAATATATAGTAATGCCTCCAGTATAATAGACATATATAGTAATGGCTCCAGTATAATAGATATATATAGTAATGCCTCCAGTATAATAGATATATATAGTAATACCTCCAGTATAATAGAAATATATAGTAATGCCCCCAATTTAATAACAATATATAGTAATGCCTCCATTATAAAAGGAAAATACAGCCACTGTCTCACTCCCAGTAACCCTGACAAAGTGGGAGGAGCCGTCATGATGCCAAGCACCATGGTCTTGTTGCTTTGTGTCCCATTATAATTGTGGTAATGGCAAAGTGTGTGGCAGGTGGTACTGCGTACCTGCTGCCAAATTCTTAAGGGTACTCCGTACCCGAGCGTACCCGCATACTTGCACCGCTGCCGTCACTGAAGTCTTCTGATCTTCTTCTACTCACCCGTCTTCTGACTTCCGGCTCTGCAAGCGGGGTGACGGCGCGGCTCCGGGAACGAGCATCTAGGCGTACCTAGCGATCAGGCCCTCTGGAGCTAATGGTGTCCAGTAGCCTAAGAAGCAGAGCCTTGAAACTCACAGAAGTAGGTCTGCTTCTCTCCCCTCAGTCCCACGATGCAGGGAGCCTGTTGCCAGCAGGTCTCCCTGAAAATAATAAACCTAACATAAAGTCTTTTTCTGAGAAACTCCAGTCTCACTGGGCACAGAATCTAACTAACTGGAGTCTGGAGGAGGGGCATAGAGGGAGGAGCCAGTTCACACCCCTTTTAAAGTCTTAAAGTGCCCATGTCTCCTGCGGATCCCGTCTATACCCCATGGTTCTTGAAGCATCCCCAGCATCCTCTAGGACGTATGAGAAATTACAAAGTATTGAGTTAAACTTTTTGATTGTCCAAATATTTATTTTCCGCAAGAATATACAAGTAAATTGTTTAAAAATCATACAATGTGATTTCCTAGGTTTTTTTTTTTTCAGATTCTGTCTCTCACAGTTGAAGTGTACCTATGATGGAAATTACAGACCTCTCTCATCTTTTTAAGTGGGTCAACTTGCACAATCTGTGGCTGTCCAAATACTTTTTTGCCCCACTGTATATGTTTGTCTTTGTGTGTGTTTGTATGTGTTCTATGTGTGTGTACATGTATGTGTGAGTTTGTAACGTGTATGAAACCCACACACCACCCCTCCCCTACAAAACCTGCATTTACTCCTAACAATCATGTACACAAACCCCCAAGGAAAATCCTGCATTTACCCCAGGGCTATCAGCACAGTATACTTAGTGATGCCCACCTGCACCCACCCTCCCATACTTTGCGGGCAATATGCAGGAGACCCTGGAAACACACATTAAGCCCCTGGCAACGCACATGAATCCCCTGCCAATGCCCAGGAGACCCCTGACAATGTGCATGAAATCCCTGGCAACGTGCTGGAGACCCCTAGCAACGCGCAGGAGCCCCCAGCGAGCATGGAGCTCAGAGCATGAAACCCCTGACAACAGGCAGGTAATTTAAAAGTAATTAGAAGCATCATTTGTAAGGGGCATTATTGTGTGTGGGCCATAAAATGGTGTCAGGGCCATAACTGTGTGTGGCATAATATGTAATTGACGTTACAGTGCTTGGCATATTGCGTAATGGGCATTACCATGTGTGGCATAATGTGTAATGGGCATTACTGTGTGTTGCATAATGTGCAATGGGCATTACTGTGTGTTGCATAATGTGTAATGGGCATTAGTCACTGCCGCAGCCGCCAGTTCATTTCCGCTCCCACCGAGCACCCAGCAGCAAAAACATAAATCGGCATCTATGGTACCAGGTGGGAGCTGTCCTGTCTCTTATTGCAGGTGTTAGCAGGGTTCCTGGTACAGAGCTGATCAACTCTGCAGTGGGTGTGCCGCAGAGCTCCATTGGAAGAGCAGCGGTCACACTTGGATCCTGCTGTGAACCACCCATGCAGGTGCCCCTTCAGAGCCTAGAGCCCAGAGGCAAGCGTCTCCATTGCCTCTGGAAGTTATGCCCCTGACGCATATAATACAGTGTGGGTATTTGAAATGGGTATGGTTTGATATGTCGACAGTCATAATGTCAACATTCATCACGTCCAAATGAGAATGTCAACGTGGTCATAATTTTGATGTTGACCTTGTCAACATTCAGCATGTAGACAGTGATGAAATGTTGACATGTTTGAATGACGACATATCCTTGGTGGCCCAACGGTGACTTACCTGCTCCCGACGGCTGCAGTGGCTCCAGCGGCGTCTTCCGAGTCCCGGTGGTCAAGTGATCGTTACTTCCAGGTCAGACCTACGATCCTCCGACATTCCAGTAAATATTATTACCCTATTCCTAATCCCTAAACCTTGAACACTCCTCCCCCTAGTGCCTAACCTTAATCCCGCCCATCCGCTCCCGTAGCCTACATTTTTACTACATCCTATTTGAAATATAGTGCAACCTGCCTCAAGAATGGAGAATATATTTAATGCAAATTAAATATAAACAAAAGGAAATGATAACGAGCAGTAGGCTAAGGCAAGCTGTGTTATTGATTGTTATGGCTTTATTGTAGAGAATGTCCTAACCTATGGTATAGTTGTGTGGTATGGAAATTGCACAGCTGCCAAGTGAAGATGCTCGGAGAAGGTGGCCAGGACTGCGGTGCGTGTGATTGGGCTAAAGTTGGCAAGTGTTCAAGAGATTTACAATATACGAAAAAATAATTTTAAGGGAAGATTCTTGAATACATATTTATAAATTGACTCCAAATTATTGCTTATTTAATATGCTGCCATCAAAAAGACATTATGGGGAAATTTACTAAAGGATGGTTTTGGTAATTTTTCCATCGCCATTTACTAAAGTCAAAACCGAGCAAGCATTGACCTTTGCCCAATTTTCTGGGTAGATTTTGGAGTCTAGCAGACATCTGGGGAGAGTATATGTCTTACAGTATATAATGGTAGATGCTCAATCAGCTTAATGATCTAATTCAGGTGCTCGAAAGGGAGGGCTATTTCTAAGCAAGAAAAAAAAAGAGACATTGTTTCCCCCAGTACCCTGAATGATAACAGTAACCAAATATAAATCCCACATAATATTAGAATTCAGAGATCTTGGTTACACATATTTGTGCAAATGTGTGAATAAGCCCCAAAGCCACATCAAGGCGTCTCTGTATATTTGGGGTCCCTAGCACTATATCTAGGTGCAGGGTGTGGCACCCCAAAACACCAGCATAAGCCAGAAAGCCCAGGACAGCATACCAGTGAAAAAACTATAGTGTTAATAAATTAGTATTTAGGAAGCCGAAGCTATAAAGAAGGTGATACAAAAATGAAATGTAATTAAAATAGAGAAATAGTGTTAAAAAAATGTGAAGTGTTAATATAATGTAAAAAGTGAAAGTGAAAAGTGTTAATAGAATGTAAAGGTATGCCACACTAAAGCCATCCAGCTCAGCCAGTGCAGAGGTACCACACCCCACACCTCCATTACCCCAATCTGGGTCTATGATTAACTAGCAAGGAGCCACATGATAATGGCTCCTTACTACAATATGTCTAAGCTAAGAGCTACCTACCTTGGAGCAACCCCATAATGCTCCATGTGGCATGTCAGGGCCTGCACCTCCTCCTAATGCAGGAACCTCTCTGCCTCTCACAACAAACATATATATTGGTAGATGCTCAATCAGCAAATATGTGTAACCAAGATCTCTGAATTCTAATATGTGGGATCTATATATGGTTACTGTTATCGTTCAGGGTGCTGGGGGAAACAATGTCTCTCTTTTTTTCTTGCTGAGAGTATATGTCTTGCAGTATACATAGTTACCGCATTGACACTAGTGGTCAGGGCCGTAACTAGGTTTGGGCGGCTGGTGCTTAGCACACTGTGCATTTGCGCTGTGGGCGCACCATCCACAGCCACCCCAATTGGTTGCCGCCAGCTGCAGCGCCTCCTGTTATAATATATCATAGTAGCGTTGGGCCCGGCTCCTTCTATGCCGGACGCATCGCTGCTGATATATACTTTATAGCTGGCAGTGATGGCAGTCTATCTCAGTCTCACTGTGTGCTTCGCCCCTCCCCTCTTCGACTCCTGCAGCAGCACAGTGTCTGTACACCATACAGCGTAGGCCGGAGATGCACCTCCTCCCAGCAGGGAGCCACGCAGAGGATGCTGGGAGGACGAAGGTTTGATATGAACAGACTGACGGCAGCCCAGCACTGTGATTCAAAAATGTTTCATGAGCCCAGCATCATGCAATCCAATATGAGGTAACCAGTTGAATTGCACTGATAGGCGATGATTCGGCATCAGCCGCAGAAATGCGGAAATTCCTATTTGCCAATTTCCGCACTTCTGCAAGCATGCGCCAGGTCTTAAACGGCGATCACACGCAACGTCATTATTAGAGCCTCGAGGGGGAAGACGCATTTTGTGGGCATCGACAGGAGGCAACCCTAAACATGCGGGAGCATCGCTGTCTTGCGATACGTTCACATGTTTGCGAGGGGGGGGCGGGACCCGGCATGTGGGCGGACTTGCCATGTGCTTGGTGTCCCCCCACATGTTAGAGAAATGAGTTGTAGGTGTGCGATTTTTCCCACATCTACAACCCATGCTGAATTAGGCCCATAGTTCTGTATGGCCCACTAGATGTCATGATTTGCATTTTACTATATGTGACTGCTCTTAATGTTTAGAATGTCAATTTCACACAAAGAAGGAGAGCTAGCATCTGCTGTTATTGTATCTGGGTTAAAGCAGTAATACAGTAGTCAGACAAATACTGTGAACTAGGGGGGTCATTCAGACTGGAATGCTGCAGCGGCCCTTTGGGGAGTTTGCTCCCGCACTCCGTAAAACCCAGTGAGATGCGAAAGCATCTCAGGGCTGCGACCGCATCTGCCTGATTGACAGGCAGAGGAGGTCGCGGGGTGGGAGGGGGCGTGCCAAACAACGCAGGAGTGTGGTCCGGACAACGCAGGTGTGTCCGGACCGTTTTGTGGGGGCGGGCCGTGGCAGCTGCATGCCGTCACACGCAGCCACTGCGACCTCATGGCGGCGATGCTTTTGCACCCGTACGGGGGGGGGGGGTGCCTGACATACGGGGCGGACTAGCCCTGCGCTGGGCATCCCCCCGCATGTCAGGGAAAATTAGCACATCTACGATCAGATCTGACTCGCCCCCTATGTGTGCACTCCACACACAGATATCAGTTGTGACACTTTCAATTTTTATCAAAGAATTTTACAATAAACATTACAACAATCATGAGAAGTAGCGAAGAGGGAACTAGGGGCACCAAACAGCTGAGAGAGGAGGGGAGGAGGAGGAATACTCTATTATATATATCATTTAACTATAGCAGTTAGGAGCATAACAGCAAATATGGCATATACGGGAACATGAGACATACTGGTCCGGATTCAAATGTTCACGCGCCCCCTATCTCCTGTCTAAATTGACGTGAGACAGAGGGGCGATATTCAAATGTTCTCCGTTTTCGTCCCTATCGTGCCCAGTCGGGTTTAGGCACGCAAAACACCTAAACCCGACTAAACTAATGGGCGCGATCGTGAAAAGACCCGTTTGGGCGCCCAAACGGGTCTCTTTCACACATTTCAGCCTGCTACCTCCATGGGCAGCAAGCTGAAATGATCTTGTCGCGCCCGTCGGCTGTAACATTAGAATACCGCTGCCGGGAGGGGGAGAGCACATTTGAATCCGGCCCATTGTATACTGTAATAGGCCCTACACACTGGCCGATTTTTTGAAAGATATGAATGATCTCGTTAAACTCGTTCATATCTTTCAGTGTGGAGGCTCCAGCGATGAACGATGCGCGTCCCCGCGCTCGTTCATCGCTGGTCCCCCGTCGGCTGTACATGCAGACCAATATGGACGATCTCGTCCATATTTGCCTGCACTTCAATGCAGCCGCGTGACGGGGGGAGTGAAGAAACTTCACTCCCCCCGTCACTGCCCCCCCCGCCGCCGGGTCGCCCGTTGGCCGTATCCGCCGTCGGGCAGCTCGGCGGCGGATCGGCTAGTGTGTAGGGCCCCTAAGATAGGTTGACGGAATGATGTGAAACAAATGCTCATTTGACTTAGGAATTGTTGAAGCAGGATGTTTAGTGTGACAATCACATCACTGTCGGTCGCTATTTGAGCAGAGGTGATGAATCTGAAGTCTAGCATTTATATTCTGGGGTCTCCATGTTGTACCTTCTCCAAAGAAGAGATAATCTTAGAGCGGCACGGGGGGAACTTATCACTTCCAGTACTGGGCTAGGGATGATCTGCTAGCAATAAGGTATCAGATATCTGCTGCGTGGGTAGTGAAGAAGTACTCCAATGTTCATGAATTAAACTGCCCTCCTTTCCATAATTCCTCCATCACCCAATATTGCAGTGGTTTCCAAAATTTTTCGAGTCAATGTGCCCTAGAGTATCAGAATGTTTTTGCACGGCACCCCTAGGCCAGGGTGCCTAGGCACCCAGCTTGAGAACCATTGTCATGTTGTGTGGCGTTTAACAGGAGGATTAGCATTTCTGAAGCAGTTCTGAATGATTACATGCACTAAGACATTTTTAATGTAGTTTGTAAAATCTTGTCTCATACCACATCTCTCAGGTGTTTTTGCAAATCTTAGGGCTAATTGAGATGTGGGTGGAGTTGCTATTGCTGCTCACATAGAAGCAGTGATAGCACTAATAGGGTAATGCAGCAGGGGCCGTCACGCATCCTAGGACACTGTATCGTATCTTCCCCAGCACCATGGGGCACGCAAGCTGGCTGCCACAATACCTACCAAGTGGCTAGGAAATCTCCGTCTTCTGACAGAGATCCTGGCATTCCCCCCCCCCAAAAAAAAAAAACGTCAGCAACACACCTCTATATGGAGAAACAGAGGCCATCGCCGCCCCCAAACAGCATCAGACTGTCACTAACTGATAGTCTGATGCTGGACTGCTTCCGAGGTCGCAGGACCAATTCGCGCATGCACAAAACGGGTCCTGCACATGCTCAAAGTACTATATTCGGTACTTTGCGGCTCACAAAGCAACTCCAACCACATCTACATTACCCCCTTCTAGCTATAATTTATCTAGTATATTCTATAAAATTATAGCTAGAGTCTGGTTTGATTTCTGCCTATGTGAGATGGAGGAGAAGAAAGTGTGGCCATAACTAGGTGTGTGCCAGTCGGCAACACCCGCAGGTCCGCGCCACAATGTGTGTCTGTGCTACCTAGTTGCAGCACCTGGCTAATTATTACAGTGTTAAATAGAACGGTAGCCAGACAGCGCTGCAGCTTGTGTCCGCACGCTCTGCCCCTCCTGGCTTCCCGCTCTGTGGTTGCAGCATCTACTACAGGTTGAGTATCCCGTATCCCATATCCAAATATCCGAAATACGGAATATTCCGAAATACAGACTTTTTGAGTGAGAATGAGATAGTGAAACTTTTGTTTTTTGATGGCTCAATGTACACAAACTTTGTTTAATACACACAGTTATTAAAAATATTGTATTAAATGACCTTCAGGCTGTGTGTATAAGGTGTATATGAAACATAAATGAATTGTGTGAATGTAGATACACTTTGTTTAATGCACAAAGTTATAAAAAATATTGGATAAAATTATCTTCAGGCTGTGTGTATAAGGTGTATATGAACCATAAATGCATTCTGTGCTTAGATTTAGGTCCCATCGCCATGATATATCATTATGGTATGCAATTATTCAAAAATACGGAAAAATCCGATATCCAAAATACCCCTGGTCCCAAGCATTTTGGATAAGGGATACTCAACCTGTATAAGGTGAAGTTGTGTGCTCCGGGGAGGGGGAAGCCCCTTCTACCTGGCAGGGGCTCAACCTGGCACGATGTGTATCAGGGGCTCTGCCTGGCATAATGTGTATTAGGGGCTCTACTGTGGTGTAATGTGTATAAGGGCCTCTACTGTGGTGTAATGTGTGTAAGGGGTACTACTGTGTGGTGTAATGTGAATAACAGACACTACTGTGCCATGTAATGTGAATTGGTACTATTATGTGGCCACGCCTCTTCCCCATAAAGCCACACCCCTATTTTTGTGGCACGATTTGTCTCTATTTTAAATACAGTGGGAGGGGGCACCAATTCTTTTTCTGGCACAAGGCACCAAAATGTCTAGTTACGGCACTGCTAGTGGTGAACGGAAAAATGCCACTGTGCCACAACTGTTCCCGACCAGATCTAGTATAAGTGGGTATGGGGGTCATTGGAACCAAAACTGTTTTAATGCATTTACTGACATTAAAAAAAGATACACTGGTAAAAATAAGGGTAATTCATTTGGCTGCCTCAGGGCTCAATGACTTTGAGATAACAGTGCAGTAAATTTAATACAACATAAAATTGCGTTTTTTAAAACGTCCTCTGAATGCTGAAAGATTAAGAGGTCAGCTGTGTAGTGCATCGTATTCCACACATTTACCTCAGCCCCATTAGCTCACTCGGTGAAAAATTGGGCCAAATATGAAAGAATGCTGTCATACGGGGAAGGTTTGCTGTGCAATGTCTACATGCATTAATCCCCTGCCTTACGATCTGCAGCCCTAAATATGTTATTGACTGAGCCACCAGCTCTTCCCATCTGTTGGGGTCACATGAAGGTTACCATAGTAACACAATTTTGCAGCAGAGAACAGGATGTGTTTTTTAAATAATGGCCTCTGACGCAGGGGCTGATTAATGCGTGTACAGTGAGAAGCGCCGGCTCATCTGAGACCCATTCACACCTTAGTTCAGAGACAGTTCACTGGGATATTTTCATGGTTAGACATGTGCTTGTATATTTATATACCCCATTTGCTGAGATATAACATATATCACATTAGAAATATATTTGGATAGAAAAGTAACTTGTAGTATACAAAGGGCATACTTTATGGAGAATCTGCAAATATCTGTGACTATCTGTAACTGGAAATCCTGATTTTCACACGCATACGAAACAAATACAGTTTTCTAGGTTAAAGATTTTTTATCTTCATTTTATTTACATGAAACATGATAAAAGTGATAGGTAGCAAATTGGTTTAATACAAAGAAAGGTCTGGGTGATATGTTCTGCCATTTGGGATGGCTCCTTGCTATAAGTTCTTGACAGTTTTTTTTTTGTCTCTGTACCTTGGTAGTAGCTTATTCTCCTATGTCATTGATTTATTGCTCCTTTGGGCAGGGCCGCCATCAGGGGGTGCTGGGGGCACTGCTGTTCCAGGCCCAGCCTTTCTGACAAAGAAGAGAGGGCCTGGGCTGCTCATGCCACCGTCCGTCCCCGTACATCCGCCGCCATCTGCATCGCTTTGTTGAAAATGCACCTTCTAAGATGGCCTCCACCTTAGAGAAGACAGTTTTTAAAGATACTAGAGGAAGCACCTCTAGTACCTTCAATATGTCTCCTATGAGGCGGTGGCCATTTTGGGAGGGACATTTTCAATAGAGAGATACGGATGGCGGCGGATGTACGAGGACAGACGGTGGCATGAGCAGACCCTCAGCAGCAGCAGTGGCCCAGGGAGAGAGGGGAATCCCCTGACAACGAGCAGAACCCATGACAACGAGCAGAAACCCTGACAACGAGCAGGTACTGACATAATTACTCTGTGGGGCATACTATGATGACAAGGGCATTAATGTGGGGGCATGATATGGTGTCAGAGGCATTTCTATGGGGGGCATAATATGGAGACGGGGGCATAACATAGTGTCAGGGGCATTACTGTGTGGGGTATAATATGGTGACAGAGGCATTACTGTAAGGTCATAATACGGTGTCAGGGGCATTACTGTGGGGACTTAATATGGTGTAAGAAGCATAATATGGTGTTACTCTGTATGTGAATAGGAATTTTATGTTATTTTTTAATAAACATTTATTTTAAAATTTTAATCTTTTTTTTTTGGGTGGGGGGGGGGGGATGCCTAGTTTGTCAGTCCCGGGCCCTACAATTTCTGATGACAGCCCTGCCTTTGGGAATATTATGGTCCTAGAACACTGTGCCATGTTTGAACAAGCACTCTGCATTCTATGCTTTGGGTATATTGCTTCCAGAGCCGGCCCTAACCAATATGATGCCCTAGGCAAGATTTTGGCTGGTGCCCCCTAGCACCACCGCTGGTTCCGCCTCTGACCTTGCACCTCTTTCCCAGCACCATCACCCCTCATCCATACCAGTCCTTATTTTGGGGTTTGTACCCCCTATATTTTAAATAGGAACAGTTCGCACTTTGGCGCACAGCCCAAAAAGGAGTGTGTTTTTGCTGGCAAGGGGCATGGACACACAATAGTAACCCCAATTCCAATTATGCCACACAGTACTGCAACTTTATTCACATTTGATCATGCAATAGTGTCCATAATTTATATTACATCCCACAGTAGTATCACTTTCTTATAAACGTTACTCCTCACAGTAGAGCCCCTTATTCACATTACATCACACTGAATTGCTCCTTATTCACATTGCACCACACCCTATCGCTCTTTATTCACATTAGACAACACAGTAGTGCCCTTTCTATACGCAATGCCACATAGTAGAGCACCTTATACACATAATGCCACACATTAGTAATGCATTTATACACATAATTCCACACAGTAATGCCCCTTATACATTTGAGATACATTATTAATGTCCTTATAAACATAATGCACCTTACACATTATGACAACCTTTATTAATGCCCTTTTACACATAATGTCCCTTACACATATGCCGCATATTATTAATGCCCTTATACACATAATGACATGCATAGTGCCCCCTACACATTTGCTGCACATTATTAGTGTCCCTATACACATAATGACACACATACAGTAGTACCCTGTTACACATATGTCACACATTATTAATGCCCTTATACACATAATGACACATATAGTGCCCCTTACACATATGTTGCACATTACTAATGCATTTTTACATGACACACATAATGCTCCTTACACATATTCCGAACACTACTGCCCAACCAACCCACTCATATGCACACATCACTCACACTGCCACTAACATTGTGACCTCTGCCTCTGCTTGGATACAGTTGTGTCCTCATAAATCTTGCCTCAATGCTAACGTCGGGCACCTTTTTTTTATGAAAATGCATCTTATTTGCATTGGTATGTGGCTAGGATGCACAAGCAGCTTCTGCTGATTAAAATGATATGCTGTGTGAGACTGTGGCTGTATCTGCATATGAAATGCTATACACAGAATATAGGCATGCCACATATCATTTTAATCAGCAGAAGCTGCTGATGCCCCTAGGCATATCAAATGCCCTAGGCAATTGCCTAGTTTGCCTATGCCTATGGCCGGCTCTGATTGCTTCAACGTGTTTTCTCTGTTTGAGTTGTTGTATACTGCTTTTATATACTGTAATGTTACGTATGCCTGAATAAAGATAATGAAACAGAAAATGAGGATGGATCCCGCAAATACTATATCTGCAAATTGTGCATGTGCCAGAGAAAGCAATCCCTGACTGTGCATGCTCCATAACATGCGTATGCACCAAGACTGAAGAGAGAGATGAATTTTCAACCAATCAGCTCATAACTGTTATTTTTCAAGCACAGCCTGTAACATGGTAGTTAGGAGCTGATTGGTTGGTATTTTATTTCTCTCCACTTTATCTCTCTGTACGTTTTGATACATAAGCCCCTAAGATTGAAAAAGCGGATGGATTGATTTATCTGTTGATGGTGAAATGGGTACGACCATGCGATCGCACAGAACTGATCCATATGTTGGGGGGTCATGGGAGCATTATGGGTATGTAGGCAGACTTTGGAGCTCTTTTATGGCATGTGAATGAAAACAGATGGAATGTTTGTTTCAGGACAGATCACTTGCACCCAACACGGGGTGAGTGTAAGTCCTGTTGCTAATGTTGATGATCAGTGGAAGAAGTGGGCCGGTATGTGGCGGTATAGCATTCTGGCACTTCTTCCACTGACCCGGAAGTCTTTTTTTTAAATTAAATTAAAGTGTTTGCAGCAGGAGGCGAGGGAAGTGGCCAGCCTGCTGCACTAAGGATGCTGCTCCCGTCCCTCTCTGCCCGGCGCCCACGCCGACTAGGCGGCTGTGTAGAGCGCCGGACCTATGAGGCTCTAGGCTCACAGCTGCCCGCTGCTCACAGCTGCCCGCCGTTGACCGCTGCCCACCGCAGACCAGAAATGGCGGCGGTCAGAGGGACCTCACAGCCGCCGCACTGAAGGCCTCCTTCTCACCGCCGCCACCGTCGATGCCCATGGGCTCCTCCGCCGCCACCGACCACAGTCCCTTCCACGGCTCATCTCAGGTAATGTTCCCCTGCTTCCCTATGTCCCTCTGTTACTCTCCCTGTCCCTGCTGTCACTGTCCCTGCTGTCACTCTCCCTGTCCCTGCTGTCACTCTCTCTGTCACTGCTGTCACTTTCTCTCCCTGTCCCTGAATTGTGGATCACACTGTGTGGCATATTGTGAATTTTGGTTCATACTGTGTGGCATATTGTGAATTTTGGCTCATTCCGTTTGGCATATAATGAATTTTGTCTCATTCTGTGTGGCATAATGTGAATTTTGGCTCATTCTGTGGGAATTTTGGCTCATTCAGTATGGCATAATGTGAATTTTGGTTAATTCTGTGTGCTATAATGTGAATTTCAGCTCATACCGTGTGCTATAATGTGAATTTCGGCTCATACCATGCGCTATAATTTAGATTTCGGCTCATACCATGTGCTATAATGTGAATTTTGGCTCATACCGTGTGCTATAATGTGAATTTTGACTCATACCATGTGCTATAATGTGAATTTCGGCTCATACCGTGTGCTATGATGTGAATTTCGGCTCATACTATGTGCTATAATGTGTATTTCGGCTCATACAGTATGCTATAATGTGAATTTCGGCTCATACATTATGCTATAATGTGAATTTAGGCTCATACCATGTGCTATAATGTGAATTTCGGCTCATACTGTGTGCTATAATGTGAATTTCGGCTCATACAGTTTGCTATAATGTGAATTTCGGCTCATACTGTGTGCTGTAATGTGAATTTGGCTCATACTGTGTGGTATAAGGTGAAAGTGGCACCAATACTAGATAGTATAAGGGGTCCTACTACACTGATGAACACGTCCCCTTTTGAGTGGCCACGCCCCTCTTTCCGAAGGCGCGCGCATAATTGCAACCTTCACTTTTCCATACCCCCACTTCAAAATTTCCACTTCGACCACTGATGATGATATTATGGACCAAAAAGCAGTGTGCAACCAAAGCTTCTGATGGACATATAATTGGCATACATGGGCAGATACGTTCATTAGAATTAGGTAGTAAGCAGGCGGCCAAACAGGAAAGCGGCAGCAGATACACACAACTCAGAATCTGTCTAAGTTCCGATGACTATGGCCGGAAAACCCGACCCAGGTGAAGAAAATGACCACTGCTGCACGGGGAGACTAGGTTCAAAGGCGCTGCTGCAGCCGGGACTTAGTCCGGAGGCTGCAATGATGTGAGTGGCCACACATTAAGGGGAGTGGGAGCACCGGCTCCCAATACCCCACAACTGAGGAGACAGTACTGTGTGCCTGCAGCCAGAGTCCAGCTGCTACGGTGATTCAGGGCTGTGAGTTGCACGATGCTGGGACTGGGAGCTTGGCCCACTAAGAGTTAAAGCTTTACCGCTCCATGCCAGCTAGTTGCTGCAGCTAGGCAGCGGAGTGTGCGGAATGTGCACAGTGTCCCAGTCCCAGAGTGGTAACTTGCATTTAACCTCCAGTGCACTGCACTGGCGGAACTACCGCCAGTGCAGGCAGTGCCTTGCACTGGGGCCCGCCACTGTCAAGGGGCCCAAAGCCAACGCGGCATGTAATGAGTCAAACTGACCATTACATGCCGCTGTCCGGCGAAAGCCTCTCCTCTCGCTTACCCCGTCACTTGGTCTGTTTGATCTTCTGAGCTGGTCCACCGTGCTGTATTGCCAGCGTCGCGGCGTCACTACGCATGACCCCACGCCAGCCCGTCCCTGCTGCTGCCGCTGACTCAGAGGAGCTGAGCTGCTGAGCAGCGGCACAGCACTTCCGGCCACACTGGAGCCTGTTGCCTCCAGGCTCCAGCCCTGAAGAGGGCAACTGACTCCTCCGCTGTTTCCCGACCATCAGCAGTGGCTGGCTGGGTAGGGTGACATATTCCCCCCCCGCTGGTACACTTTAGAGGTTTTGGGGCCGCTGCAACGGCAGCAAGGGAAAGGCTCCTCCTCCCTTTACAATCAGGCAGCGGCTGCAGCCAGGATGACTGGGCTCCGCAGCCCCTCTCAGAGACGCGGGCAAGGAGATGTGATCGCTGCCCCCAGCCTGCTGCATCAAGAAATATTGCTGAGCTGGCGGCCACTGCCATGAAATGCTACCATAGCTGCTCACCAGCCCGCGCTGTCCCTGGCTCCGTTACACGTGCTTGACCCCGGCTAGTTCTTCCGATTCCTGCTCCAGAAAGGCAGAATCTTAGCATGCACAAAGGAGAGCAGAGCTGATACCTGCCTTGGAACCTCACATCCTGGGAGGAACAGCCACAATCATCCAAACAGGTAAAAACTGCCTGTCATGGTGATCTTTAGATATTCGGTATGTGAAGGGGGGGTTGATAGCAGTGGCGTAACTACTGCCCCCGCAGCCCTCGCGGTGGCTTGGGGGCGAGGGGCTGCGGGGGCGCCACTGACTTAGCACAGATTGACATGCGGACGAGCGTCCGCATGTCAATCTGCGGTCTCCTCCCTCCGCTGCTGTGTTGGAAGGACACGGAGGACACAGCGCGCGCCTCTCCCGTGTCCCTTCTGGCTCTCCGGCCGGTCTAATAAAGGAAGTGCCGTTCGTGAGCTCTGATTGGCTCACGAACCGGCACTTCCTTTATTAGACCGTCCGGAGAGCCAGGAGGGACACGGGAGAGGCGCACGCTGTGTCCTCCGTGTCCTTCCAACACAAAGGAGGAGGGAGGAGGGGAGCAGGCACTGTGGGGGAATATCTGGCACTGGGGGCATATACCTGGCACTGTGGGGGAATATCTGGCACTGGGGGCATATACCTGGCACTGTGGGGGAATATTTGGCACTGGGGGGAGCAGGCACTGAGGGGGCATATGTGGCACTGTGGGGGAATATCTGGCACTGGGGGCATATACCTGGCACTGTGGGGGAATATCTGGCACTGGGGGGAGCAGGCACTGAGGGGGCATATGTGGCACTGTGGGGGAATATCTGGCACTAGGGGCATATACCTGGCACTGTGGGGGAATATCTGGCACTGGGGGCATATGTGGCACTGGGGGGGGGGTATATTTGGCACTGGGGGCATGTACCTGGCACTGTGGGGGAATATCTGGCACTGAAGGCATATGTGGCACTTGGGGGGTATATTTGGCACTGGGGGCATGTACCTGGCACTGTGGGGGAATATCTGGCACTGGGGGCATATGTGGCACTGGGTGGGGGGGGGGTATATTTGGCACTGGGGGCATGTACCTGGCACTGTGGGGGAATATCTGGCACTGGGGGCATATGTGGCACTTGGGGGGTATATTTGGCACTAGGGGCATGTACCTGGCACTGTGGGGGAATATCTGGCACTGGGGGCATATACCTGGCACTGTGGGGGAATATCTGGCACTGGGGGCATATGTGGCACTGGGTGGGGGGGTATATTTGGCACTGGGGGCATGAACCTGGCACTGTGGGGGACTATCTGGCACTGGGGGCATATGCCTGGCACTGTGGGGGAATATCTGGCACTGGGGGCATATGTGGCACTGGGAGCACGGCCCTAGCAACAAGCACTACCCCCTAGTAACGAGCATGACACCCAGTGCATGAAACCCCTGGCAACGAGCATGACACCCTGAGCATGAAAACCCCTGGCACCGTGCATGGAACCAAGAGCATGAAAACCCTGGCAACGAGCAGGTAATTTAAAAGTAATTAGAAGCCATACTGTAGAACTTAATGTGTAATGGGCATTACGGTGTGTGGCATAATGTATCACGGACATTGCGGTGTGTGTCATAATGTGTCAGGCATTACCAGTGCCAGATTAAGGTGCTCATGGGCCTGGAGCTGAAATTTATGAAGGGCCTATTGTGTGCTGTTGCAGGGGCGGGGGCGCTGGTGTATCTATAATGGGTACAAGGTGTGCGGTGCATATGGGACACTGGGTCCATGGGGACCCACACACTGCACCCATTTGATTATACTCACCGCTCCGTCGGTCCGACTCCAGCTGCAGAGCTTCAAATATCACTCAGAAAGTGGCAGCCGTGGCCATTTTCCGGTGATTCATGTATGCACAATAAAGTCGTCCCCAGGAGCGCAAAGCGGTGTGTAACCAGCATGGCGTGGGGAGGGTAGTGGGAGGCTACTGATACAGGTATGTCACCAGTTGTGTATTTAATATATGTGTGTGTGTAGGCAAGTTTGAAAAGTATAAAGATGTATCTATTTATCATGAAAGGTAGATATAGAGAAGACAGACAGAAGAGTGTCACTGGGGGGGGGGAATGCAATTTTTTTGAGCGCCCAACAGAACTAATAAATTGTTTTGCCGATAGGGCATGACTGCATGATTTCTGCTCACAGCTTCTGCAAAAAATTGCCATTTCATCAGCATGCCGAATAGTTTATATGGGTTTAGCGATTTACGTAGCTAACCCCAGTGCTTTTGGGTGTGATAAGTAATGGGCGTCCGCGATACTCGCTTCCATTACAGTTGAATAGCTGTAGGGCACCCAAGGACCATTTGGATTTCCCCAACTATGTTCAAGGACACAGTGCGTCTCATCCAAAATACTGTTATACACATTTTGCACAACAATAGTAGGACCCCTTATACTATCTAGTACTGGTGCCCCTTTCACATTATACCACACAGTATGAGACGAATTTCACATTATAGCACACAGAATGAGCCGAAATTCACATTATAGCTCACAGTATGAGCCAAAATTCACATTAGAGCACGCAGTAGAAGCCAAAATTCACATTAGAGCACGCAGTATGAGCTGAAATTCACATTAGAGCACGCAGTAGAAGCCAAAATTCACATTAGAGCACGCAGTAGAACCTAGAGATGAGCGCCGGAAATTTTTCGGGTTTTGTGTTTTGGTTTTGGGTTCGGTTCCGCGGCCGTGTTTTGGGTTCGACCGCGTTTTGGCAAAACCTCACCGAATTTTTTTTGTCGGATTCGGGTGTGTTTTGGATTCGGGTGTTTTTTTTAAAAAACACTAAAAAACAGCTTAAATCATAGAATTTGGGGGTCATTTTGATCCCAAAGTATTATTAACCTCAAAAACCATAATTTACACTCATTTTCAGTCTATTCTGAATACCTCACACCTCACAATATTATTTTTAGTCCTAAAATTTGCACCTAGGTCGCTGGATGACTAAGCTAAGCGACCCTAGTGGCCGACACAAACACCGGGCCCATCTAGGAGTGGCACTGCAGTGTCACGCAGGATGTCCCTTCCAAAAAACCCTCCCCAAACAGCACATGACGCAAAGAAAAATTAAAGAAAAAAGAGGTGCAAGATGGAATTGTCCTTGGGCCCTCCCACCCACCCTTATGTTGTATAAACAGGACATGCACACTTTAACCAACCCATCATTTCAGTGACAGGGTCTGCCACACGACTGTGACTGAAATGACGGGTTGGTTTGGACCCCCACCGAAAAAGAAGCAATTAATCTCTCCTTGCACAAACTGGCTCTACAGAGGCAAGATGTCCACCTCATCATCATCCTCCGATATATCACCGTGTACATCCCCCTCCTCACAGATTATCAATTCGTCCCCACTGGAATCCACCATCTCAGCTCCCTGTGTACTTTGTGGAGGCAATTGCTGCTGGTCAATGTCTCCACGGAGGAATTGATTATAATTCATTTTAATGAACATCATCTTCTCCACATTTTCTGGATGTAACCTCGTACGCCGATTGCTGACAAGGTGAGCGGCGGCACTAAACACTCTTTCGGAGTACACACTTGTGGGAGGGCAACTTAGGTAGAATAAAGCCAGTTTGTGCAAGGGCCTCCAAATTGCCTCTTTTTCCTGCCAGTATAAGTACGGACTGTGTGACGTGCCTACTTGGATGCGGTCACTCATATAATCCTCCACCATTCTTTCAATGGTGAGAGAATCATATGCAGTGACAGTAGACGACATGTCCGTAATCGTTGTCAGGTCCTTCAGTCCGGACCAGGTGTCAGCATCAGCAGTCGCTCCAGACTGCCCTGCATCACCGCCAGCGGGTGGGCTCGGAATTCTGAGCCTTTTCCTCGCACCCCCAGTTGCGGGAGAATGTGAAGGAGGAGATGTTGACAGGTCGCGTTCCGCTTGACTTGACAATTTTCTCACCAGCAGGTCTTTCAACCCCAGCAGACTTGTGTCTGCCGGAAAGAGAGATCCAAGGTAGGCTTTAAATCTAGGATCGAGCACGGTGGCCAAAATGTAGTGCTCTGATTTCAACAGATTGACCACCCGTGAATCCTTGTTAAGCGAATTAAGGGCTCCATCCACAAGTCCCACATGCCTAGCGGAATCGCTCCGTGTTAGCTCCTCCTTCAATGTCTCCAGCTTCTTCTGCAAAAGCCTGATGAGGGGAATGACCTGACTCAGGCTGGCAGTGTCTGAACTGACTTCACGTGTGGCAAGTTCAAAGGGCATCAGAACCTTGCACAACGTTGAAATCATTCTCCACTGCGCTTGAGACAGGTGCATTCCACCTCCTATATCGTGCTCAATTGTATAGGCTTGAATGGCCTTTTGCTGCTCCTCCAACCTCTGAAGCATATAGAGGGTTGAATTCCA
Source organism: Pseudophryne corroboree (assembly GCF_028390025.1). Classification (NCBI taxonomy): domain Eukaryota; kingdom Metazoa; phylum Chordata; class Amphibia; order Anura; family Myobatrachidae; genus Pseudophryne; species Pseudophryne corroboree. The sequence continues at coordinate 1,132,005,003 of NC_086444.1, read as the reverse complement.
CCTCGTTACCACTTCTTGCTTCAGATGATGGCAGGGCAGGTTCAGTAGTTTTTGGTGGTGCTCCAGTCTTCTGTACGTGGTGCCTGTACGCCGAAAGTGTCCCGCAATTCTTCTGGCCACCGACAGCATCTCTTGCACGCCCCTGTCGTTTTTTTAAAAAATTCTGCTGCCAACTCAGAAGACTTCAAACTCTTCTTGACACAAACATACCTTAACTATACACAGGATAACGCAGCACATGTTAACGACACAAACCTCTTCTGGCAGGCTTCCAAACCCGTCCTTAGAGGACAGATCATCTCTTATGTTGCCACCAGGAAAAGGCAACTCAGGGAGAGGATGGCAGAGGCGTCCCTTCAGGTAGCCTCGACCTATTCCCAATTACTAGCCGACCCATCTGAAACCAACAGAAAACTATACAAAGACACCAAATCAATCTATGACACTCTTTGTGCCGAACAGGCCAAATTATTCCTATCCTTCCAATCTAATAAATACTTTCGCTGGGGTAATCGCCCAGGGAAACTATTAGCAAACATGGTAAAAACCCATGCAACACCTAAGTACATCACCTCAATTAGAGACATAGACAGACCCCCCTCAACAACACAGGAACAGATTAGCGACACCTTCTTAACTTTCTTTGAGAAATTATACACTGCACCACATGACAACCCCACGGCAGGAATAGATTTCCTGACACAGGCGAATCTCCCCACACTCTCTGAAAGCGATAGAGACCTACTTACCAGTCCCGTAACTGCAGCAGAATTGGAACTAACCATCAAATCTCTCCCAAATGGGAAATCCCCAGGACCCGACGGTATGTCAGCATCTTATTACAAATTACTTCTCCCACACCTAAACGAACACCTCAGGCGGTTATACAATTCCCTCCTGGAGGGACATCCCGCCCCAACAGATTTTAACACTGCCCGAATCATAGTCCTCCCCAAACCCAACAAGGATCACACATTAGTATCATCCTACCGCCCAATTTCACTGTTGAACCAAGACTTTAAAATATTCACAAAGATCCTTGCCACCCGCCTACAAGCAGTCCTACCAAAATTACTACATCCTGCCCAGACAGGCTTCATGCGTAATAAACACTCAGTACACAATATTCGCTCACTACTAGCAGCTATGTATAAAACCCATGATTCACAGGAATTAGACAATATGGTACTGAGCTGTGACGCAGATAAAGCCTTTGACCGAGTGTCCTGGGCCCACATAGATAGATTACTTAGACTTCAAAATTTTGGTACTGCTTTTGTCAAGGTATTTCACATCATCTATCAAACACCACAAGCCTTCCTGACGGTGAACGGTCACAATTCAAGACTATTCTCCTTACATCGCGGCACCAGACAGGGTTGCCCCCTATCCCCTCTATTATTTAACTTAGCCTTAGATCCCCTCCTTCGCCATTTCTGCAGAGAAAATAGATGGAGCGGCATAAAACTAGCTAATCACGAAATCAAATTCTCAGCATTTGCTGATGACATTCTACTTTATTTTAGCAATCCCCGACAAGCCATGCCATACCTACTTGACATCCTGGACTCATTCGAACTAGTCTCTGGCTTCAAAATTAATCCATCCAAAACGGAAGCATTAGCCTTCTTTCCTTCTATGAGGACAGGCTGGGGAGAAACTTTCCCATTTCACTGGGCCACAAACAATTGCATTACCTACCTAGGGATTAAATTCCCTGACCACCCCTCTAAACTATACTCACTTAATTTCCCCCCAATATTGGCCAAGACATATGCAGACTTCGCCAAATGGTCTCACCTCCCCCTTACATACACAGGCAGGAGCCACTTGTACAAAATTATAAGTTTTCCCCGCCTACTTTATGTACTACAGATGCTCCCACTGATCCCACCCAAACACATACTAGCTCAACTAGACAAAGCACTGTCCAAATTTATTTGGGCGGATAAACACCCTAGATTCTCGTTATTCAAATTACGCCAACCTCGCTCCCTCGGAGGCCTTAATTTACCATGCCTTTATTCCTATGCCTTGGCAGCTAACTACAGAATCGCTTTGGACTGGATTGGCGGATATGATGTATACGCCAACACACAGTTGGAGCAGTCTTTTGCCCCATCCCAGGCCCTGGTATCCTTATTACACACCACACCCACCTCCATACCACACTGCATGTCAGATAACATACTCATCTCCTCCACCTGCGCTGCATGGAGACAAACCCGAGCTCGACTGAAGATATCACGATACACATCATTATTTTTACCTCTTTGGAACAACCCTGACTTCAAGCCTCACACCACCTCCCCCATATTTCAGACTTGGTACAATGGTGGACTAAAATACATTCATCATTTCTTACATGCCGAAACTCTAACCTTACTTACACAATCTCAACTCATAACACGCTTTCCATCCTTACCAATCCCAATTTTTCCATTCCTTCAAGCATGTAGTTACGTACAAAAGGTTACATCCACACTAATTGCACAGGATAACTCCCACACCCTGGACAACACATTACGACGCACCCAAGATGGTAGATTTCCCACAGCACTCATATATACACATTCCCGCACCCTATTGGATGTAGAAACTGGCTCAACAGGCCTCCTAAAGTGGAAGCTAGAATTCCCAGACCTCACAATGAAACTAATTCTGGAAGCCAACACATACTTGGACAAAACACTAGGCTCAGTCACATACTCAGAAATGCACCAAAAAATTTTACATAGAGCATATATCACTCCCAAACTGCGACACCTGATTGGAGCAGCTCCATCATCTCACTGCTTCAAATGCACTGCTCCAGAAGCAGATCTTGTACACTGCCTATGGTCGTGTCCTAAGGTACACACACTCTGGCAGACACTCCAGTCATATATTACAACAGAATTACAGCTACAATTTATCATCACAAAGACATGGGCATTCTGGGGCATATTCCCAAAACAACACCCCCCCGGGCTAGCCAAAGGACAACGCATCCTCTTAATTAAACTGGCAGCAGCCACAAAAAAAACAATCCTATCACAATGGATATCCACCGACTCAATCCCCATCACATTACTACATCCTAGGATCTCTCACCTATTCCACCTAGACTGGACCAATACCGCCCTACAGAAAGACAAATTGACTGAGAAATTTTTTCACATTTGGCTACCCTATATCCAGACCCTCCCCCAGGTTACAAAGGAAGCTTTACGGAAATGCTTCAAAGACACCAAATGGTATTTGCAGGAGACATTGGACTCTACACCTCCCCCCTTTTGAACCACCGACTCTATACCACACATGTATATCGCTTAACTTCCCAACACTCCAAAGGCTACTACACACCCTCTACAGTTACCATACTATTACTACCTAGGGCTTACTCGGAGTAGAATTGTATTTCTTGTACTATCTGTTCATAATGTAATGTATTATACTGTTCATATAATGCACACTGTTAAACCTGTTTCACTGGTAATTCACCGGTCAATAAAAACACTTTGAAAAAAAAAAAAAAATTCTGCACCACCAAATTCAAGGTATGTGCAAAACATGGGACGTGCTGGAATTTGCCCATATTTAATGCACACACAATATTGCTGGCGTTGTCCGATGCCACAAATCCACAGGAGAGTCCAATTGGGGTAAGCCATTCCGCGATGATCTTCCTCAGTTGCCGTAAGAGGTTTTCAACTGTGTGCGTATTCTGGAAAGCGGTGATACAAAGCGTAGCCTGCCTAGGAAAGAGTTGGCGTTTGCGAGATGCTGCTACTGGTGCCGCCGCTGCTGTTCTTGCGGCGGGAGTCCATACATCTACCCAGTGGGCTGTCACAGTCATATAGTCCTGACCCTGCCCTGCTCCACTTGTCCACATGTCCGTGGTTAAGTGGACATTGGGTACAATTGCATTTTTTAGGACACTGGTGAGTCTTTTTCTGACGTCCGTGTACATTCTCGGTATCGCCTGCCTAGAGAAGTGGAACCTAGATGGTATTTGGTAACGGGGGCACACTGCCTCAATAAATTGTCTAGTTCCCTGTGAACTAACGGCGGATACCGGACGCACGTCTAACACCAACATAGTTGTCAAGGCCTCAGTTATCCGCTTTGCAGCAGGATGACTGCTGTGATATTTCATCTTCCTCGCAAAGGACTGTTGGACAGTCAATTGCTTACTGGAAGTAGTACAAGTGGGCTTACGACTTCCCCTCTGGGATGACCATCGACTCCCAGCAGCAACAACAGCAGCGCCAGCAGCAGTAGGCGTTACACGCAAGGATGCATCGGAGGAATCCCAGGCAGGAGAGGACTCGTCAGAATTGCCAGTGACATGGCCTGCAGGACTATTGGCATTCCTGGGGAAGGAGGAAATTGACACTGAGGGAGTTGGTGGGGTGGTTTGCGTGAGCTTGGTTACAAGAGGAAGGGATTTACTGGTCAGTGGACTGCTTCCGCTGTCGCCCAAAGTTTTTGAACTTGTCACTGACTTATTATGAATGCGCTGCAGGTGACGTATAAGGGAGGATGTTCCGAGGTGGTTAACGTCCTTACCCCTACTTATTACAGCTTGACAAAGGCAACACACGGCTTGACACCTGTTGTCCGCTTTTCTGTTGAAATACCTCCACACTGAAGAGCTGATTTTTTTGGTATTTTCACCAGGCATGTCAACGGCCATATTCCTCCCACGGACAACAGGTGTCTCCCCGGGTGCCTGACTTAAACAAACCACCTCACCATCAGAATCCTCCTGGTCAATTTCCTCCCCAGCGCCAGCAACACCCATATCCTCCTCATCCTGGTGTACTTCAACACTGACATCTTCAATCTGACTATCAGGAACTGGACTGCGGGTGCTCCTTCCAGCACTTGCAGGGGGCGTGCAAATGGTGGAAGGCGCATGCTCTTCACGTCCAGTGAAGGTCAGGCATCGCAACCGACACAATTGGACTCTCCTTGTGGATTTGGGATTTCGAAGAACGCACAGTTCTTTGCGGTGCTTTTGCCAGCTTAAGTCTTTTCAGTTTTCTAGCGAGAGGCTGAGTGCTTCCATCCTCATGTGAAGCTGAACCACTAGCCATGAACATAGGCCAGGGCCTCAGCCGTTCCTTGCCACTCCGTGTGGTAAATGGCATATTGGCAAGTTTACGCTTCTCCTCCGACAATTTTATTTTAGGTTTTGGAGTCCTTTTTTTACTGATATTTGGTGTTTTGGATTTGACATGCTCTGTACTATGACATTGGGCATCGGCCTTGGCAGACGACGTTGCTGGCATTTCATCGTCTCGGCCATGACTAGTGGCAGCAGCTTCAGCACGAGGTGGAAGTGGATCTTGATCTTTCCCTAATTTTGGAACCTCAACATTTTTGTTCTCCATATTTTAATAGGCACAACTAAAAGGCACCTCAGGTAAACAATGGAGATGGATGGATACTAGTATACTTATGGATGGACTGCCGAGTGCCGACACAGAGGTAGCTACAGCCGTTGACTACCGTACTGTACTGTGTCTGCTGCTAATATAGACTGGATGATAATGAGATGTAGTATGTATGTATAAAGAAGAAAGAAAAAAAAAACCACGGGTAGGTGGTATACAATTATGGATGGACTGCCGAGTGCCGACACAGAGGTAGCTACAGCCGTGAACTACCGTACTGTGTCTGCTGCTAATATAGACTGGTTGATAATGAGATGTAGTATGTATAAAGAAGAAAGAAAAAAAAAACCACGGGTAGGTGGTATACAATTATGGATGGACTGCCGAGTGCCGACACAGAGGTAGCTACAGCCGTGGACTACCGTACTGTACTGTGTCTGCTGCTAATATAGACTGGATGATAATGAGATGTAGTATGTATAAAGAAGAAAGAAAAAAAAAACCACGGGTAGGTGGTATACAATTATGGATGGACTGCCGAGTGCCGACACAGAGGTAGCTACAGCCGTGGACTACCGTACTGTACTGTGTCTGCTGCTAATATAGACTGGATGATAATGAGATGTAGTATGTATAAAGAAGAAAGAAAAAAAAAAACACGGGTAGGTGGTATACAATTATGGATGGACTGCCGAGTGCCGACACAGAGGTAGCTACAGCCGTGAACTACCGTACTGTGTCTGCTGCTAGTAGACTGGATGATAAATAATGATATAAAAATATATATATATCACTACTGCAGCCGGACAGGTATATATTATATAATGACGGACCTGCTGGAGTGGACACTGTCTGTCAGCAGAATGAGTTTTTTAATTTTTATAGAATAAAAAAACACCACACAAGTCACACGACGAGTGTACTTTTTCAGGCAGACATTCAATCACAATATACTATACTGGTGGTCAGTGTGGTCAGGTCACTGGTCACAGTGGTCAGTGGTCAGTCACACTGGCAGTGGCACTCTGGCAGCAAAAGTGTGCACTGTTTAATATGTACTCCTGGCTCCTGCTATAACCTATAACTGCTCCCCAGTCTCCCCCACAATTAAGCTGTGTGAGCACAGTCAGATATTATACATAGATGATGCAGCACACTGGGCTGAGCACAGATATGGTATGTGAGTGTGACTGAGTCACTGTGTATCGTTTTTTTCAGGCAGAGAACAAGAACAGAACGGATTATTAAATAATAATAAATTATAAAACTGCACTGGTGGTCAGGTCACTGGTCATCAGTCACTAGTATAACTCCTCCTAAGCTCCAGTAAGTAAATGAAGTGTCTCACTCTCACTCTCCTATCTATTTTAATTTCTAAACGGAGAGGACGCCAGCCACGTCCTCTCCCTATCAATCTCAATGCACGTGTGAAAATGGCCGCGACGCGCGGCTCCTTATATAGAATCCGAGTCTCGCGATAGAATCCGAGCCTCGCGAGAATCCGACAGCGTGATGATGACGTTCGGGCGCGCTCGGGTTAACCGAGCAAGGCGGGAAGATCCGAGTCGCTCGGACCCGTGTAAAAAAACATGAAGTTCGGGCGGGTTCGGATTCAGAGAAACCGAACCCGCTCATCTCTAAGTAGAAGCCACAATTCACATTAGAGCACTCAGTAGAAGCCAAAATTCACATTAGAGCACTCGGTAGGAGCCGAAATTCACATTATGACACATATCTACATACTCACAGCCACATACAGTAGATACACACACACACGTCACACACACACACACACACACACACACACACACACACACATATATACATATACACACACAGTCAGCTATATATATATATATATATATATATATACACACACACATACACATATATACACACACACACACTGTATATACATTTACATACAAAGTCACATATACATACACACACTGTCCCCACCCTGATGCTCCATGAGTTCCCCACTGCTCACCAGTTGCCGGGTAGCTGGGGTATCAGCATGCAGGAGCCAGGCAGCTGTGCAGCGTGAGCTGGCCACTTGGGTTGTCATCAGGCGAAAGCCAGAGATGGGCAGCGGAGCTGTCAGGGGGGCGGGATCCGGAGCCCTGGCGTAATCAGGCCGCATGCGGAGAGCCGAACCTTGTAGCCGCACGTTTGACAGGGCCCAGGGAAGGGAGCCGGACACTGTACTATTTCAAATCTGCCGCGGCCGCTCCTGATTGGCTGCCGGTCCACGGCTCCGCGGCAGATTTGAAATAGTAGCTCTGTGGTCAGCTTGCTGCTGCGGCGGGCCGTCAACCCAGAGGGATCAGTCAGTTTCCCAGGCTCCGGCTGATTTCAAGTACTTGTTTCCTGTCTGCTGTTACTGTTTCTTTCAGGGCAGGTCACGGAAGGTAGTGGTCACTGGTCGGGATGGGCAGCCCATTTGCGCCGTCACTCGTTTCCCATCACTTCCTCCCTCCCTGAGCGGCTGCGCCTCCTGTAAGCGTATGGGGTGCTGGGAGGGGGGCTAGTGAAGCCTTTCCGCTGCGGCACCATATGTGTCAAGATTACGCCGGCGGCCGTGTTTAGTTTGACGGTGCTACTGGAGGGGGGATCACAACCTGGGTGTAGGGGGACCGCGGACGGGCAGTAGCAGGCTGCTGTAGCAGGAAAACATTTTTTCCTGTCTGCAGCAGCAGCACAGCTGAAGCTATGGGCCTTATTTGATGGGGGACCTGGAGCTGCAGCTCCATCCGCCCCATTGTTAATCCGGCCCTGGGCATTACGGTGTGTTGTATACTATATCACGGGCATTGTGGTATGTGGTATAATGTCTCAGGATCATTGCGGTGTGTGTCATACTGTGTCACAGACATTGTATGTGCTATAATGTATCAGGGGCATTGCAGTGTGTAGCATAATGTATACCGGGCATTGCGATTCCTGTCATAATGTGTCACAGGCATTACGGTGTGGCGTAATGTGTCGGGGGCATTACAGTGTGTGCATATTGTGTCATGTGCATTATTGTGTGTGGCATAATGGCTAAGGCCATTGCAGTATGTGGCATAATGTATACTGGGCATTACTATAAGGAGGAAAAATGACAAATAATGTAAGGGGCATGAATCAGGATTATTTTTCTTTCCTGTGGTGGCTAACGTCTGGGCGTGCAGGTTGCAAAACTGGGGTATAAGGTAGTCTTTTCCTGCAATGCCACGCCCCTTTACGCGAAGCCATGCCCCTTTACGCGAAGCCACACACCCTTTTTGCCGGCGCGCGCATATTTGTCCCTTTACTAGTGCCAATTATGGGGGGTATGGGGGGGGGGGGGGACGCTGAAGAATTTTTTGGCTTGGGGGAGAAAAATTTCTAGTTACGCCACTGGTTGATAGGCATAAAGTATAGGTGATATGCATTATGTAAATAAGGGGAGTAATAGGTACAGTATATAAGGGGTGTGGGGGGAGGGATGATAGGCATTATTTATACAAGGGGTGTGTGAATGCTTGGGATGATAGGCGTATATTTGGGGTGTGGGAGTTATAGGCATAAAGGCATAGGGAGAGTCTAGGGGTGATAGATATAAAATGCATAAGGGGTGTTGGGTTATGTGATGTGCACAAAAGCAGGACGCTGTCTGTCATAATGTGTAAAAAGGGGTCGCTGTCTGGCGTAATGTGTAAAAAGGTGGACGCTGTCTGCCGTAATGTGTAAAAACGGGACGCTGTCTGCCGTAATGTGTAAAAACGGGACGCTGTCTGCCGTAATGTGTAAAAAGAGAACGCTGTCTGCCGTAATGTGTAAAAAGGGGACGCTATCTGCCGTAATGTGTAGAAAGGGGGACGCTGTCTGCCGTAATGTGTAAAAAGGGGGACGCTGTCTGCCGTAATGTGTAAAAAGGGGGACGCTGTTTGCCGTAATGTGTAAAAAGGGGATGCTGTCTGCTGTAATGTGTGAAAAGGGGGACGCTGTCTGCCGTAATGTGTAAAAACGGGACGCTTTCTGCCGTAATGTGTAAAAATGGGACGTTGTCTGCCGTAATGTGTAAAAACGGGATGCTGTCTGCCGTAATGTGTAAAAAGGAATAATGGAGACTACTGTGCACCGTTATATGAATTGGTATTATTTTGTGGCCACATCCCTTCCCCATGAAGCCACGACGCTATATTTTTTGCGCGCACCTACGGCGCGCACTGCCCCTGTTTTACATGGGGCGGGGGTCCGATGCCGTTTCTTGCACACAGCACTAAAATGTCTAGTTACGGCACTGTTGCTAGGTATCCATTTCTCTGGCCCTGAGCAGGTCCCCCTCACCAGATCCTCTCCAGGGGTGAGGGGGTGGACTTGGACGGGATGGGTGGGGGGGGGGGGAAAGCATTTTTTCGCACCTGGGCCCACTGCTCGCTAGTTCCGCCACTGGCACTGCACTAGGGAAGAGTAAACAGGCATTACAGCTAGGACACAGTACCAGGCAGTGCTGAGCGCCCCCATGCTGGGGGACAGTGTATAACACATAAATATGTGTATAAAAATGTATAAATGCTTTGAAATGTATGTGCAGCACTGAACTCAGACAGCAGGTCCTAAACTGCGGAGCTGCGTTGTTTAAAGCACAAACTGCTGTGTGTATTTTAAATGGATTTATAATTAAAATGTGCCTGCATGTATTTAAAGTAGAATGCAATTGCCGTCTTCCCTTGTGGTCTAGAATGAATCTAGAGCTCACTGTGGACTGTTGGGTGCCCCAGCCCCCTCCTATGAAAACGGAATGCCTTCTCTAGCAGCCTCATCCCTGCAAGTGGAATGAGAAGGTAGAGGGAAATCTGCATAACACTGCCAGCTAATTGGTTTTAGGGAGCTTCAAATAGCTTCCCTTCTGTGGCCAGGACACCCTGCCGGAGACCTTGTTTCCTAACTTTGGAATCAGGCTTGAAGTGGCAGGCTTGGTCACTTAGCAGCAACCAGGAAGTAATTTGTGGAGGGCACTTTTTCCCACTCTAGATGTGTCGGCATCTGGGCATTGATTATCATACTAGATGGTTTCACACACTCCCCACTGTCCATTAGGGACAATGTTAAAGGGCTGCATGCCGGGCAAATTCACTTAACTTGATTGGGTAATGTTAAAGGGCTGCATGCCGGGCAAATTCACTTAACTTGATTTGGTAAAAACATAGTTTCTGAGGTCGAAAAAAGACAGTTTGTCCATCGAGTTCAACCTGTTAGTGATCTCAAACACTGAAATATTTTTAAGACTAATTTTAACTGTGGTGAATGTTTAGCCGTAAACTAAAATACTCCGTTTTTATTACTATAGTACATGATTTACCCACCATAACCCTGTACATCCTTATCCATTAGGAATTTATCTAGCCCATTCTTAAAAGTAATGACCGAGTCTGACATCAATACTCTCTCAGGCAGGGAATTCCATATACGTATTGTCCTTACTGTGAAGAAACCTTTCCGTCTCTGTGTGTGAAATCTCCTCTCCTCCAACCTAAGCGGGTGTCCACGGGTCCTTTTTGATCTTACCAAAAACAAATCCCCCGCTAGCTCTGTGTATTGACCCCTTATATATTTGTAAATGTTAATCATGTCCCCTCTTAATCTACTTTTTTCCAGTGTAAACATGCCTAGCCTAGCAAGCCTTTCCTCCTATTCTAGAGTCTCTGTCCCCTTTATCAATTTGGTTGCCTGTCTCTGAACCTTTTCTAGTTCCAGGATATCCTTTTTGTAGTATGGTGCCCATAATTGTGCACAGTATTCGAGATGTGGCCAAGCTATAATGGGAGTATAACACTCTCATCCCTTGCATCAATTCCCCTCTTAATGCATGCTAATACCTTGTTTGCCTTTTTTGCTGCATTCCTACTTTGGGTACTACTGTTACGTTTGTTATCTATGTGAACACCTAAATCTTTTTCCAGTACAGAATCCCCTAGATTCTCCCCATTTAGTATGTAGGTAGTGTTCTTGTTCTTGATACCGAAGTGCATTACCTTAGATTTGTCTATATTGAACCTCATTCTCATTCTCCATTTTGAAGCCCATGTTTCCAGTTTAAATAAGTCGTTCTGAAGAGACTCAGCATCCTCCACCGAATTTATTGAACAATAGTGGTCCAAGTACAGCCCCCTGTGGCCAGTGGCGGATTTACCGCTAGGCAACAAAGGCAGCCGCCTAAGGCCCAGCAGGGTCCAGGGGCCTGGCCATGGCCAGATTGCCTGCTGTAAATCCCCAATTCTACTGCAGTGCTCACCCCAGGTAGTGCCGCCTGCCAGTGTCAACCAGCCTGCCCGCGCACACTGGGCATTCAGAGGATCCTCCCCTCCGCTGCCTGTATCAACACCCCTATGCCAGAGGCACTCTCTCCGCTCTGCTCCTTGCTGCACCTGTCAAACAGCTGACAGGCAGCGGCAAGGTGAAACAGTGCAGGAGGGATCCCACTAGCCAAGTCTTCTCTCCCCTCCCCTCAGAGGCGGACAGCTCTATGTGGGGCACGGAGGAGGGCAGCTAACTACTAAGTCAGCACCAGCTGATGGGACGGGCATTGCAAAGGCAGGCGACAAATACAGCTGACAGGGGGATATTACAGGAAGTACACTGCAGGGGCCCCGCTGGTGCTGAGATCGCAGCTGCATGTATATAAAGCAGCAGCTCGAGGCTGGGATCATCAGTGCCAGCGGACTCCTCTGGCAGCATTTATCATTAGATATTATCATTATTAGTTACCGGCATGGGGGTTGTGTGTTCCCCTTGTCACAACTGAGGGCTGAGGCTGACCTGGGGAAGCCTCAGATGTAGGAGCTGACGTGTAGGTGAACCGGGGAGGTAGTATTGGTTTCCTTGATATACAGGAGCTCTAGTACCAGTTGCCCGAAGGCGTGACCATGACAACGAAGTTGTAAAAGGTAAAGTCAGTTTTATTGAACACACAGCTTAAGACACCTTAGATATGCAAAACATCACAGGAGATGTGCAATGGTAAATTACAGTACAGTTCCCAGAAACGTAAGGTAATTAGTGCTGTGGCTTGCAGAACAGAATATTACAGTGTCCTTGCCAGAACTGGAGATGGTAAGTCCATATGCCACAGCTAACCGCTGAGGAGAGGTATGAACTGGTACTGCCCAGCAGATGGTGCACAGAGGCTGGAGCAACACAGATGCACAGAAGTAGATGGTACTTGGTAATTGCAGAGAGTGCCAGATGGAACCGGTATGAATGAAAGGTGTGCAGAACTCACCACTGTATATTTAGAGTCCGATGGGGAGCATCGATGGATGCTATGGTTCAATGGTAGAATGGTCACTGATGCAGGCGATATAGGAATACCACTGATGACGTTGAAATAAACTGAAGACACTGTTGAGCACCGCTAGCAGAATACCAGCGATGCAGGAGCACTGTGGAAAGCTGGTAGGCCGTGGTAAGTACGCTGTGGAGTATGGAGAGCGGTGCTGCAGAAGGGAGGAGTTAAAAATTATACCAGGACACCGCTGGAGGCTGGAAGCGAAGCAGGACCAACGCTGGACGCAGGAAGCCGGTGTCTGATCGTGGAGAGTAATCAGGAGTAATGCAGGAACACTGCAGAAGTCAGGCTGCACCGCAGGATAGAAACAGGTGTGGGTCTCTTAGTGGAGCTGAATCACAGGAGCTGGAATACCTGGAGAAACAAGCAGTAGAACCACAAGCAGGAGAGATATGTGTATAGGTTAGACAACCAAAGCACTGACGATTATCAGCCCAGGAGCAGGATATTTATACCAGCTGGGAAGCAGGCATTGGCTGGATAATTAGGCAGAGTCCAGAGTGCAGCGGATAAGTTGTGAAATGACATGTGATGAGGAAAAACATGGCTGCGCCCATGTTTGCATTTGGAGGGAAAGTCTGTTTGTATATTCCATGTGGTAAACAGCAGTAATGGCGGCGGAGGCCGCGGAGGGCAGGAGACGCCATACTTTAAAACAGTGCAACTAAACTGTAAGGCTGCCATGACAGCGCTGTGGGATCACAGGGAAGAGACTTGAGGTGAAGATAAACAGCGCACTGCACGCAGACAGCGCAGATGGAATCCCATTTTGGAATGCTGGGCCAGTCACAGGAGACACTTGGAAGGTAAATAATCGTGTCCAATAACCCGGATCGTGACACCCCTCCCCCACTCTCCAGTCAAAGCCTCACCTAAATCTCCCAGCAGCTCAGCTTCCTCTCTTCACTCCTCTCTCTGCATGTTGCCCTGCCCTCAGGTATCTTTCCTGCCGCTCCTCCGTTCTCCCCCTGCTTCCTGTAGCTGACCTAGACAGGCTATCAGAAATTCTCCAGCTGTGCCTCTCTGCCCTATATCCCCAGCTGTGCCTGTCTGCCCTATATCCCCAGCTGTGCCTCTCTCCCCTATATCCCCAGCTGTGCCTCTCTCTCCTATATCCCCAGCTGTGCCTCTCTGCCCTATATTCCCAGCTGTGCCTCTCTGCCCTATATCTCCAGCTGTGCCTCTCTCCCCTATATCCCCAGCCGTGCCTCTCTGCCCTATATCCCCAGCTGTGCCTCTCTCCCCTATATCCCCAGCTGTACCTCTCTCCCCTATATCCCCAGCTGTGCCTCTCTGCCCTATATTCCCAGCTGTGCCTCTCTGCCCTATATCTCCAGCTGTGCCTGTCTGCCCTATATCCCCAGCTGTGCCTCTCTCCCCTATATCCCCAGCTGTGCCTCTCTCCCCTATATCCCCAGCTGTGCCTCTCTGCCCTATATTCCCAGCTGTGCCTCTCTGCCCTATATCTCCAGCTGTACCTCTCTCCCCTATATCCCCAGCCGTACCTCTCTGCCCTATATCCCCAGCCATGCCTCTCTGCAGGAGTGGATTTACCACTATGCAACCACGGCAGTTGCTTAGGGCCCGGCGGATCTCAGGGGGCCCAGCGCCAGGAAGAGACCCAGGTTTGTTGCTGCTGAGAGGGACATTGTCCCCCTTTGCAGTGATGCTGAGCCTGTAGCGTGCGGCATTGTCGTTGTGCGCTTCGCACTTCCTGGTCTGCCGCATGACTTACTGAGCCAGCTGTCCACAAGGCTCTGAGGATGCCCAAGGAGGAGCACTACTGCCGGTTGTGTACTGGACAACGAGACGGATCTGACCGGGAACCGGCCAGCTCTCACATCACCTTCTCCATCAACACCCGCCCCCACCCCCTCTTCCCCGGCCAAGCCTACAGACGTGGAGGAGTACTGGAGGATGCGGAGCCAGACAGCAGGAGTGTGCGCAGCAGTCACCCCCAGCTCACCTGAGGAAGAGCCACACCGTCCTCCAGCTCCAGGTAAGTGGGTGTCCAGGGCAGTCTCACTTGCCCATCCTACGGCAGGTCACCTTATTGTGCCCATTACGGGGCCCCATATACACAAAATGTTAATGGCTGTATTGCAGCAGAGTGTCGGATCTATGGACATTATAGTGTGTGTGTGTGTGTGTGTGTGTGTGTGTGTGTGTGTGTGTGTGTGTTTGTGTGTGTGTGTGTGTGTATACATACACTGTTCAAAAAAATAAAGGGAACGCTAAAATAACACATCCTAGATCTGAATTAATGAAATATTCTTATTAAATACTTTGTTCTTTACATAGTCGAATGTGCTGACAACAAAATCACACAAAAATTATCAATGGAAATCAAATGTATTAACCCATGGAGGTCTGGATTTGGAGTCACCCTCAAAATTAAAGTGGAAAAACACACTACAGGCTGATCCAACTTTGATGTAATGTCCTTAAAACAAGTCAAAATGAGGCTCAGTAGTGTGTGTGGCCTCCACGTGCTTGTATGACCTCCCTACAACACCTTGGCAAGCTCCTGATGAGGTGGCGGATGGTCTCCTAAGGGATCTCCTCCCAGACCTAGACTAAAGCATCCGCCAACTCCTGGACAGTCTGTGGTGCAACGTGGCATTGGTGAATGGAGCGAGACATGATGTCCCAGATGTGCTCAATTGGATTCAGGTCTGGGGAACGGGCGGGCCAGTCCATAGCATCAATGCCTTCGTCTTGCAGGAACTGCTGACACACTCCAGCCACATGAGGTCTAGCATTGTCTTGCATTAGGAAGAACCCAGGGCCAACCGCACCAGCATATGGTCTCACAAGGGGTCTGAGGATCTCATCTTGGTACCTAATGGCAGTCAGGCTACCTCTGGCGAGCACATGGAGGGCTGTGTGGCCCCCCAAAGAAATGCCACCCCACACCATTACTGGCCCACTGCCAAACCAGTCATGCTGGAGGATGTTGCAGGCAGCAGAACGTTCTCCTTGGCATCTCCAGACTCTGTCACATGTGCTCAGTGAGAACCTGCTTTCATCTGTGAAGAGCACAGGGCGCCAGTGGCGAATTTGCCAATCTTGGTGTTCTCTGGCAAATGCCAAACGTCCTGCACGGTGTTGGGCTGTAAGCACAACCAGCCCCTGTGGGCATCGGGCCCTCATACCACCCTCATGGAGTCTGTTTCTGATCGTTTGAGTAGACACATGCACATTTGTGGCTTGCTGGAGGTCATTTTGCAGGACTCTGGCAGTGCTCATCCTGTTCCTCCTTGCACAAAGGCGGAGGTAGCGGTCCTGCTGCTGGGTTGTTGCCCTCTTACGGCCTCCTCCACGTCTCCTGATATACTGGCCTGTCTCCTGGTAGCGCCTCCATGCTCTGGACACTATGCTGACAGACACAGCAAACCTTCTTGCCACAGCTCGCATTGATGTGCCATCCTGGATGAGCTGCACTACCTGAACCACTTGTGTGGGTTGTAGGGAGGTCATACAGGCACGTAGAGGCCAAACACACTACTGAGCCTCATTTTAACTTGTTTTAAGGACATTACATCAAAGTTGGATCAGCCTGTAGTGTGTTTTTCCACTTTAATTTTGAGGGTGACTCCAAAACCAGACCTCCATGGGTTAATAAATTTGATTTCCATTGATAATTTTTGTGTGATTTTGTTGTCAGCGCATTCAACTATGTAAAGAACAAAGTATTTAATAAGAATATTTCATTCATTCAGATCTAGGATGTGTTATTTTAGTGTTCCCTTTATTTTTTTGAGCAGTGTATATATATATATATATATATATATTTCATGCATAACAGCAGTCTTACCCAGGATTAGAACCCAAGACCTGTTACAATGAAGGCAGACACCCTACTGATAGAGCTTTTTTCTCCTACATAGCAAGGCTGCAGATTCTAACTATATGAAGTTAAGCTACTGAGAATTGTCAGTTCAAAACCATTGCAATTAGGCAGATCTATGTAGGAAGCATATCCACAGCAACAGAAGATAATTCAGATCAAAACCAAATAAAAATAGGCAGAGAGAAGAACATAGCTAGGAACAGAAAAAGCACAAACAAAACTCTAAAAGCTATGTGTGCAAATGCTAGGAGCTTAGGAAATAAAATCCAAGAACTAACTGCAATAATGACAAGGGATGATCTAGACATTGTGGCAATTACAGAGTCATGGTACAATGAAAATCATGACTGGGACATAGCTATACCGGGATATACTTTATTTAGGAAGGACAGAATTGGAAAAATCGGAGGAGGGGTAGCAATGTATGTAAAAAATGCCATAAATACTACATTAATACAAAGTATTGAAGAAAAAACTGAGGCCCTTTGGGTGACCATAGAAACAGGGTAAAAGTTGATTATTCGTATTGGCGTGATATACAGGCCACCAGGTCAGGAAGAGGAACTCGACAAGAACCTATTGCAGGACATAACTAAAATGGCATTAAAAGGAGAGTTAATAATCATGGGAGACTTTAATCTTCCTGATGTAAACTGGGAGGAGTCTGTTGCTAGTTCCACTAGAAGTAGGAACATTTTAAATTCCCTTCAGGGAGCATCCCTCCACCAATTGGTGAGGGAGCCCACTCGGAAAGACGCAATATTAGACTTAATACTTACAAATGGAGACAGATTATCGGTCGTAAAAGTGGGTGAAAACCTGGGATCCAGTGATCATCAAGCAGTATGGTTCAGCATTAAGACAGAGACTGACTCGTCCCATACAAAAACAAAGGTTTGGATTTTAGGAAGGCTGATTTTGTAGGGATGGGAAAATGTGTAAGCGATTTTTTGGCAGAGTGGAGGAACTTGGAAGCAGTGCAGGAGAGGTGGGAAACATTAAAATGTGCAATATTGAAGGCAACAGACCTTTGTATCAAAACTGTTAGGAAAAACACAAGGAAAAGGAAGCCAGTGTGGTTTGCAAAAGAAGTAGCAAATATTGTGAGAGCAAAAAAGATGGCTTTTAGGAAATATAAGCAGACACAAAATAATGAAGACGAAGAGATATATCTTGTTAGACAGAAGGAGACTAAGAAGGTAATCAGATGTGCAAAGGCACAAGCTGAGGAGAAAATGGCCCAGTCAGTGGGTAAAGGAGGCAAAACTTTTTTTAGGTATATAAGCGAAAGGAGAAAAACAAAAGGCGGAATTATAAAACTAAAGACGGACACTGGGAGTTTTGTTGAAGGAGACAATTTAATAGCAGATCATCTTAATGATTATTTTTGCTCAGTATTTACTACTGAAAGAGAGGGGAAGGGGCCACAGTTAAGTTGCAGGGATATTCAGGAAAATGAAACAAGTACATTTACAGAGAAGGTCCTAACAGAACTCTCAAAGCTGAAAGTGGACAAATCTATGGGGCCAGATGGGATACATCCAAGGATACTAAAAGAACTTAAAGAGGTGCTGGTAGCACCATTGACAGAATTATTCAACCAGTCGTTAGCTACAGGAGTAATTCCAGAGGACTGGAAAAGAGCAAACGTAGTCCCACTGCACAAAAGTGGAAGCAAGAAGCAAGGAAGAGGCAAACAACTACAGACCAGTGAGTCTTACATCAGTAGTAGGGAAATTGATGGAAACTCTCTTAAAAGAAAGAGTTGTAGATTATCTCAAATCCGGCAATTTACAGTATCCCAAACAGCATGGATTAATTGGGGGGAGATCATGTCAAACAAATCTTATTGACTTTTTTGATTGTGTGACTAAAGTGATGGATAAAGGTGGAGCCATGGATATAGCTTATCTAGACTTTAGTAAGGCTTTTGACACTGTTCCACATCGCAGACTGCTAAATAAACTTGAAAGTTTGGGATTGGATATTAGGATTATTGAATGGATAAGATCTTGGTTGAAGGATAGAAAACAGAGAGTTGTGGTAAATGGAGTGCATTCACAGGAGGGAAATGTTACCAGTGGAGTACCCCAGGGATCTGTACTTGGACCAGTGCTTTTTAATATCTTTATTGGTGACATTGCAAATGGCATTAAAGGGAAAGCATGCCTTTTTGCAGATGACACAAAGGTATGCAACAGGGTAGACACACCAGGTGGGGTAAAACAAATGATTGAGGATCTAGGTAGACTAGAGGAATGGTCAAGAGTCTGGCAATTACAGTTTAATGCCAAAAAATGCAAAATCATGCACTTGGGTCTCAAAAATCCTAAAGCTAAATATAGTATTAATGGCACTATACTGGAAACTACTGAGGAGGAAAGGGATCTAGGAGTCACTATTTCAGATGACTTAAAGGCAGGTAAGCAATGTAACAAGGCAATGAGGAAGGCTAGTCAGATGCTTGTCTGCATTGGGAGAGGAATCAGCAGCAGAAAGAAAGAAGTAATAATGCCACTGTATAGGTCATTGGTACAGCCCCATCTAGAATACTGTATTCAGTTCAGGAGGCCATGTCTTCCAAAGGGTATTAATACATTAGAAACTGTACAAAGGAGGGCAACTAAAATGGTGCATGGCCTACATCACAAAACATACCCAGAAAGACTAAGAAATCTCAATATGTATAGTTTGGAGCAGAGAAGGGAAAGGGGGGACATGATAGAAACTTTCAAATATATCAAGGGTTTTAACAAAGTCCAGGAGGGAAACATTCTCCAAATGAAGAGAAGCAATAGGACACGAGGACATGCACTGAGGCTGGAGGGGGGGAGGTTCAGGGGAAATTTGCGGAAAAATTATTTCACAGAAAGGGTAGTGGACAAGTGGAATAGCCTCCCATCAGAGGTGGTAGAGGCTAAGACAGTAGAGCAATTTAAACATGCATGGGATAGACATAAGGATATCCTTACAAAGAAATAAGGATCAAATAAGGTTAGAGATAAAAATAATGTAAAAAAAAAAAGGGGGCAGACTAGATGGGCCAAGTGGTTCTTATCTGCCGACAAATTCTATGTTTCTATGTTTCTATGCTCAGTAACTCACAATGCTGATTACTTCTCTGACAATTATTTTACAAGTATCATACCCAGGATCAGAACCCACGAGCTATTACACAGGAAACAGGCACCTTACTGATGGAGCTATTTGCTCCTGTACAGGAAGCATCACAATTCTAACAATATGAAGTTACTTGTAATTGTCAGAGAAGTTCGGTCATGGGTTCTAATCCTGGGTATGACACTTGTTTAATGTGTATCTGTAATAAAGAGGGTGTGACTTGTATGGTGCGGAGAGGAAGAGATACCAGTGGCTATCAATTAACTTAATTGAATGATGTTGTTAAACACACGGAACGGGAGGAAAGGCCCCCCCCCCCCCCCCTACAGAGCAGGAGCCCGGCGGCAGAGCCGACTCCGTTGCCTCCCACAGTTAATCCTCTGGCTAGATGACAGAGTTTGCTAAAGACAGGGTCGGACTGGCCCACAGAGGTACAGGAGGAAGCCATGGTGGGCCCCTCTGCCTGAAGTCTCATCCCCTCCTCTAAGGATCAGGTTCCTGACTGTGCACTTGCATTGTGCATTTGATTATACATATGTTACTTTATACTGCACAGGACTATGGCGTATTATCTACAGTGCCAGAGTCCTATTAATTTGGTAGCAGTATTTATATATATATTAATGAAGGGACCCAGACAATGCATTCTCAAATGGTTAGCCAAGCCTCTATAGTGGCTGGTCACATGGGCCTCTATCACTGCATTCCCCTGGTGGTCCCTTCATGCCCCAGTCCGATACCAGCTGAAGAGGTAAGGGTGCACAGACAAGTGGAGAAAGGGAGGATTTATCAAAGCGGTAGAAAGCCTCCCGTTCTTCATTTACCACGGAAATATGTCCTATACTACTCGTGGAACACATTTTGGGGCTGAATCTGAGTTTGGGAGAAAACAAGTGACTTTGCACCTGGACAAACCATGCTACAATACGAGAGGTACAAATACATTTTTTTATGTTACATGCTGTGTAATTATTACCAGATGCTTTTGCCTGTCACCCACAGACACTGGGCAGCTTTATTTGTACACTGCAATTTAGTTTGGAGTTTGGACACGCCCCTGCCACATCTAAATCTCTCTGCACATGTTACATCTGCCCCACCTGCAGCTGCAGTGCTACAAGGTTTTACCAAGATGCACAGTTACTGTACATGTTCTATTTTGCATTGCCCCTATCTCAGAACCAACTCCTTTATACCTTACAGCCGCAATGGAGTGGCACTTTCCCGGGCACACTGCCACATCTAATTAAAAACTGAAAGCTTCAAACACCTGAAAAGGTAATTATTTAATACAGTTCTGATGTCCCATCACTCCGGTGATTAACTAGGAATACATATTAGGGTAAATTAACCAGTGTTTACTGGAAAGTTTAATTCAATGAAAGGATTGGTCCTGTGTGACTGGACTTATACAGTATGTGGCATTTATAAATAGCACATTGCAGCTCTCCAGAGTATTCCAGCAGTCCACAATTCTATGTCCCCTGCAGGTTCCAGCATGTGATAGAGCACAACCATAATTTATACATCCTACACTCTCACTGGCGTAAAATAAGACACAGCACCCATAAGTGGCATTCTAAGGTCATAGCTTTATTGATTAATTACTTCAAGAAACTACTGCAACTCCCCGCTCAGCCATAAACACTACTAAAAAATATTGGGGCAGACGCAACCTATGTTGTGAAGGCCACCCTCCCCATGTTGTGAAGGCCACCCTCCACATAATTGGCATAGTGCTAATGATACCAAGCATTAAGAAGGTGTCCAAATAACTTGTCACATAAAATGCAGGTGCCCCTCAACTTCTGTACCTATTGTACCCAAGTGCCTGCCGTAGCACAATGTATTCTTAATAACAGCTTGACTCTAATGGAGCAGTAGCCTAAACCCAAGCAAATCACAACACCACTTACAGACTGGATAGAAAACTTACCAAGGAAAGGGACAAACCACCCACATTTAGACATGCCACCTGTAGATCAGGGGCAGAGGAACCACACTTCTATAGTACTGAACTACAAACTTGGCCACAGTGCCATTAAGTTTTCTCTGCATCTGATCAATAACCACCCCACAGCAGGGACATTGCCACACCCTACACAGGATGATAATCGTCCATCACCTGAACAAGATCCCACCCACTCACGACCTCCATCATTTCGGCTTTAATGCAGACTATGAGGCTAATGCTCTTTCCCATACCCAGGTCATTGTCTCCTATATGGATAGCAATCCTCCACCAGAACACTGCACTAGATTCAAACCCAAAGACCATGAGCTCCAAACCCCTTACAACAACGATTCAGGATGTAAACCCGGTAGAGCAGGTGTCCTGTAAGTCATCTGGGACTCAGGTGCCATGTTCTCGGAGAACTGCACATGGTGAGTAGACTTTGGCACACAATGCTCCTTCCTCTCTTAAACCTGAAGCAAATGAAAGAGGAATGGGTAAGTAATATGAAGGTAAAACACCTCTGAGAGACCACCAGCCAATTGGGTTTCCATGAAAACCCTCTTTCAAAACATCACCTGTCTGGTCCACAGACATCACTGATACCAATATACAGTAAACATACTGTATATGCACAAATTTGAGCAACATATATTTTGTACTCAGGGCCGGTTCTGGGGCTCTGTGCGCCCCGGGCGGCATTAGGGGGCGTGGCTTCGTACAGGGGTCGTGGTCATTTACGCTCCCTGTACAGACTGAAATGATGTGCGGTGCGCGATGACGTCATCGCGCACCGCACAGTAAAGGTCCTCTCCACGAAGGGAAACTAGACGTGTACGCGTCTAGTTTCCCTTCACAGCGGCAGCGGGGGGCACAGCAGCAGCGGATCTTGCCCTGGTGCGGCGCCCTCCGGAAGGCGGCGCCCCATGCAAAAGTCCTGCTTGCCCGTGGCAAGATCCGCTACTGTTTGTACTCTCCCCTTATTTTGTTCTATTTCTATCTGTATACTGTTTATGCTTGCTTTATGCACAAAATTAACAATTTAAAGGAAAAATTATATTTCTCTGGGGTAAATTATATTCCTTTGAGATAAAATATATATTCCAACAAGGAAAAGTATATTAATCTGATGTAATTTATATTGTTCTAAAGTAAAGTATAGTAAAAGTATATTAATCTGAGGTAAATTATATCACTCTGTGGTAAAGTATATTATTCTGAGGTACTTTATATTCCCCTGATGTAAAACACATTAATCTGAGGCAAATAAATTCCTTTGATAAATTATATTTGTCTGATATCTGATGCAAATATATTCCACTAAAGTAAATTAATATCTTCTGAGGTAATATTCCTACGGAGCCAAAAAAATGAAGCCAGCAACAGAAAGAGCAGGGAAACAACAGAAGGAGCAAAAGGTTAAGTAGCCAAACAAAAGCAAGCAAAATATGTATGACAACAGAAGTACTGTTTATAACCCAATGTATTCAGAGAATATCCACATGGATAGAGGAAGCGATAGATGGATAGATAGATAGATAGATAGATAGATAGATAGATAGATAGATAGATAGATAGATAGATAGATAGATAGATAGAGTACAGGAATTTAGGGAGGTAAGTATCATTCACGGAATACATATGTTTTACCGATGGCCGGGATCCCGGCTGTCATGATCCCGACAGCGGGATCCCGCAACCAGTATGCCAGGAGCGGGGTGAGCGCTAGAAAGCCTGTGGCTGGTGCGGTGGCTCGCTGTGCTCGCCACAGGATCTATTCTCCCTCTATGGGTATCGTGGACACCCATAGAGGGAGAAAAGCCTGCTGCGCTGGTATTCCGGCAGCGGCATTTCACCGTCTGTCGGGATTCCGGCGTCGGTATTGTGACCGCTGGGATCCCGACAGGCGGTCTCGTGATCGCCTCCCTCATTAACAGCTGCTCTCAATAGCAAAGCAGAGGTGAATGGGCTTTGAAACAGAATGTGGGAGCTGTCCAGTTAACGTGATACTAAGATGGAAGTTCTATTTAAGATGGGATGTTGCCCATAGCAACCAATCAGATTCCAGGTATTATCTTCTAGAATGTGCTAGATAAATGAGAAGAAGAATCTGATTGGTTGCTATGGGCAACATCCCATCTTAAATAGAACTCCCATCTTAGTAAATGACTGTACCCCTGGACTCTACCCCATGATGGATGGCCATGTAGAGTTCTCCAGCATTTTCACTCCAGCTGCTACTAATGTTGTGATGAATGCTTTGGATTTCTTTGGCCTGTATAACAGCACTTACAGCCATTTACTTTTATATGACCATATAACTCAAAGTTTCTAGTGCTAAATAAAGCTCGGTATATGTTAATTCATATACTTCAGCAATAATCATTTATCAAAACCCTGACTTTGTAGCACATTATCTAATAGAATATTTAGATCATAATATCACTTTAGATAATATACTGTTATCATTAACGCCTTTCAGGTTTTAGTGACTCTTTGACTAGACCTTGCTATTAAAAATATCGTCCAGTTCCAAAACAAATAAGGTTGAAAGTAATGAATATGACAGAAATGTAGGTGTTGATCAGAGGCGTAACTAGGGTTTTTGGAGCCCAGGGCAAGATGTAAAATGGCCCCCCCTCAAAAAAAAAGCACACAAAAATAGGCCGAAAAAATGGGTGTGGCTACACTCCAGAAGGGGTGTGGCCACTGAAAATGGCCCACAGTGCCAGTTACATTGCCCCACAGTGCCAGATACAATGCCCCACAGTGCCGGTTACATGCCCCGCAGTGCCGGATACATGCCCCACAGTGCCAGTTACATTGCCCCACAGTGCCAGTTACACTGCCCCACAGTGCCAATTACATTGCCCCACAGTGCCAGATACAATGCCCCACAGTGCTGGATACATGCCCCACAGTGCCAGTTACATTGCCCCACTGTGCCAGATACATGCCCCACAGTGCCAGTTACATTGCCCCACTGTGCCAGATACATGCCCCACAGTGCCAGTTACATTGCCCCACTGTGCCAGATACATGCCCCACAGTGCCAGTTACATTGCCCCACTGTGTCAGATACATGCCCCACTGTGCCAGTTACATTGCCCCACTGTGCCAGTTACATGCCCCACAGTGCCAGTTACATGCCCCACATTGCCAGATACATGCCCCACAGTGCCAGGCCCCACTCGGTGCCAGTTACATGCCCCACTGTGCCTGTGCCCGTGCCACCCCCCCCGTTCACTCACCGGCCGCTTATGTGAGGGGAGGAGAGCGCAGCGCCTCTCCTTCCCCTCACCGCCTCTCCTTCCCCTCACCGCTCCGTCCAGGTCTCCCGTCTCGTCTCCGGCGGCTGTGTATGGCGCCGGTTCGCTAGCCAATCAGAGCTCGCGGACCGGCAGCCAATCAGAAGCCGGTCCGCAAGCTCTGATTGGCTAACGCCGGAGACCGGACACAGCAGCGCTGCTGGCAGCGCTGCTAGTGCTGGCAGTGGCGGTGAGGGGAGGGAGAGACGCTGCGCTCTCCTCCCCTCACATTTAGGGTTGACGGGGGCGAGTGGGGCATGATGCCCTGGCCGCCGGCGGCGCCACCCTCTCCTGGGCCTGCCAAGGCGCCCAGGGCACGTGCCCCACTTGCCCTACCCTAGATACGCCTCTGGTGTTGATTCTTTTGGGAAGCACCTTATTAATGTGCCAGAGGCACTGAGCTGTGTCATTTAATTGCAGTAATCTTATTAGACTTTTATCACATGAAGTTGTCACTTACATGGTTGGCTGATCCACGCACCTAAATACAAAAATAGTCACTGTACAAATTACCAGATAGCATGTGTATGCGTTTGTAATTATGTGTATATATATATATATGTGTGTATGTGTGTGTGTACATGTTATATTACTGCACGAGTCTCTTGGTGAACTATTGATCCCTGCAGTGTGTTTCCATTGACTCTTTTCCATCCTGAATAATGACGGGAATGGTATGCTGGAGAAAGCAGTATTAATACAAACACAAATCTCTTGCACACCATTTAAACTCATCAGCGGTGTAACAGGGTGGCAGTGCACCCTGCACCAACCCTGCCTCCTGAGTGCACGATGCCATGACTTCATGCAGAGTGGGTGGAATAGGACCGGATTAAGACCTTTAGCGGCCCTAAGCACTTTAAAGATTTTGATGCCCCCATATATCTAATTCAAAATATAGACAATAATAACAGAAAAATATAATTTTTTCTCATAAGGCCCAGAGGATGCTGGGGTCCACTTCAGTACCATAGGGTATAGACGGTTCCGCAGGAGCCATGGGCACTTTAAGACTTTTCAAGGGTGTGAACTGGCTCCTCCCTCTATGCCCCTCCTCCAGACCTCAGTTTAGAAAATGTGCCCAGGCAGACTGGATGCACTCCAGGGGAGCTCTACTGAGTTTCTCTGAAAATACTTATGTTAGGTTTTTTATTTTCACGGAGAACTGCTGGCAACAGTCTATCTGCTTTGTGGGACTTAGGGGGCAGAAGTAGGAACCAACTTCCTGAATAGTTTCATGGCTCTGCTTCTGGCTGACAGGACACCATTAGCTCCTGAAGGGAACTGAACGCTAGCTGCGGCTATGTGCTCACCCCCACAGCCTGCCGTCACCCCCTTACAGAGCCAGAAGTCAGAAGACAGGTGAGTGTAAGAAGAATTCTTCAGACATCATGACAGCTAAAAGGTACCGCGCAGCGGGCGGGAGCGCTGCGTGCCATGCAACCCACACATACACTGGCACTGCAGGGTGCAGGGCGCAGGGGGGGGGGTGCCCTGGGCAGCATGAAACCTAGTAAAACTGGCAAATAAAGGGGCATAAGATGCTGAGGCACAGTCCTACCCCCACCAGTATAAAAAATTACCTCATAAATGCTGAGCAGAAACGCGCCATTACGGGGGCGGGGCTTCCTCCTCAGTCAGCCAGCACACTGCTCAGCGCCATTTTCTCTCCTTCCAGGCTGTAGAGAAGAACGCTGGTCCTCCTCCACTGCTGAACCAAGTATCAGGGTGCAAAACAGGGGGCGCACAGTGAAATTTTGTGCTATATATTGTGTGATTACCATTATAAAAGCGCTGCATGTCAGTGGGCATTTCACAGACAATTTATTACTGGCGCTGGGTTGTGAACTGGCAAATCCTATCTGTGTCCTTCTGACAGATTTTACTGTGGGTCTGTCCCCTATAAGCCCCGGAGTGTCTGTGGTGTGTTTGTGCACGTGTGTGACATGTCTGAGGCAGGGAGCTCTTCCCCTGAGGGAGCTATTTTAGGGACACAGAGTTGTAATGTGGTGGCGCTGCCGGCACACCACAAGCCTGAATGGGTGAAAGAATTACGTGATAGTGTGAATCATATCAGTAAGAGATTAGATAAGTCTGAGTCTCATGCAGAGAGCTGGAGAAAATCAGTGGAAGATGTGATTTTTCATAGTTCTGCCTTTTCATCCGCAGGCGACCCCTCTGGGTCACATAAGAGACCATTTGCACGAATAGTACATACTGATACCGACACGGACTCTGATTCCTGTATCGACGATAGTGATTCCAGGGGGATAGATCCTAAATTGGCAAAAAGCATTCAATATATGATTGTTGCTATACAGGAAGTTTTGGAAGTTACGGAAGCCCCTCCTGTACCTCAGGAGAAGGCATATTTTTATAAAGAAAGAAAAATTAATGTAACGTTCCCTCCTTCTCATGAGCTTAATACTCTACTTGAGGGAGTTTGGGTAAACCCTGAAAAGAAATGTCAGATTCCCAAAAGGATTCAGGTTGCTTATCCTTTCCCGGCAGAGAACAGGAAAAGATGGGAGTCACCCCCCGTATTAGACAGTGCCCTGTCAAGGTTAACTAAAAAGGTGATTCTCCCTGCACCTGGGACGGCTTCACTGAAGGAGCCGGCAGACCGCAAGTTGGAGACTACGTTAAAATCTATTCATGTGGCCAATGGTATGTTGCTCAGGCCCACCATCGCTTGCGCGTGGGTGAGTAGGGCTATCGAAAAATGGTCAGATAACTTGTCATCAGAAATTGACTTGATAGATAGAGACGAGATACCCCTAACGTTAGGTCATATCTGCATACATGCTAGAAGAAGCCATGAAAGATATTGGACTCTTGGGTTCAAAAGCTGCTACCATGGCAGTATCAGCTCGGAGGGCGTTGTGGATTCGCCAGTGGAATGCTGATGTAAATTCCAAAAGAAATATTGAGGCTCTCCCATATAAAGGTGAGGCCTTGTTTGGAGATGGGCTGGATGCGTTAGTCTCTGCGGCTACCGCAGGTAAGTCGACATTCTTACCTTATGCTCCTGCACCGGCAAAAAAGACACAGCACTCTCACATGCAGTCCTTTCGGCCCAACAAATACAAAAAGGCCAAAGGTTCCCCCTTCTTTGCAGGTAGAGGAAGGGGAAGAGGAAAGAAATCCGCAGCGTCTCCAGGATCGCAGGAGCAGAAATCAAACCCTGCTTCTGCCAAATCTGCAGCATGACGCTGGGGCTTCCTTGCAGGAGTCCGCTCGGGTGGGAGCACGTCTGAAACCTTTCAGTCAGATCTGGCTTCAATCTGGCCTGGACCCATGGGTCTTACAAATAGTGTCCCATGGATACAAACTGGAGTTTCAAGACGTCCCCCCATCCCAATTTTTCAAATCGACCTTGCCAGCTTCTCTTCCAGACAGAGAAGTCGTAACAGCTGCAATTCAAAAATTGTGTCAGGATCAAGTCATTGTCCTGGTACCCTTGTCACAGCAAGGGGAAGGTTTTTATTCAAGCCTTTTCGTAGTTCCGAAGCCGGACGGCTTGGTCGGACCAATTTTAAACCTGTAAAATCTGAATCTCTACCTCAAAAGGTTCAAGTTCAAGATGGAATCTCTGAGGGCAATGATTTCCAGTCTGGAGGAAGGGGAATTCATGGTGTCAGTAGACATAAAAGATGCTTACTTGCATGTTCCCATGTATCCTCCTCACCAAGCTTATCTGAGATTCGCAGTACATGATTGCCATTACCAGTTCCAGACATTGCCGTTCGGGCTCTCCACGGCACCGAGGGTATTCACCAAGGTTTTGGCAGAGATGATGGTCCTCCTTCGACAACAAGGAGTCAATATAATGCCATACCTGGACGATCTCCTGATAAAAGCAAGATCCAGGGAACGGTTGGTGCAGAACATTGCACTCTCCCTGTCAGTACTCCAACAACACGGTTGGATCATGAATTTTCCGAAGTCACAATTGGAACCGAAGACAAGATTGTTCTTTCTGGGGATGATACTGGACACAGAAGTACAGAGAATTTCTTCCAGTAGAAAAGGCTCTGGAAATCCAGAGAATGGTCAAACAAAATTTGAAACCAACAAGAGTGTCAATACATCAATGCTTTCGGTTGTTGGAGAAAATGGTGGCGGCCTACGAGGCCATACAGTTTGGCCGATTCCATGCCAGAATATTCCAGTGGGACCTGTTGGACAAGTGGTCCGGATCCCACCTACACATGCACCGGAAGATAATCCTGTCCTCCAAAGCCAGGATTTCGCTCCTGTGGTGGCTACACAGTTCTCACCTACTAGAGGGATGCAGGTTCGGGATTCAGAACTGGGTCCTAGTAACCACAGTTGCAAGTCTCCGAGGCTGGGGAGCAGTCACACAGGGGGAAAGCTTCCAAGGAAAATGGTCAAGTCAGGAAACCTGCCTTCACATAAACGTTCTGGAATTGAGAGCCATTTACAACGGCCTTCTACAAGTGGTACATCTTCTTCAGGATCAACCCATGCAGATCCAGTCGGACAATGTAACAGCAGTCGCGTACATAAACCGTCAAGGCGGAACGAAAAGCAGAGTGGCAATGGCAGAGGTGACAAAGATCCTCCTCTGGGCAGAAAGGCATGCAAGAGCTCTGTCAGCAATTTTCATTCCGGGAGTGTACAACTGGGGAGCAGACTTCCTAAGCAGACACGATCTCCATCAGGAGAATGGGGCCTCCACCAAGAAGTCTTCACAGAGTTGACAAGTCTTTGGGGAGTTCCTCAAGTAGACATGATGGCATCTCGTCTCAACAAGAAGCTTCAGAGATATTTTTCCAGGTCGAGAGACCCTCAAGCAATAGCAGTGGACGCACTGGTGACCCAGTGGGTGTTTCGATCGGTATATGTCTTCCCTCCACTTCCACTGATACCGAAAGTTCTAAAAATCATAAGAAGAACAAGGGTTCGAGCAATCCTCATTGCCCCAGACTGGCCAAGGAGGGCTTGGTATCCAGAACTTCAGGAGTTGCTTATAGAAGATCCTCGGCCTCTTCCTCCTCGCGAGGACCTGCTGCAGCAGGGGCCGCGGGTGTATCAGGACTTACTGCGGCTACGTTTGACGGCATGGCTGTGGAGCGCCGGATCCTAGCCCGAAAGGGTATTCCTAAAGAAGTCATCCCCACTCTTATTCAGGCTAGGAAAGGAGTAACATCTAAACATTACCACCGTATTTGGAGAAAATATGTGTCTTGGTGTGAATCCAAGAAGGCTCCTATGGAGGAGTTTCAGTTGGGACGTTTTCTCCATTTTCTGCAGGCTGGTGTGGATGCGGGCCTAAGATTGGGTTCAATCAAGGTCCAGATTTCGGCCTTGTCAGTTTTCTTTCAAAGACAATTGGCCGCCCTTCCAGAAGTTCAGACGTTCGTGAAAGGGGTGCTGCACATCCAGCCTCCATTTGTGCCTCTGGTGGCACCATGGGACCTTAATATGGTGTTGCAGTTCCTTCAATCGGATTTGTTTGAACCTCTACAGGAGATAGAATTGAAGTTTCTCACTTGGAAAGTGGTGATGCTTTTCGCCTTGGCATCCGCAAGGCGGGTGTCTGACTTGGGGGCCTTGTCTCACAAGAGCCCTTACGTGATCTTCCATGAAGATAGGGCAGAGTTGAGAACTCGCCAACAATTTCTTCCAAAGGTGGTTTCGTCTTTCCATATGAACCAACCTATTGTGGTGGCTACTGACACTTTCACTGAGTCAAAGTCTCTTGATGTGGTCAGAGCTTTGAAAATTTATGTCGCAAGAGCAGCTCGGATAAGGGAAAAAGAGGCTCTGTTTGTCCTGTATGCTCCCAACAAGATTGGGTGTCATGCTTCTAAGCAGATTATTGCACGCTGGATCAGAGGGACGATTCAGCATGCTCATTCCATGGCAGGATTGCCGATACCGAAGTCGGTAAATGCCCATTCTACTAGAAAGGGGGGTCTCGGCATTACAACTTTGCCGAGCAGCTACTTGGTCAGGGTCAAACACGTTTGCAAAGTTCTACAAGTTGGACAACTTGGCCGATGAGGACCTCAAGTTTGGTCAATCGGTGCTGCAGGGTCATCCGCACTCTCCCGCCCGTACTGGAGCTTTGGTATAACCTCATGGTACTGAAGTGGACCCCAGCATCCTCTAGGACGTATGAGAAAATAGGATTTTAATACCTACCGGTAAATCCTTTTCTCCTAGTCCGTAGAGGATGCTGGGCACCCGACCCAGTGCCTACTTTACCTGGAGTAGTTACTTTGTTGTAGTTACACAAGTGTTGTGTTACAATTATTTTCAGCATGTTGCTGCAATTGTTCATGCCTGTTGGCGTGTGTTATGTTGAATGCCATGTTGTGCGGCATGGTTGAGGTGTGAGCTGGTATGAATCTCACCGTTAAATTAAAAGTAAATCCTTTCCTCGAAATGTCCATCTCCCTGGGCACAGTTCCTATACTGAGGTCTGGAGGAGGGGCATAGAGGGAGGAGCCAGTTCACACCCTTGAAAAGTCTTAAAGTGCCCGTGGCTCCTGCGGAACCGTCTATACCCCATGGTACTGAAGTGGACCCCAGTATCCTCTACGGACTAGGAGAAAAGGATTTTCCGGTAGGTATTACAATCCTATTATTTTTAACAAGACTTACAGTATGTAAAAAAAAATTTCTTTTTGTATACTTCCACTTAATTTATAGTTGAAAATTTTTCTCCTACCTTTTCTAATTTTCACTTTGATCCTCAAAACTAATCTTACATAACACATCTGCTTAGTATTCGAATTTTGACACTCATTATGTGCTTGCAATACTGACCTAGTCCCTATCGCACAGTGTGAATCGGGGTTAGCCCGAATCTCACCGTGTGTACAGTACACACCTTAAGTACCACTGATTTATAACTGATACAATTGTATATTAACGATCAGTTCAGGCAGGGGGGTGTAGTACGGTATGCCGGCGCTCGGGCTCCCGGCGACCAGCATACTGGCGCCGGGAGCCCGACCGCCGGTATACCGTCAGCGTGGCGAGCGCTAAGGAGCCCCTTGCGGGCTCGCTGCGCTCGCCATGCTGCAGGCACGGTGGCCACACTATTTTATTCTCCCTCCAGGGGGGTCGTGGAACCCCACGAGGGAGAATAGCTGTCGGTATGCCGGGTGTCGGGATTCTGGCGCCGGTATAATGTGCGCCGGGATCCCAACATTCGGCATACTGAAGACCACCCCGGGCAGGGGCGTTTTAAGAGAGAAGGAGACCCGTGTGCAGCCTCCGTCGCGGGCCCCCTCCTTTCCGACAGCAAAAAGACTCTGGCATAATGCCAGAGTCTGCTGCACATGGGCAGGTCTCCGGGAACATGGCGCCCGCGGGACATATCCAGTGCGCATATGCAAATCACTCAGAAATGGCCGCGTTCAACCCTGAACAACAGTTAAGTACAATACAATTGTATAATAGTCATCAGTTTAGGATGACAAATAGTATGCAATACCTGCCCTGTAATATGTGTACATATAGAACTGAGATGGTTGCCGTAAATGCCCCAAAACACTTGGTGTAATAACTCCTCAGCACTAACATGTAATTTCCCACATGTGTCACTGTGTAATATCAGTGGGGAGATGATGGCACGGGGTATAGGGCAGAGAGCTGATGCACAGCCATCACCAACTGCCACCACCAACTGCCGCCCGCATGCCACATTTGAATTCTCCATGGCATAAAACCCCAGCGCACGGCAATATCACTGGCATTTACTCAGCTGAAGCTGCTGCTGATGCATGAGAAAAGCCTCTGGAAGAGCGAACTAGTCTGTACTCTGTACCTAGTGACTACTTCCCGCCAGTGACCGGATCAGAGCGCACAATCAGATCTGTGCTGTGTGTGTGATTTTTTTTTTCCAACTTTTGTGCACCAACTGTTTACTGTGAACTACATCAGCAGCAGCAATGAGCCAGAGGGAATTAGCTGATTGTACTGGGTCCAATCCAGAACATCATTGGGACGTGGCTGAGATCAGGACGTCTCAGGCCATCAACAAGGGCAACTTCACGAAGACCCACCTTAGGAAGACCAACCTCAGGAAGGGCACCATCAGGAGGACCAATCCCAAGAACAGCAGGAAGTGGACCAAATGCCAGCCTATATGAACTCACTGGACAGAGAGTACTTACCGTCGAAATGGAAATCGCCATGAACATCTACCTTCCACATCCTCCCACCATTAGAAGATGCACTGTCGGAGAAGGAGAAGCCATAGAGACTTGTACCACCTGTCACTCACAGTTTGAGATGGGAGAGGAAATAGCAGTGACATCCTGCCACCATGTCTTCAATTTACCATGCTTGATTCAATGGCTTGAATCTAATACCAATTGCCCCTGTGCCGTGCACAGTGCTACAACTTCAACACAATCTAACAGTCTCTAGGATAGAGATAAAACAACAATACAAGCAGCTACTACTCTACAGGCTAAGGCAGCATGAAAACAACGTGACTGGCATCAAGGAGAGACGAGACCGGTATATCTCTTTTAGGTGATTCATACAGTAACTCCGTTCCTGGAACTGGGCAGTCTCTTTCTTCTGAGATCGTTGGACAGGGAAGTACAGTGTTTTTTTACTGCATCATTTGAATACTGTTGGTTTGCCTTCTATTTATTTTAATTCCTTCTCTACCCACTTCAGTCTCTTCTTTGAGTCCTGTTATGTCTATCCCCTCTTGGTCTTTCTCCTTTTTTATGTTTATTTCTTTCATTTTCTCTTCAGCTGTCTGTCTCGTTCTTTGTGTGTGATGTTGTCCCAACCCAGACTGGTCTGCTGGCTTTCTGGCCAGGTATCTGACTGACATGAGGGTTCCCCCAGTCTTGGCTACACCCTCCAATAATCAATAATAATCTTTACACTTACTGTTTCTCTTTTCTTTTCTTTTTTTCTTTTGTATGTGAATTTTTTTGTGATTTTAAAAAATGATCAGAAAGAAGCTGGGGATTAGGGCTACTGGCAACCCCCCCCCCCCCCCCCCCCCCCGGAAAAAAAAAAAACGACACTGGGCAGCCACCTCATGGGTGTGCTGGAATAGCTGCTAAACTGCTACTTATTTTTAAACTGTGGACAGTTACATCCTACTCATTGATAACTTTATGACTTAGTCCCAGGCAACGCCGGGTATTTCAGCTAGTAACTTATAATTTTTTATTGTTAATATTATAAAGAATAACAGTAAATAAGAAGAGGAAAAAGAAGAAATACAAGGCAGGAAGTAGACATGGAAGGAGAGTAGAATGGAAAAATAGGGATAAGGGAGAGATAAGCTGCCATTAATTTAAAAAAAAAAACAAGTAAAAAAAAAAGTCTGCAGTCCATGAATTTACAGGGGCAGAATGGATTGAATCAAAAAACTTAGGAGCTCAGATCACATCTTGTGGGACCGTGGTAATGTAAGGTTTATAATCAGCTGAGGACTTTTCTTCCAGCCAAGGGAACCAGGTGCTAGCAAAATCAGAATATTTGTCTATTGGTGCGACCAAGATGACCTCCATTGAAATAAATCTTTTAGAACAATTCCTTGGGTGTGGGAGGTTTGGGAGAGTTCCACAATACCAGGATAACAGAGTGAGCTGCATTACCAAGATGCCGCAGTAATGATTTTTTATATTTATGCACGGGTATCGAAGAGTGGCTGAGTAACCAAATACGGGGTCTTTAGGTACTTCAGTACCTAAAATTTGCTGCAAGGTGGCAATAACATCAACCCAGAAATTTGATAAACGAGGGCAATCCCACCAGACACAGAGAACCCAAAGCTGAGGAACATCTCCAACAGGAACCAGGGGTGGAGAGATAGATAGCATGAAGCAAAGAGTGGTATCTGTACCATCTCATCAAGACCTTGTACTGTGTCTCTTTTACAGTAATAAAAATAGAGCTCAAGAAGGCCTTAAGATAAACAGTTTTCCATGCCCAGTCAGATAAGGTAAAGGTGCATACACATGGGGAGATTTTGGCTATGAGAGATTTTGACTGAGGGATTTCCCTTGAACTGGCAGTCGGAGATTTTGACTTTTCCAGCAATTTTGTCTAACTATGCAAGAGATTTTGGCTATGGGAGATTTTGACTATCTCTTTTAAATAAGGGGATGAGTGGGGGAGTGTCATATATAGGATGATTTTACAGGGTGGCTGGTATTTAAATAGCTAAAAGTTTTTTTTTTTAAATTGCGTGGGGTCCCCCATCCTATGTATAACCAGCCTCGGGCTCTTTGAGCTGGTCCTGGTTGTTAAAATACAGAGGAAAAAATGCGTAGGGTTCCCCCTTATTTAGACAACCAGCACCGGGCTCTGCATCCAGTCCTGGTTTAAAAAATATGGGGGACAAAAGACATAGGGGTCCCCCATATTTTTAAAACCAGCACCGGGCTCCACTAGCCAGGGAGATAATGCCACAGCCGGGGGACACTTTTATATTGGTCCCTGTGGCCGTGCCATTACCCCCCCAACTAGTCA
Organism: Pseudophryne corroboree; assembly: GCF_028390025.1. NCBI lineage: Eukaryota > Metazoa > Chordata > Amphibia > Anura > Myobatrachidae > Pseudophryne > Pseudophryne corroboree. The sequence continues at coordinate 1,131,969,584 of NC_086444.1, read as the reverse complement.
CCCCTGGCCGGGGTACACTGGTGGAGTGGGGACCCCTTAAATCAAAGGGTCCCCCCTCCAGCCACCCAAGGGCCAGGGGTGAAGCCCGAGGCTGTACCCCCCATCCGTGGGTGTTGGATGGGAGGCTTATAGCCTTTCAAAATTACATAAAAAGAATATTGTCTTTTGCTGTGGAACTACAAGTCCCAGCAAGCCTCCCCGCATGCTGGTACTTGGAGAACCACAAGTACCAGCATGCAGGGAAATAACAGGCCTGCAGTTCCACAACAAAAGAAATACCGAAATAAAAACACAATTCACACACCGTGAAAGTAAAAATTTATTTAAACACACACACTCACACATACTTACCAGTAGTGTCAGGTCTGTCAAAGTCGAAAAATATTGCAGTACACACATCACGTACAAACCACACACACATGTCCGCCATGCGTGCACATATCCGCAAATTGCGTATGGTCGCACCCGCGGTCCTGTGCGCTTTGAGCGTGGTATGAGTAATTACAGTGGAGTTTGTACTCTCATGGAAAAGCCACAAAGACATATCATAAATCTAATATATATATATATTGTATAAATCCCACACTGTCTGCTTTAACCTTTAAATAGCATGAAAATTAGTCACACATAAATTAAAACTCCCAGAGACTAAAACTCAATGGCCTTATTTACACTAAGCTTTGAAATTCTATGAAGAAGGCAAACACCTTTGTTTGCTAAAATAGCCAAGTTTCTATTTAAAACAATGAGTACTGAATTGTCATTGTCTCACCTGAAAGCAAAAACAAACAAACAACGTGACAATACCCAGGAACCGAAGCTGTTTAGAAAATCAGAAACAATAGCTAACCACAACACAAGACCAGACAGATAGAAATTTAAGATATTAACATTCCTAGTCTAAAACCCATGGAGATAAAGGTGTTCATATATATATATAATATATATATATATTATATATATCCATACAAAAAAGCACGGCACTCCCAGGACTCTTCTGCAAAAACGCCTTTATTGGCGGTGTTCTATCAACATGTTTCAGGGCATCTGCCCTTTCGTCAGGATACACCAATATACATAGACAAACACACACAAAACACTTAAATACCTGTAACCGAGTCCTGTCTCCCGCCGGCGTCCACGTCCACAGCTGCAGCCGCTGATGCTCCGCCGGAATCTCACTTCCGGGTTCACGCAGGGCGCGGTTGCCTAGCAACCGCTGGCTTGCGTTCCAGTGCAGTAAGTCCGGACAAGTGTTCACAATCAGCGTCATCCGTGGGGGACAGCCGGGGACAAAACTGAAACACAAACAGTGACATTTAAAAACATATGTATACACACAGCAGCCCTTGAATGTAAATGTACTCCAACTCACTCCTTACTGTTAGTCTGCTCAGAAACAACAATAAATATTTCTTCTTCTCAACGTCAGACTAACGGACAGTAGATTACTTGTTATACTATAATGGTTGGTTCCTAGCACATATCTGTAATCTACGGATTATTAACGTAAGCTGTTCCAATTGATTTTGTCATTCAATCCGTCAGGTACCATAGTGCCCAGACGGATGATCCATCTTGCTTCCAGCACACATAGTGCTTTGATCCGATCTCCCCCCCGGGGCGACTCTCGGACATGATCAATCATAAAGTACTTCAAATCCGATAGTGTATGGCCTGTCGTCTTAAAGTGACGGGCCACCGGCTGATCAATAACTCTGCCCTCAATAGACAAATGTATAGCCGATCTATGTAAGGCCATACGTTCCCGAAACTTACGAGAAGTCTGGCCCACATAATATAGCCCACAAGGGCACGTGACCACGTACACCACAAATGATGAGGTACACGTGAGCACGTGTCGGATGTCATATTTAATTTGAAGATGAGGGTGTTGAAAAGATTTACAAGCCGTCATAAATCTGCAGGTGGTACAGCCGTGACAACTGTAACATCCTGCAGGTTTGACATATACATTAGGTAATCTGGGGATACCTCTGCCTGTGATGTCTGTAATCATCAGTCTATCCTTAAGGTTACGGCCTCTCTTAAATGCTGCTAATGGGCGTGTGGACTTAAAACATGGCAAGTCCTTGTCCGAGGTTACAATGGGCCATAAGGCCTTAGTTGCCCGGTTAATCACTGGGCTGGCTGTAGTGAAGCTGCTAACCCATGGGAAAACCTTCTCTGGTGCTTTAGTGTGTGATTGCATTAATTGCACTCTAGGCATATTCAACACTTGCACTTTGTTTTCCTCCAACATCTTAGGATCATATCCCCGTGTAATGAATTTAGTGATTAATGCATCTATGGACTCAGCAGCTTTTGCAGAATTGCTGGAGATTCTAGCCACCCTCATCATCTGTGAACGGGGTAAGCCCCGCTTCAGAGATGTCGGGTGATGGCTTGAAGCCAGCAAGAAGGTGTTTCTGTCCACATCTTTCTGAAAAACTTCAGTGGTGACTTTACCCTCACAGACATTTACTTGTAAGTCTAAGAAATGCACTTGAGTTTCACTACAAGAAAACGTAAATTTAATGGCCGACCTACTGCTATTGATCTCTTCTAGTATGGTAGTTAAAGGTTCTATCATTCCTACCCATAGCACAAAAATATCATCTATGTATCTGGTATACAATTTAATGCACCCAGATACAACTGGATGATTTAACAATAGCTTCTCTTCCTGCTCAAACATATACACGTTGGCGTACGACGGGGCCACAGGGGACCCCATCGCACACCCCCGTTGTTGCAAATAATAATGACCATCATATAAAAAATAATTTCTATGGAGAATTAACTCCAATAACTTCAAAAAGAGGTCATGGTTAAATACTGTTGCATCTAGATGTTGTGCTAAGAAGTTCTTCATGGCAGCTAATCCGCCATCATGAGGAATCGATGTATACAGACTACAGACGTCCAGACAACACAGCCAGGTTCCCCTGGGTACTTCAACCACTCGATCCAGTAGCTTCAAAAACTCCGTTGTGTCCTTAAGAAAGGTCTCCTTCTTCTTCAAAAGAGGTTGTAGAAGATGATCCAGTAGCTGTGCAACAGGATAATATATAGAATCACGGGCCGATATAATCGGGCGACCTGGAGGATTATTACTGTCCTTGTGTATTTTCGGGAGAGTGTACAGTACCGGTACCTTTGGGTATTCTACTATCAATGCCTTGTAAACTTTTGACGTAATCTGTTGTTGTTGCATTGCTGTATTCAACACCTCAACTAGTTCCTTCTTGAACCTGTCAGTAGGGTTACACGGTAGCCGTTTGTACACTCCCTCTTCAGCTAATTGACGTATGATCTCCTGGCGGTATTCCATAATGTCCTGTATCACGATGGCCCCACCCTTATCGGCAGGCCTAATAATGATGTCATCATAGGAGCCGAGTTGTTTAAGGGCTGTAGACTCCTCCCTAGAGAGGTTCTTGTGGATTTTACCCGGAGCCAACCTAAATTTGGTGACAGACTCATGCAGTAGGCGATCAAAAGTTTTTAATGACGGATTACCGGAAACAGGGTCAAATTTAGATTTCGTTTTCCCCATTGCAAATGATTCTAGAGGTGAGCACTCAGTTGTCATCTTATGAGATTGAAAATATTCTTTAAGGCGAAGATTTCTGGAGAAATGGTGATGGTCCAATCTCCATGTGTACTCATCATGCATGTTCGTGGGTACAAACGAAAGACCCTTCTGCAATACTTGGATCTCCACTGGTGACAAGTCTCTCTTAGAGAGATTAAGAATCAAACTATCTTTTTGCGAGAAGGATTTCTCCTGACTTCTTGCGATTCTTTGGTTTTGCCCACCCCTGCGGGTGGTTTTTGTCCACCTCTCTGGGTGGCCCCTCGTTGGTCTAAAGGGACTCCCTCAGATGTGGAGGCATCGTCTGATTCGGACACTGCAAATTCACTGTCACTCGTATTTAGGGGAACCGGGTTCCGCTTCTGGTTCTGTGGGCGTCGTGCTTGCCATGGTCTACGGCGTCTTTCCAGGGCACTATTACGAGATACAGGCGCACCCCCCGATAGCCATCTATAGACCCGATTTTCTTCGTAGTCTGCATCAACCGTATATTTTTTGTTCCTTTTGAATTTAATTAAGTTGCTTTTGTACTGCTCACATTGCTGTTGGAGTTTATTCAGCCAGCTGGTATTGGCTTCGTCTTTCAACACCTCCTGATGATCATGTTCGAACGCTAGGATCTTAGTCTATCTTAGAACGCTAGGATCTTAGAACGCTAGGAGTCTACAGCCCTTAAACAACTCGGCTCCTATGATGACATCATTATTAGGCCTGCCGATAAGGGTGGGGCCATCGTGATACAGGACATTATGGAATACCGCCAGGAGATCATACGTCAATTAGCTGAAGAGGGAGTGTACAAACGGCTACCGTGTAACCCTACTGACAGGTTCAAGAAGGAACTAGTTGAGGTGTTGAATACAGCAATGCAACAACAACAGATTACGTCAAAAGTTTACAAGGCATTGATAGTAGAATACCCAAAGGTACCGGTACTGTACACTCTCCCGAAAATACACAAGGACAGTAATAATCCTCCAGGTCGCCCGATTATATCGGCCCGTGATTCTATATATTATCCTGTTGCACAGCTACTGGATCATCTTCTACAACCTCTTTTGAAGAAGAAGGAGACCTTTCTTAAGGACACAACGGAGTTTTTGAAGCTACTGGATCGAGTGGTTGAAGTACCCAGGGGAACCTGGCTGTGTTGTCTGGACGTCTGTAGTCTGTATACATCGATTCCTCATGATGGCGGATTAGCTGCCATGAAGAACTTCTTAGCACAACATCTAGATGCAACAGTATTTAACCATGACCTCTTTTTGAAGTTATTGGAGTTAATTCTCCATAGAAATTATTTTTTATATGATGGTCATTATTATTTGCAACAACGGGGGTGTGCGATGGGGTCCCCTGTGGCCCCGTCGTACGCCAACGTGTATATGTTTGAGCAGGAAGAGAAGCTATTGTTAAATCATCCAGTTGTATCTGGGTGCATTAAATTGTATACCAGATACATAGATGATATTTTTGTGCTATGGGTAGGAATGATAGAACCTTTAACTACCATACTAGAAGAGATCAATAGCAGTAGGTCGGCCATTAAATTTACGTTTTCTTGTAGTGAAACTCAAGTGCATTTCTTAGACTTACAAGTAAATGTCTGTGAGGGTAAAGTCACCACTGAAGTTTTTCAGAAAGATGTGGACAGAAACACCTTCTTGCTGGCTTCAAGCCATCACCCGACATCTCTGAAGCGGGGCTTACCCCGTTCACAGATGATGAGGGTGGCTAGAATCTCCAGCAATTCTGCAAAAGCTGCTGAGTCCATAGATGCATTAATCACTAAATTCATTACACGGGGATATGATCCTAAGATGTTGGAGGAAAACAAAGTGCAAGTGTTGAATATGCCTAGAGTGCAATTAATGCAATCACACACTAAAGCACCAGAGAAGGTTTTCCCATGGGTTAGCAGCTTCACTACAGCCAGCCCAGTGATTAACCGGGCAACTAAGGCCTTATGGCCCATTGTAACCTCGGACAAGGACTTGCCATGTTTTAAGTCCACACGCCCATTAGCAGCATTTAAGAGTGGCCGTAACCTTAAGGATAGACTGATGATTACAGACATCACAGGCAGAGGTATCCCCAGATTACCTAATGTATATGTCAAACCTGCAGGATGTTACAGTTGTCACGGCTGTACCACCTGCAGATTTATGACGGCTTGTAAATCTTTTCAACACCCTCATCTTCAAATTAAATATGACATCCGACACGTGCTCACGTGTACCTCATCATTTGTGGTGTACGTGGTCACGTGCCCTTGTGGGCTATATTATGTGGGCCAGACTTCTCGTAAGTTTCGGGAACGTATGGCCTTACATAGATCGGCTATACATTTGTCTATTGAGGGCAGAGTTATTGATCAGCCGGTGGCCCGTCACTTTAAGACGACAGGCCATACACTATCGGATTTGAAGTACTTTATGATTGATCATGTCCGAGAGTCGCCCCGGGGGGGAGATCGGATCAAAGCACTATGTGTGCTGGAAGCAAGATGGATCATCCGTCTGGGCACTATGGTACCTGACGGATTGAATGACAAAATCAATTGGAACAGCTTACGTTAATAATCCGTAGATTACAGATATGTGCTAGGAACCAACCATTATAGTATAACAAGTAATCTACTGTCCGTTAGTCTGACGTTGAGAAGAAGAAATATTTATTGTTGTTTCTGAGCAGACTAACAGTAAGGAGTGAGTTGGAGTACATTTACATTCAAGGGCTGCTGTGTGTATACATATGTTTTTAAATGTCACTGTTTGTGTTTCAGTTTTGTCCCCGGCAGTCCCCCACGGATGACGCTGATTGTGAACACTTGTCCGGACTTACTGCACTGGAACGCAAGCCAGCGGTTGCTAGGCAACCGCGCCCTGCGTGAACCCGGAAGTGAGATTCCGGCGGAGCATCAGCGGCTGCAGCTGTGGACGTGGACGCCGGCGGGAGACAGGACTCGGTTACAGGTATTTAAGTGTTTTGTGTGTGTTTGTCTATGTATATTGGTGTATCCTGACGAAAGGGCAGATGCCCTGAAACATGTTGATAGAACACCGCCAATAAAGGCGTTTTTGCAGAAGAGTCCTGGGAGTGCCGTGCTTTTTTGTATGGATATGTAGATTGCTGCACTAGGCACCTGGATCAGTTGTAACTGCAGCGTGGAGTGCCGGCTGAGTTGGAGCAGTATATATTATATATATATATATATATATATGAATGAATAAATATATAATTCCTAACAAATTGTAATAGCAGGAGTATGTGTGTACGTGTGTATATATATATATATATGTATATAAACATTTTTCCAATAGGGCAATCAGCGGCACTCAGAAACTGCAGAAGCCAAAGATAAAGTGCAAATGCTTTTAATCCATAACAGCAAAAGAGGGGTGGTCCATCGTTTCGGGGCGCAAACGCCCCTTTGTCAAGGTGAACAAACAGAGTGAGTGTACAATGTAATTAGGTGTTACCTTTATGGTGAAGAAGACCCAGAAGGCGGGAGTGACAGCGGTGATCGGGGAAGCGTGGAGCTTCCGTCCTGTGCGTGTGACGTGCGGCCGCCTCAGTCACGTGGTTCCGGCGCGTCACAGGATTCCGACAGTGCCTAGGCAACCAGGGAAGCTGTAGTCATGGTTACCCGGCATTCTGTGGCTTCCCGTTCGCGGAGGTCCAGTGGCGAGGCTGTGTATAAACAAAGCTGGAACATAGTCAGTGGAATATGTAGAACATTTAAACAAACATTCATGACATTGTATAAAAATAATGTATACTGCCTTAATTATTAGAGAAATAAACATTGATACAGCGGCTAATATATAATGCTACTGTCCTTGTCAGTACCCTAAAGTCCAGTTGATGCCATGTGGACTAACGGCTGGTTGGCAGGGATACCTTTGCATGGAATGTACATAATTCCTCATAGGGGGGCGGTGCTTAATACTGATGGAAGTCTTGTCTCATAGCCAGATGGTGCAATTAAAAGATGCTCCATTGTATTCTTTCGTTAAGACCGTTGGGTCGCACGGTGTTTAATTTAAACATCCAGCTCGCCTCTCTTTGGAGCAGAGTGCCTGCCCTGTCCCTTCCTCGCAGGCTATTAGGAATATGGTCAATAATTTGAAAACGGAGATCGTTGAGAGAGTGCTGCTTTTCAGCGTAATGTCTGGCCACCGGCTGTTCTGATTTCTTTTGGGTCAGAGCAGCCTTGACGGCAGATCTATGTAAGGCAAAGCGTTCTCTGGCATTACGTATGGTTTTGCCTACATATTGATATTTACACGGGCAAGTTATTAGGTAAATGATGTGGGTAGTTGTGCAATTCAGCACATGCCTTATCTTGTAGGATTTGCCAGTGGAGCTAGAGGTAAAGGTGGATCCTGGATTCATATATTTGCATGTCTCACAGCCCAGGCATTTATAGCATCCGGCTGTTTTAGTCAAAAAGTTGGTGGCCGGCATCTGATCGAAGCCTGTAATATCGGTGCAGACAACGTAATTTTTTATGCTCTTGCCCCTTGTGTGGCACATCATGGGCCGTTTGTTCCGCAATGTGCTAAGTTTGTCGTCCGTAGTTATGATAGGCCAAAGTGCATTGAGTGCTCGTGGGACGACTGGGCTGGAGGTGTTATACCGAGACACGAACGGTATAATCTGTTGGTCACTCTTGGTTTTCTGTTTAAGAAGATCACTTCTGTTCATATTGGCCACTAGTCGTTCCTGTTGTTGGAGGGATCCATTCTTATATCCTCTGCTCTGAAAACGCTTTGTTACTTTGTTTAGTGCACCCTTGAGTTGATTCGGGTCGCTAGTAATTCTTGCTGCCCTGATGTTTTGTGACTTGGTAGGCCTGTTTTAAGGGCTGCTGGGTGGTGACTGTTGTAGCGAAGTAGGGTGTTTTTATCGGTAGGCTTGTGATAAACTTCTGTATATATCATCTGATTTTTAATGATGACGTTCACGTCCAAGTAATTCAGTTTGTTTGAGTCCCATTGTGCTGTAACTTTGATGGGTGAACTCCTGTTGTTGATGGTGGCAATCAGAGTGTCAAATGCTGCCTTGCCTCCAGTCCATAATATAAAGACGTCATCTATATATCTGGAATAAAACGCAATGTGTTGTTTGAACTCTTCATTGTTGAAGAACATGGCGCATTCTTCAAAGAACATATAGACATTTGCGAAAGAAGGGGACACATTACTCCCCATGGAGCACCCACTGGCCTGGCGATAAAATTTCCCATCGAATAGGAAATAGTTGCGGGTTAGCGTTAATTCTAATAGTTGGAGAAATAATTTATGATCCAAACTGGACATCTGTGTGTCGGTTAGAAACGCTTGCATGGCTTTTAGGCCTTGATCATGTGGAATGCTTGTGAAAAGGCTGCAAATGTCTACTGTACAAATGATGGTCCCAGCCGGTACAGTGTCGATGGTATTGAGTTGATTGAGGAAACTGGTGGTGTCCTTCGTATAATTGGGTTGTTGGCTAATTAAAGGCTGTAGAATGCTGTCCAGAAATATAGAGATGGGCTGAAACAGTGAATTGTGTGCAGAAATGATAGGTCTGCCGGGTGGACAGTCCATGCTCTTGTGGATTTTGGGTACTAGAAACAGCAACGGTACTGTGGGAAAATCTTGTTTTAAGGAGCTGCATAGCTTGGTGGAAATCAAACCGGTAGTACTGGCTGTTTCCAGTATGTTGTCTACTTCCGCTTTGTACTGTTTGGTGGGATCGCCAGCCAGCACTTCGTATACCGTATCGTCTGCCAATTGGCGATATGCCTCCGTCCTGTAGTTGGATAAATTCATTATTACAATGCCCCCCCCTTGTCGGCGGGGCGTATAATGATGTCCTTGTAGGACCCCAAGTTCTTGAGGGCTTGGAATTCAGAACGTGAAAGATTATGGTGTACGTTGTGCTTGGCTGCTGTATATTTGGTAATGGACTGGTCCAACAATCGGGTGAATGTTTTTATGGACGAGTTAGATGAAATGGGATCAAATTTTGACTTACGTGTGGAGTTGATAAACATCTGATGTGTCTCCGGCCTGGCTGTGGGAGGGTGATCATGGAAAAATTCTTGTAGGCGAAGCTTGCGAGCAAATTTGTTTAATTCGATTTGCCAAGTGAATTCATCGAACTGGCTGGTTGGGACGAAAGATAAACCGTAGTTAAGCACCTTGGTTTCTAGATTGTTAAGATGGCGGTCGGAGAGGTTGTATATTACAGTTTCTTCCTTGAAGTTGTGTTTCTGGAGTCGCGAGTTCTGTTGGCCCCTGCGGGTGGGCGTCCTTTTGTTTTTGAGCCTGCCCCAGCGGCAGGCGTAGCCCCTAAAGAGGGGTCATTAGCTTCAGTTGGGCCCTCTGAGTCCGCCAGCATAAAATCACTGTCACTGTTGGATGTGACATTATCCCTAGCTCTTTCTTCTCTGCGATTGCGCCAAGTGTGTTTAGAGCGATAATTATACGGTTTGTGATTACCAGGTTCACCGCCAGAGAGCCACCGATAGACGCGGTTGGTTTCATAATCGTCTTGGACTATGTGTAATTTGGTCCGCTTGAATTTGATGAGCTCTTTTTTATGGTTATCACATATTGTCTGGATTTTCTGTATAATGGTCTGATTTTCTTCTTTGGTAAGTAACACGCGATGCTCGTGTTCGACGGCCTTGATTTTGTCTCGTGTATTCTTCAATTCTTTCCCGTCTTCCTCCACAACTAGTAGCATCAAGTCCATACTACACTTGTTTAAGATGCCAATCCACCGGTTACAAAAATCTGTATTGAACCGGCCTATGGTGGGGACATTGCGGATGCGGAAGCCTCTAGGGATAATTTTGTCACGATGGTAATTGGACAAAGATATGCCGTGCATGAGAAAATCTAATTCTCTTTTTTTCAATTTGACGAGTTGATGATAGATGTCATCCATATTGAGCTGTTCATCTGCTTCAGTGAGGTCTTCTGTGAATAATAGGCGGTCCGCATCAGCGTCGGTGAAGCTGTAGAGGTTAGCCTGGGTGGCCGTACTTTCTGTATGTTGTGACATGGCCATGAAGATATGTGGCACTTGCTACAATGAGAACAGTGCAGAATGCTTATATGCCGCAAATAAACTGTGATAGTCCAGACTTTATGTGAAGTGCATTAACAGTGAATACAGAAGGTGCCTTGTGCGTGCTGTGAGTGACTCCGACGGGTCTGTTTCCTCCACAAGAGGCCAAGAGGGGCCTGTAAATGGCTAATATGATAAGCAAAGTTTGGGGTGCCTCATCCCAACTGGAATACTGTGCCTGTGCGGGGCAACTGTTTCCTGGTAATAGAATGTGTACTCGGATCGGCACTCACCCTGCACATTTAATGGTGCTCCGGTGCCATCTGGAAGAAGTATGCAAACATTTTTCCAATAGGGTAATCAGCGGCACTCAGAGACTGCAGAAGCCAAAGATAAAGTGCAAATGCTTTTAATCCATAACGGCAAAAGAGGGGTGGTCCAACGTTTCGGGGCGCAAACGCCCCTTTGTCAAGGTGAACAAACAGAGTGAGTGTACAATGTAATTAGGTGTTACCTTTATGGTGAAGAAGACCCAGAAGGCGGGAGTGACAGCGGTGATCGGGGAAGCGTGGAGCTTCCGTCCTGTGCGTGTGACGTGCGGCCGCCTCAGTCACGTGGTTCCGGCGCGTCACGGGATTCCGACAGTGCCTAGGCAACCAGGGAAGCTGTAGTCATGGTTACCCGGCATTCTGTGGCTTCCCGTTCGCGGAGGTCCAGTGGCGAGGCTGTGTATAAACAAAGCTGGAACATAGTCAGTGGAATATGTAGAACATTTAAACAAACATTCATGACATTGTATAAAAATAATGTATACTGCCTTAATTATTAGAGAAATAAACATTGATACAGCGGCTAATGTGTATATATGTATATGTATATATGTATATATATATATATATATATGAATATGTGGATATATGTATATCTTGAAGATTGAAATAGATAATCATATCATGTGTGGGATCATATTGTTCAGAGTCACGTAAACATTAATCTGGTGGGAATAAGAACATTATTAAATATTACCTCATTAAGTTATTAATAATACCAGATTTATGATTAATGTGATGGGTTTTACGGATCATGGGGTGGGAACTTAGATGTAAACAACAGAAACCACATCTCAAGTCCTAGCCATCGCCCACTTCTTGAACTGACCAATGGTCCCCGGTGCACAGGATATGTCCCACCCCCGAACCAATGGAAGAAGAGCACACAGTGTCTATTGTATTATGTTTTGATCTACTGAATAAAGAGCGAGCTGCAGGCCAGGTCACTATCACAGACTCTTAACGCTTTCAACCTGATTAGCGGAGGACCGGGACCGGGAAGCGCTTGCGAACATTCTCACGTATGTACAGTGACTGTAGCCATTATTCTGTTGTAGATTTATCTTGTTAGCCTGTAGTGTATAATTTGTACTGTTTTACCTTTTGAAATAATCCATTGTGGCATTAGAACCCTGTGGTTCAACTACATATCGGTGTTGTGTCCTCATTTCCCTGCTAGGGTTTAAAGCATATTTAACTGTATAAGGTTTATAAGTATTGATAAGGTGTACGCACTGCAGGTACTTTATACCGTCAGCGCTACTTAAGGTTTAAGGTATAACATCATTGCAGTGCTTTGCTGCATAAAGGTTTAAAGTGTAACCATATTATTACATTGTATTACTAATAAGGTTTAAAGGTTATCAATTGTGTGTGCGCGCGCTGTGCGTACTCTGTACACTCAGCATGGCGTGTGTACGCCAAGTACGTACCACGTACGGGACTCTGTACGCAAATAGCGTACAAAGTGCGTAGCGCGTGTATTCAGGTAAAAGTGTATCTAGAGATATAGCTTTATGGTTTAAGATAATATCGACATTATCAATTGGGGGCATCGACCAGTTTTTCCTCATACCCACAGCCTAGCAGGTTACAACAGACTTTATCAGCAAAAGGGCGGACAGGTACCCTGCGTGAACCCTTTCCTGGTCGCAGGATACACTGGAAACTCTATTTGTATGCTGATTAGATGGCGTCTGCTCTGCATGGTTTGTAGGGATGCTGGTGGGACCCGTAAAGTGAATAAGCAAAGCTATTTAAAAAGTCTGTGAATTTCTGTTTGGTGCCAAATGCGCACACAATACAAGCATACACCTGTACTCTGCATATCTGATCATATTGTTGCAAAACAAGGTTCAAATGAGTCATATTGTGTTTGATTCAGATTGGATTGCTTATCTGTTAAGTAGGGTAAAAGTACATTTAAAAGTTGCTGCAAAAGCCTTGATATAGTGTTTTTTTAGCTCAGGCCTAAAATAACTTCAGGGGCTTGCATGGTGTGTGATTTCTTTGTGACAAAGGAAGCCGCATGGTCTGTCCTCCATTTTGGACTAACCACATGGCTTGTCCACCATTTTGTGTAACCCTCGTGGATGTGGAAGGGGGAGGAGCAGTGGCCATGTTGGGAAGGTCATTTTTCTAAATGGCTGATTTTCACTGCCCGGAATAATCATCCCTCCTTGGTCAAAAAGAAATCACCATTTATGAGTTACCAATGCATTTATTTAACCCATGCCATAGTCAATTACAAATAGTTTCAGATGGGGCTTAATGAAAGTTAATAGTAAGATGAATACTTGATGTAAGAAGTACACACAGATATTAAAAAAAAAGTTTTTTTTCTCTCTAAGATTCAGTTAACTCTGCTTGCTATAAGATAGCTATTGAAATGCAAATTAATCTGTGTAACTGCTTTTTCCTAGCAGTGAAAAAAACCACCCTTACAGGCAGCCAATAGCACAAATTGTTCAGTGTCCAAGATTTAGTTTAAATAAAACCTTCTCTACTGTATTACCTCTGGGGAAAGCTATCAGTTAACAGGAAAATATATTTTTCTGATCAGAAAACTATAGAGTGTTAGTGTGGGCTGAATAAGGTGTGAATGTATTGAACCCCGCTTAGTGAACTTGGTGAACTCGGTGAACTTGTGAACACGGTCTAGGTGAATACGTGGTGAGCACGGTCTAGGTGAATACGTGCAACGGAGTGTGATAAAGTTTTCGTGGTATTACACTTCGGCTGTTTTGGAGCACAGTGTGAAGACTCCAGTGATCCTACCACTTATAGATAGCAAGTGTCTATGAGCGGTACGATTGGACCGCACGGTTGTGTGGGCAATACGTGGCGCAACGTGATACGAAGTTTTGCATATTCGTGTGTAAATATCATCATCATACGCGTTATGTAAAGCACATGCAAGTGTGATTTGTGTAAAGTAAAGGTTTAGGGAGTTTTCGCTGGTCCCTCCAGAGGCAGATATTCACTGGGTACCTAAAGGCCCAGGGGATATAGGCCGAAGTAGGGCCTGCAACGGCTACACGTGTCTGCTAAAAAAAAAAGGCGGATCCGTGATACTCGGAGCAGAAGTTGTTAGTGGAAGAACTTTGAGGACTTCCACCGGTAGACTACTGTGTTTGGTGCATTTTAGGAAGTTTTCCCGTGTTAAAAAGGTCCACAATGGTAGCCAATTGCACAACACAGGGACGTTCCTCAGTCAGGGTTCAGACAGCAGAGTTCAGACCCAGGGGGTCAGCTCGGTTAGTAATGTGGGGGAAGTATGGTCCCCACACTGAGACCTTTTGTGATGAATGGACACGAATGACTGTGGGGGATAAAGCATCGTTTCCTGGGATAGGTAGTTTTGAACCAGAGGTGTTGCAGAATTTAAGGGTTAGGATATGTCTGATAAAGTCCCAAAAGAAAAGGGTCAGACACACAAACTGTTTAAATTTATGGCAGCAAGAGGGCAATATGCAAGAGAAATTAACATATGCAATCGGTTCCAAATCTAGCGGGAATGAGAACACAAACACACCATTGTCGACACAGGTCGAAGGGGAACAGAAGGCTACAGTCAATGATACATCCGTAAATTATAGTAATATGAAAGAGCAATGTATTAACCCTAACTTTTGCAAAATGTATCCTGTTTTGAAGTCTCTCCAAGGTTTTAGGTCACAGGAAGATGAAGGAGTCAGCCAAATTGCAGCTCTCCTCCAAGCAGTCATGTTGCAGGAAACTCAGATGGGACCTGTCCAACCAGGTAGTGCAGTAACAGTATTCCCCAATGAAAGAACGGATGAGGTCACAGCTACCGGTAAGTATGAGACAGTTCATTGCACAGAAACAACACCACACAGTAAACAGATTAGGAACGGAATGGTAGGATTACACCCTGTCTTGGAAATAGTAACTCCCAATGGGGGAACCGATAGTCAGGGAGTAGTCCTCACCGAGAATAATGCAATGTATTGCCCATGGCCCAGAGATGAGCTGTGATCAATCATTTCAGAATTCCCCAACCCTCGGAAGCATTTAGCCAGATGTCAGAAATTTATAAGAGATCTGGGTAATGTGTATGAACCAACAAACCAACATTGGCGGACATTTTTGAAAGCATGCCTACCCCCTAATATTGACACCCAAATTTTTTTATCACTGATTGTAGATTAGAGTCAAATATTCCTATGACTGACAGAAACAATCAGGAAAATATAGAACGAATTAATAAGCAACTAGAGTTGTGTTTTCCCACTGAGTGGAGAAGAATTTTCTCCATAAAACAGAGGAAAAATTAAATGACATCTGATTATTTCCACCGAGCACTGCAGGAAATGGATAGATACATGGGGGTATTAGATGCAGGGAACGATGAAAATTACAGAAAGGTAGCTGTGTCTGTGCTAATGGACGGACTCGATCAGACAGTGAGGGACAAAGTACAAACATCTTTGCCTGGTTGGAGAGGGGTCACAGTAGCTTGCCTTAGAGAGTGCACAATTGAACATCATAGGAATATTGCTAGGCGTAGAAAACTGCGAGAGGAGAGGCTGAGGATTGAAAGTATGCAGGATCTTACACCAAAGTCTCATCAGCCTAAACCCCAAAACCCTAGTAGTAACAAAAGACCGATAATATGTTACATTTGTAAAAATAAAGGACATTTTGCTAGAAATTGTAGGAGCAGTAGAGCACATAGCCAATATAGACCCCTAGACAGAATAAATAAGCCACGTTAGTAAACACATAGACGGGATCAAGGGACATATAGTAAGGAATCACGAGCAGTATAGAAAAACACAGATTCGGTTAATGGGAAGAACAGAATAAATGCAACTTTACCCTTTTGACAGAATTTACGGAGATTAGGAGGAGGCTTCTAAACTTCTGCTTCTCTCCCTCTAGCAGAAGTGACCTCTAAGTAACTTAACAGGAGTTTTGTTAGAGATGGTATACATATAGAGTGCTCCCACCCAGGATGCACAAAATATGTTAAAATACCCACGAAGACTAATATTGCATTTCACTGTTTTAGAAGCATGTCCATCACAGGTAGAGGAAATTATCTCAAAGATACCGGGTTCCCTATGAACTTAGAATGGACAAGACACTGGATTGATGGCTGGGATAGTCCCAGTAGAGATATAACACACATAGAATTTTTTTTAAGGGAACAGCCTGATTAGGGCACTACGCCCAATCCAGATGTCAAACTTTGTAAAATCTTCTTTGTTACTAAACTCTGTGATTTGTCTTCAAAGTTTCCTCTTCATCTCTGACGTTCATCGACAGATTTACAGCTCAAACGTCACATGTCTACTCGGTCTTTTCAGAGGTCTGCCCAAACCCAGTATATCTCACCAGCATCACTGTGCCTGGCCATGCACAAAGGGTGGAGAGTGGAAATACTGGTGAAGGGAGACTGTGCATAGTTACCGATAGACATGATGGTGTGACAGCCTGATGGTGAACGCAAATCTGACAAATTTTCTTTTTATTATTTTCTCTCTCTTTTTCACTTTCCACGGATGGTTTACTTCACACAACTGATAATACACAACAGTTAAACACATTGTAATGCAAGATTTATGTTCCCTACAGAAAGGTCGCTGACTCGGAGAGAACATCGTATCACTGGAGTGTCTGTTCCGGGAAGGTTGAGAGGCAGGACTGTTGTCACGGCACCTGAGTATGGAGAACAACAAGACCAGAGGCGGTTGTCGCACCAGTTTTCCTTTTTCCTCTTTATTATTTTCTCCATCTCCCATTACCCTCCTTTCCTCCCCCTTCTTGTTCCCTTTTCTCTTCCCTTAACAAGATGGACTTACCCCAAGAGACTGCGTTCCGGGTTTTCCTGTTAACCCTGTTGTTGACCAGAGCAGTCTGTTTCGGTGAGAGTACCAGAGAGGTCGAGAAAGGATCTGGAATGGGTTCTGATGGCAAGGACGGATTTGTAGAATTCCAAGAGCAACACATCCATCGAGCAAAGGCGAGTATCAGAAAACGATCTGGTAGTCAGGAAACTAGGAGGCACTGTGAAGGGTTATTGGCTGAGGAAAATTGTATTTGTAGGAGTTGTGAGAATATAGTTGAGGATGGGTGCATCCAGAGATGTTAGTCCAGCCTTAATATCAACATGGACCGTCATCCATTGAGTGATTACCACTCACTAGTGGGTAAGGTCTTAAACCAGACAGAATGCTGGGTGTGTTCACAAGTACCTCAAGGTCAGAGAAAGTCAGGATTAGTGCCGTACCCTTTAGCAATAGATGAGGTACTCGAATTACGGGGTGGGAGACCGGTGGACAAGAAATTCAATATTTCTAGGCCCCCTAGTTTGAAGCTCCACTAGTATCATGTAGATAGATCCTTAGTGTGTTTCAACATTTCCAATTCCCGAAAGCCGGGAAATTGGGAGGTGATATGGGATAACCAAACCATGGCATTTTCACACAGAGCTGATAGGATACCCGTAGACTCTGAACTTATACGCCAAATAGCCGACAGTGGAAGGTATTTTCGGTATAGGTATACTCTAGGAAGTAAGGCCATGCGGGTTGGAGAAATATCACCAGGGTACTGTGTGCATATCATCCAGCCTGATACTTGTACTGAGCAGATGAGAGAACTAGGGATTGGGTTTTTCACTTCGAAAGTTTGCAATATGGTAATGTCATATTCTGTCCCATATGTTTTCCCCGATGATGCTTATTTCATATGTGGGAGGAAGGCGTATAAGTGGCTTGCCCCAAACTCAGAGGGATTGTGTTACATTGGAAGAGTGTTGCCAGAGGTCATGACCATAACCCATGATAAGATGAAAGACGTTCACCGCAGTGCTCAAGCTCCTTATACTCATACTCATTATGAACACATCGTTAAGAGACACATTATAGATAGGACAGAGCACGTAGCCTCTGATTTGATACACGAATCCACCGGGATTCAATTCCTTCTCGCATTAGATATCACCCGTACTGCCAGAGGAATTATAAATTATAGGTACATCCATGCGCTAGCGAACCTGATAGATAATATCACTGAGATGTATGACGACACCTTCAGGTATACGGGAAGGGAGTTGCAAGCCTACAAAATGGAACTGATCCAGCACAGGATGGTCCTCAATTATATCACAGCGGTGACAGGCGGGTACTGTGTCACGTTAAAAACTCAGTATGGTGTGAAGTGCTGCACGTATATTACAAACAGCACTGATGACCCAACCGAAGTCATCGATCAAAAGATGGACGATATCTTACAGTTGAAGTGGGAGTTCCGAAGGAGACACAACCTTACCCTGACTGCTGTGAGTAATGAACTGACCGGCTGGGTCTCATGGTTGAACCCACGAAATTGGTTCTCAGGTTTAGGAGAGTGGGCCCAAATTGTTATCATGAGTGTGGGAAAGTTTCTCCTTTGTATCCTGGGAGTTGTCATAATTATTGGCTTGATATTTAGGTGTGTTCGAGTTTTAACGCGGCGCAAGCACGGTACCAAAGTGATGAGTTTAAGGAGCGGGGGCATTGTTACAGCAACTGATTTAATTTCTGACCCATCGATAGAGACAATGTTGTGACGTGATTCCACGGCCCGTTTCTTTCACCCGTTTTTCCTTTGTTTTCCCTCAGCAAAAATACACCCCTTCCGGAAAAGACTTCGATCAACACCCAAGAATGAGTACGCAAATGTTATGTGAATGTATTTTTGATATGTGTCTTATCTTCATCTCTACAACCTTCAGGTAGTGACACACATAGTCGACAGGTGATATCCACATATTAGCATTCACATGTGTTCCCCCTCCATGTATCATCAACTAAATGTGCACCCCATTTGTTGGAACAAGAAGCCGAAAAGAGCTTGGTAGTGTTTGTTGGCCCACTTACAGACCCTTAATACGGGATAAGAAGGATGTAATGCAGTGTTTCCCAACCACGGTCCTCAAGGCACACTAACAGTCCTGGTTTTAGTGATATCCAGGCTTGAACACAGGTGACTTAATTAGTACCTCAGTTATTTTGATGTAACCATCTGTGCTGCAGCCTGGATATCACTAAAACCTGCCCTGTTGGTGTGCCTTGAGGACCGCGGTTGGGAATGCCTGATGTAATGTATACTTCGCAATACCTCGAAGCTTATTTAGAACATATACGGCACAATGATACATGCCCCTCAGACACGGATTCATACATACATGCTTTTTACCATCCCACTAGGTCATACATTTCCTACCTACCCCTCTCTCCCGATTACCCAAACTTCTGTAGATATTGTATTGATATTTTTCTGTTTAGTGATTAGATAGTGGCAGTTATTGTTGACTGCCAAAGGGTAGACTGTCAAAGTCGAAAAATATTGCAGTACACACATCACGTACAAACCACACACACATGTCCGCCATGCGTGCACATATCCGCAAATTGCGTATGGTCGCACCCGCGGTCCTGCACGGTTTGAGCGTGGTATGAGTAATTACAGTGGAGTTTGTACTCTCATGGAAAAGCCACAAAGATATATCATAAATCTAATATATATATATTGTATAAATCCCACACTGTCTGCTTTAACCTTTAAATAGCATGAAAATCAGTCACACATAAATTAAAACTCCCAGAGACTAAAACACAATGGCCATATTTACACTAAGCTTTGAAATTCTATGAAGAAGGCAAACACCTTTGTTTACTAAAATAGCCAAGTTTCTATTTAAAACAATGAGTACTGAATTGTCATTGTCTCACCTGAAAGCAAAAACAAAGTGACAATACCCAGAAACCGAAGCTGTTTAGAAAATCAGAAACAATAGCTAACCACAACACAAGACCAGACAGATAGAAATTGAAGATATTAACATTCCTAGTCTAAAACCCATGGAGATAAAGGTGTTCATAAGTATATATATAATATATATTATATATATATATATATATATATATATATATATATAAATGAATAAATATATAATTCCTAACAAATTGTAATAGCAGGAGTATGTGTGTATGTGTGTATATATATATATATATATATATATATGTATAGATATATATGAATATGTGGATATATGTATATCTTGAAGATTGAAATAGATAATCATATCATGTGTGGGATCATATTGTTCAAAGTCACGTAAACCTTAATCTGGTGGGGATAAGAACATTATTAAATATTACCTCATTAAGTTATTAATAATACCAGATTTATGATTAATGTGATGGGTTTAACTGATCATGGGGCGGGAACTCAGATGTAAACAACAGAAACCACATCTCAAGTCCTAGCCATCGCCCACTTCTTGAACTGACCAATGGTCCCCGGTGCACAGGATATGTCCCACCCCCGAACCAATGGAAGAAGAGCACACAGTGTCTATTGTATTATGTTTTGATCTACTGAATAAAGAGCAAGCTGCAGGCCAGGTCACTATCACAGACTCTTAACGCTTTCAACCTGATGAGCGGAGGACCGGGACCGGGAAGCGCTTGCGAACATTCTCACGTATGTACAGTGACTGTAGCCATTATTCTGTTGTAGATTTATCTTGTTAGCCTGTAGTGTATAATTTGTACTGTTTTACCTTTTGAAATAATCCACTGTGGCCTTAGAACCCTGTGGTTCAACTACATATCGGTGTTGTGTCCTCATTTCCCTGCTAGGGTTTAAAGCGTATTTAAATGTATAAGGTTTATAAGTATTGATAAGGTGTACGCACTGCGGGTACTTTATGCCGTCAGCGCTACTTAAGGTTTAAGGTATAACATCATTGCAGTGCTTTGCTGCATAAAGGTTTAAAGTGTAACCATATTATTGCATTGTATTACTAATAAGGTTTAAAGGTTATCAATTGTGTGTGCGCGCGCTGTGCGTACTCTGTACACTCAGCACGGCGTGTGTACGCCAAGTACGTACCACGTAAGGGACTCTGTACGCAAATAGCGTACAAAGTGCGTAGCGCGTGTATTCAGGTAAAAGTGTATCTAGAGGTATAGCTTTATGGTTTAAGATAATATCGACATTATCAGGTCTGGGGGGGGGCTGCACAGTGGGATGGCGCTGAGTGTGTCCCTGTAGCCAGGCAGCGCACGTAGTGTTTAATATTGCATCCTCCATACACAGCGCAGGCACCCTGGTCAGCCCCCTTTCCCTCCGTACAAGACAGTGCATGCACCTCCACACCTAGACAGCGCATGTACGTACCTTCACCCTCCCTTCACAAACAGACAGAGCCTCCTTCACCCTCCCTCCACACACAGACAGCGCCTCCTTCACCCTCCCTCCACACACAGACAGCGCCGGCACCCCCGCCCTCCCTCGACACACAGACAGCGCCGGCAACCCAATCCTCCCTCCACACACAGACTGCGCCGGCACCCCCCCTAATAGACAAACATGACAGTACCATCACCCCTCACCCTCACAGACAGACAGAACAGCACCTTCTCTCTCTCTCCCCCCCCCCATTGACAGACAGGACAGCACCTACTCCCCCCACCATTGACAGACAGGACAGCACCTTCTCCCCCCCCCCCCCCCATTGACAGACAGGACAGCACCTCCCCCCCCCATTGACAGACAGGACAGCACCTTCCCCCCCCCCATTGACAAACAGAACAGCACATTCTCTCTCTCCCCCCCCACTGACAGACAGAACAACACCTTCTCTCCCCCCCCTCACTGACAGACAGAACAGCACCTTCTCTATCCCCCCCATTGACAGACAGAACAGCACCTTCTCTCCCCCCCCTGATAGACAGAACAGCACCTTCTCTCTCCCCCCCCAATGACAGACAGAACAGCACCTTCTCTCCTCCCCCCCCCCCCTTGATCATGCTCTCCCATAGACTGGCAGGCAGCAAGCAGCACCCCTCCCCCCCCCCCGCCTCCCTGGCAACATAGCACCATCACCACCTCTCCTCGCCCCCTCACAGGGCATCAGCCAGAGGAGCTGCTCCCCTGAGCTCCGGCCCACTGTGACACTATGTGCGGGCATTTCTCCGCCCCCCCCCCCCCTCCCCGGGCCGTACACTATGAAGCGCCCATTCCTCCTCTCCGTCCCCCTGGACCGCGGACACTACAGATCGGCCAGGGGACAGACAGTACAGAGCGGCCATTCCTCTCTCCTCCCCGGACACGACACGACACTGCAGCCTCTGCCCCCCCAAACTGGATACGACACTGCAGCCTCCCCCCACCCCCGGACATGACATTGCAGCCTCCTCCTCCTCCTCCCCCCCCTCCCCCCGACTGGACACGACACTACAGTGTGAGGAGAACAGCAGGCACTCACTTTTTTACTTCAGTTCAGGCACGTCACTTCCCTCTACTTCAGTCTCCGTGCACTGAGGTACCAAAATGGGCTGCGGGGAGTGGCTGAAGATCGCTATCGCTGTAAAAAATCGCTGGGGAGGAAACACATGAGCGATTTTAACTAACTTGTGCAGCTACCTAATCAAAATTGACTTGCCTGCACAGTCTATTTTTCCCAGCGATAGCGACCTAGCGGGAACGCGCATCGCTATCGCTGCCTGTGTACACACGGAGCGATATGCACTAACTTTCTTAGCGATTTTAACTATATAGTCAAAATCGCTCCGCTATATCGCTCCGTGTGTATGGACCTTAAGGCCTAATTCAGACCTTATCGCTGTTGTGCGAATTCTCAAGGAGGTCGATTATCAATCAACTGTGCATGCATACAGATCATACTGCGCATGGGCGAGGCCAAACTGAGAAAAAATCCACCGTCTTTTTTTGATCGCTAGGCGTAAGCAAATTGATTGACCGCAAGCTGGCATTTGGCGGTGGTAACTGGCTGTTTTCTGGGAGTGTCAGGAAAAATGCAGACATGCCCAAGCGTTTTCAGTGAGGGTTTGTGACGTCAGCTGCGGATCTGATCAGCCTGATTCTATTGCACTGTAGGATTAGGTCCTGGGTTATGCAGACTGGAAAAATCATTTGATGGTGAGTGAGTTGCAAACTGATATGCAGCTGACCGCCATTCGCAGGGATTTTTGCAAGGCATATGCACACTTGCGCAGGGCGGGTTTTCACTCTGGGCGGCGGCTATCTGATCGCAAACATCTACAAATTCGCAGAGGAGCGATCAGGTCTGAATTACCCCCAAGTCTTTTTCCCAGGCCTTAGCATAGGTCAGAATGGGGGTAGTCTGGTTAACCAATAGTAACTGGTAGAGAGTAGATAACGTGTGGGAGGGAGATTGGAGCGAGATTCATAGTTTCTCAAAAGAGGTAAGGTCCCTCTTGGCAAGGTCTCTTCTATCTGCTGAACTTAGAAAATGTCGAACTAGTAGGAACTTCCAAAAATCAGAATGTGAGATATCCCATTATTGTTGAATCTGAAAATTGTTTAATACCTGGATCCTTCACCAGCTGACAGACTCTACAGAGACCCATAGAGGTCCAACTACAAACAGACACCCTGAGGAAGACATATTGTCGAAACGCGTTGGTGGAGAGAGGGCTGTACATCTATTTTACATCCATTAAGGACCTGATATTCACCATCTTTGGGGCTCAGTCCGGACTTCATACCCCAGCAGGTCAGGTGTCTAAAGACTTTATTACACCATCAATTATTTGGACACCTAGGTGTGACTGTAGAATGTGCAGTACCCAGGAATATTTTTGAAGCATTTGTGAATATACTATTTTAAATAGTGATTTTAATTCATTGGTTTACAATAAATTCAACCGTTTTGGAGTAAATTGAATAGATTCTCATTTATGCCAATATATCCCAAAATTGGTATGATGAGCGGTAAAGAGTTTATGGAATGAATATACGAGAAAATACTACGCCATAGGAAAAGAAACCTTTATGTGCAAGTTAAAGTTTACTAAACTGTAAGTTTGGTACATTATCTATCTCTTTGTGTCATCATCACTTGTTGGATACCTTTTGGGAATATAGTATATAAGGACCACTCGTTGCTGTGGACTGTAAAAGAAACCTTTATGAGCAGGGCCTTACTTCACTTGGGTGTGAGTAAGGGGCCTAATTCTGAGTTGAACGCAGCAGCAATTTTGTTAGCAGTTCGGCAAAACCATGTGCACTGCGGGGGGGGGACGGGGGGGGGGGGGGGGGGGGCAAACAGATATACCATGTGCAGAGAGAGTTAGATTTGGGTGGGGTGTGTTCAAACTGAAATCTAAATTGCAGTGTAAAAATAAAGCAGCCAGTATTTACCCTGCACAGAAACAATATAACCCACCCAAATCTAACTCTCTCTGCAAATGTTATATCTGCCCACCCTGCAGTGCACATGGTTTTGCCCAATTGCTAACAAACTTGCTGCTGCGATCAACTCAGAATTACCCCCATGGGTGGTCTTTCCGAGTTGTTTGCTCGCTGCTAATTTTAGCAGACTTGCTAATAGGCTAAAATCCGGCAGTTCTGCGCATGCGTATGCACAGCAGGGCGCATGCGCTAAGCAATTTTACACAAAACTATGCTATTTTACTCACGGGCGAACAAAGCTTTTCAATCGCTCTGCTGATCGTAGTGTGATTGACAGGAAGTGGGTGTTTCTGGGCGGAAACTGGCCGTTTTCAGGGAGTGTGCTAATAAATGCAGGCGTGCCAGGTAAAAATGCAGGAGTGGCTGGAGAAACGGAGGAGTGGCTGGTCGGACGCTGGGCGTGTTTATGACGTCAAACCAGGAACTAAACGGACTGAGGTGATCGCAATCTAGGAATAGGTCTGGAGCTACTCAGAAACTGCAAGGAAATACTTATAGCAGAATTGCTAATCTTTCGTTAGCAATTGCTAATCTTTCGTTAGCATTTGCTAATCTTTCGTTAGCAATTCGGCTATGCTAAGATACACTCCCAGAGGGCGGTGGCCTAGCGTGTGCAATGCTGCTAAAAGTAGCTAGCGAGCGAACAACTCGGAATGAGGGCCATGGTACGATAATTTACCCATATGTTTACCAGTGGAGGAAAAGCCTTCCTTGAGTTACCTTTACCTTCTTTTGATTTTCTTTGTTTTTAAACATACCACACTATGGCCCTCATTCCGAGTTGTTCGCTCGTTATTTTTCATCGTATCGCAGCGATTTTCCGCAAACTGCGCATGCGCAATGTTCGCACTGCGGCTGCGTCAAGTAAATTTGCTAAGAAGTTTGGTATTTTACTCACGGCATAATGAGGTTTTTTCTTCGTTCTGGTGATCGTAGTATGATTGACAGGAAGTGGGTGTTTCTGGGTGGAAACTGGCCGTTTTATGGGAGTGTGTGAAAAAATGCTGCCGTTTCTGGGAAAAACGTGGGAGTGGCTGGAGAAACGGAGGAGTGTCTGGGCGAACGCTGGGTGTGTTTGCGACGTCAAACCAGGAACGAAACTGACTGAACTGATCGCAGTGGCAGAGTAAGTGTCGAGCTACTCAGAAACTGCTTAGAAATTTCTATTCGCAATTTTGAGAATCTTTCGTTCGCAATTCTGCTAAGCTAAGATTCACTCCCAGTAGGCGGCGGCTTAGCGTGTGCAATGCTGCTAAAAGCAGCTTGCGAGCGAACAACTCGGAATGAGGGCCTATATTGCTTTTTTTTTCCTGTTTTTTGGTTATATGCTATGCAGGAACTTTTGTGTAGAAAATCAAAGAACGTTTGACCATTCCGGAGAGAAGTGCAAGCTCCCTATATTTCTCTAAGTATTTTTTACAGAGACTTCTTATAGATATTATATAAATTTATGTGTAATAGTGAGCGCAAAATTATTTGGTTGTGTTTCTATTCTCTATTAAATACTGTAACTGCTCCATACCTACAGTTAAAGTTAGCTCTACCATTAGGCAAGTTTTTGGTAGCTGCCTAGGGGCTCCGGCCCCTGGAGGGCGCCACTGAATTCATCTAGCAAAAATCTGAAAGTTGTCTCTGTATGTGACCTCCTCCTTTTACACTGCGCTGGCTGCTGCTGCGGATCTGATCAGGTGCAGTCACCACTGTCAGACTATATGACATAGTGCCTCAGCGCTTCCTCCGTGCTGACACGTGTAACATCAAGTCATACTAAGGCACATAGGAGGCAAATATAAAATTAATAGTAGCGCTAGGATTTTAATAAACTTTAATCTATTCTACATGCATGAATTTTTTATATGGTATTGATTGTATAAATAAATGTATACTGCTCAAAAAAATAAAGAGAACACTAAAATAACACATCCTAGATGAATGTGCTGACAACAAAATCACACAAAAATTATCAATGGAAATCAAATTTATTAACCCATGGAGGTCTGGATTTGGAGTCACACTCAAAATTAAAGTGGAAAAACACACTACAGGCTGATCCAACTTTGATGTAATGTCCTTAAAACAAGTCAAAATGAGGCTCAGTACTGTGTGTGGCCTCCATGTGCCTGTATGACCTCCCTACAACGCCTGGACATGCTCCTGATGAGGTGGTGGATGGTCTCCTGAGGGATCGCCTCCCAGACCTGGACTAAAGCATCCGCCAACTCCTGGACAGTCTGTGGTGCAACATAGCGTTGGTGGATGGAGCGAGACATGATGTCGCAGATGTGCTCAATTGGATTCAGGTCTGGGGAACGGGCGGGCCAGTCCATAGCATCAATGCCTTCGTCTTGCAGGAACTGCTGACACACTCCAGCCACATGAGGTCTAGCATTGTCTTGCATTAGGAGGAACCCAGGGCCAACCGCACCAGCATATGGTCTCACAAGGGGTCTGAGGATCTCATCTCGGTACCTAATGGCAGTCATGCTACTTCTGGCGAGCACATGGACGGCTGTGCGGCCCCCCAAAGAAATGCCACCCCACACCATTACTGACCCACTGCCAAACCGGTCATGCTGGAGGATGTTGCAGGCAGCAGAACGTTCTCCTTGGCGTCTCCAGACTCTTTCACGTCTGTCACATGTGCTCAGTGAGAACCTGCTTTCATCTGTGAAGAGCACAGGGCGCCAGTGGCGAATTTGCCAATCTTGGTGTTCTCTGGCAAATGCCAAACGTCCTGCACGGTGTTGGGCTGTAAGCACAACCCCCACCTGTGGACGTCGGGCCCTCATACCACCCTCATAGAGTCTGTTTCTGATCGTTTGAGTAGACACATGCACATTTGTGGCTTGCTGGAGGTCATTTTGCAGGGCTCTGGCAGTGCTCCTCCTGTTCCTCCTTGCACAAAGGCGGAGGTAGCAGTCCTGCTGCTGGGTTGTTGCCCTCCTACGGCCTCCTCCAAGTCTCCTGATGTACTGGCCTGTCTCCTGGTAGCGCCTCCATGCTCTGGACACTACGCTGACAGACATAGCAAACCTTATTGCCACAGCTCGCATTGATGTGCCATCCTGGATGAGCTGCACTACCTAAACCACTTGTGTGGGTTGTAGACTCCGTCTCATGCTACCACTAGAGTGAAAGCAACGCCAGCTTTCAAAAGTGACCAAAACATCAGCCAGAAAGCATAGGAGCTGAGAAGTGGTCTGTGGTCACCACCTGCAGAACAACTCCTTTATTGGTGGTGTCTTGCTAATTGCCTATAATTTCCACCTGTTGTCTATTCCATTTGCACAACAGCATGTGAAATTGATTGTCAATCAGTGTTGCTTCCTAAGTGGACAGTTTGATTTCACAGAAGTGTGATTGACTTGGAGTTACATTGTGTTGTTTAAGTGTTCCCAGGGCCGGTGCAAGGTTTCTCGGCACCCTAGGCAAAACTTCTGCCTTCTGCCCCTTCCCCCTACCCACCCTTCAGATGAAAGGCATGCTGCTCTCATCCCCTCCCCCCTACTCTGTTAAATGTCTGCTGTTCTATCCCCCCCACCATCTGTGTGCATGCTGCTGCTCATCCCTCCAGACTGTGTGCATGCTGCTCCTTATCTCCTCCCCTCCCCACCCCCTCACCACACCGCTGCTCTCGCTCTCTTTCCTTATCAATGCAGAGAATGCACTGTGCAGCCACCTTACCTGCAGGCTGCAGTGCAGAGTTGCAACTGAGTAGTCTGTGAAAGAGCCTGGAATGAAGAGCAGTGCTCCATGTCACCCCCAGCCAGGACTCCAGGAGCTGTCAAAGTTACTGCCTGTGCCGGGTGGAGGTGGAGCTGGAGGCTGCAATACGGGAGCTTAGCAGCCACGGCTACTGTAAGATACGCATTCTGGGGGATTGCAGTTGCTGTGAAAGGTAGGACTATGCTACCTTTTTTAGGCAGCTGCAGCAGGTCGCCCCCTCAGGTCCCGGCGCCCCTAGGCAGCTGCCTAAAGCTGCCTAGTGGAAGCTCCGGCCCTGAGTGTTCCCTTTATTTTTTGAGCAGTGTATTTTTATTTTCTTAAACCGCAGTACACTGTTTCTTTTCTTAAAACTCTAGCGCTACTGTTAATTTTATATTTATTCTATTTCTAAGGTGCCTTACACACTCCTCAGCAGCTGCTTAGCTGTACAATCAGTCCTCTCCTTTTTCTACATAGGAGGCAAATGTAACTATGACCATAGGCGTGCGCACAGGCACCCCCTAATGTCAGGCACCCCCCGCACACACGCAGTGATACTCAGCGTGCCAATTCCCTTACTCCAGCTTCTCCACATCCGCCACTCCGCGCACTGCAGCCGCTGCTGGAGCCCACTCCTGAGCTCCGCTTTCCGGCTCCCGCAGTGTGTGAAGGGAGAGACGTAACAACGTTATGACGTCTCTCCCATAGCAACAAGCGCGAGGAGCTCCGTAGTTCAGAAGGCGGTCGGTGCTGGAGCGGGGCATTGTGTAAGAGGCACTAGAAATGGGCATTGTGTTAGGGGAACACAGATGGTACAGACAGTACAGATCTTACAGCCTGATGGTGCACTTGTAAACAGCATAATAAGGAAAACACAGGCACTGGTGCATAATACAGTACAAATGGAGGAGGGGGGGGGGGGCGGGTCAGTAATGAATTTACAGATGGGGGGATGGGACACAATAAGGAGCATACTAATATATGTAGTTGGCATGCCAGTGGACGGAATGCAGTCGTTCAGAATACCGACACCGGAATCCCAACACCTGTCGGAATCCCGACAGCCGGCATGCTGAATGTTAGTATGTTAGGGAGGGTTAGCGTTGGGCTGCGGGGAGGTAGGGTTAATTCATTTAATTAAAAATGTTGGGATTATGGTGGCCGGGATGACGCTGTCGGTATTATGACAGCTGGCATCCCATACCAACCCCAATTAAATATTCCCACCAGACCCCATATACAGCATATATAAAAAATAAAGTGAAATTGGCCTTAGTGTCCTATATGATTCCTAACACACCAGCTAGCGTGTATACATAAAGTATAGATGGCACTAAAGGACTTTTAAAGTGAAAGTATATTGTGAGCAAAGTCACAAAAAGTTGTGACTTTGTTTACAATATTCTTAAGGACTTTTAAAGTGATAGAGTGTTGTCCTTTTTCTCTGCATTTGTATGATTATGCAATTCACCCCAGCCCACCTAGTGGCCACCTGTGTCTCCCCTCTGGGAGGAGGAAGTGGGGGGGAAGGGGAGGGTGGTGTTGCAGGTTAGGGGGCGCTAAGCTGAAGCTTTACCTAGGGTGCAGAGAGATCTTGCACCAGCCCTGATGCCAGCTAGCTGTATACTGTACATAGGCGAAAGAATGGTCATCACTCAAGGATTTGTTTACAATATACCTTTTCCTTTTAAAAGTCCTTGAGTGCTGTCCCTTTTCTCTGTATATGTATAATGATGCAATTCACCCCATCCCACCTAGTGACCACCTGCATCTCCCTCCTGAGAAGCGGTGGTGGTGGGGATTGTAGGTTAGGGGGCGCTAGGCTGAAGTTTTGCCTAGGGTGCAGAGAGACTTTGCACCGGTCCTGAGTTGGATTCCCTTTTTGTGGAACCTGGTTCAGCTGTGCCATTTGCAATTTTGTACCATGTGGTCCAAGATAAATCCATGGTAAATCTGGCAATGGAAACTTTCTGTGGTGCCCCCTCCGCTTGATGCCCTAATTTTACTCAATGGTCAATCCAGCTCAGGGTATAGCCACCAGCACTAGTATGTGCAGCACTACCCGGAACTCAGGAACTCGCAGAGGCAATTTTTCCTGGACTTTTCCGCTGTACCCCCTGGCCCTGTCCCGTGGGTGGGGGCGGGGGAGGTAGGGGGACACTATAGCACTGCTGCTTTGCATGCAGAGCAGCAGAGAATGGATGCCAGGTGCATGCACCTTTCATACACAGGCACTGCCATCTCTGGAAGAGACTGGGGCTGTCCAGCAGCTCCAGGAGTGCTGGGGATAGTCCCCTTGCTGCTAAGCCATGCCCCCTAATTTTGAGAACGGCGTGGTTCAGGTCAGAAAGGTTGGGAGTTATGTAGTGTGACAAGCTAATGGCAGTGATGGCGGCCCATCTCCGATGGCAGGGAATTCGAATAGTCCCTTTCTTGGATGAGCTCCTCCTTCTGGCGCAGTCTCCAGAGGTGCTGAACCGTCACTTACAGGTGACAATGTAATTTCTTCAAAGCCACGGATGGATAATCAACTGGGCCAAATCCTCGCTCATCCTGTCTCAGAGGATGCTCCACCTTGGAGCACTAGTGGATGCCAGCGTACAACACATCCTCCTTCCTCAGGAAAAGATTGCAGCATTGTAGTTGCGCATCCGCAACCTACTTCACAGTCACCAGGTCTCAGTCCATTCGGCAATGCAGACCCTGGGCTCCATGATGTCAGTCTTCGACATGGTGGAATATGCCCAATTTTTCTCAAGGCCTCTAAAACACCTGATTCTCACCAAATAATATGATGTATTATTACTACTATTATTACTATGTATTATAATAGTACCACAGCAGATCAGTTCTCAGACTATGATACTGCCGTGGGATGTTCGGGCGTCCTGCTCATGGTGGGTACACGCGTCCAACCTGGACAAGGGGCGTCCATTTAGGATTCCACACTGAACGCTTCTCACCATGGACGCCAGCCTTTCAGGGCCACTTGTCTCTGATGGAAAGGGATCTCCTGATCAAAGTCCTGGGAATTTGGGTAATGTACCATGCTCTTCAAATGGCTCAGGATCTTCTACAGGGTTTCCCGGTACAAATCTAGTCAGACAACGCCACTGCAATGGCTTATACAAATCTACAGGGAGGCACTGCAGTGTGTCAGTGATGCTGGAAGTAACTCGGATTCTCACCTGTGCAGAACTCCATCTTCCAGCCATCTTCGCAATATTCATTCCGGGAGTCCACAACTGGGAAGCAGACTTTCTCAGTCGACAGGATTTTCACTCCAGGGAGTGGTCTCTACATCCAGACATCTTTCAGATTTTGATGCACAAATGGGGTCTTCCAGACTTGGATCTCATGGCCTCCAGATGCAACCACAGGGTACCAGTGTACGGGGCCAGAACAAGAGATCCGGCGGCGAGCGTCTGGCCTATCTCTTCCCTCCTGTGTCTCTGCTTTCCTAAGTACTACGCAAGTCAAGGAGGATGGCAACACGCTTATAATGGTGGCTCCAGCATGGCCCAGACGCTATTGGTTCTCGGATCTGCAAGATCTCTCCATAGATGAGCCCTTCCTTCTGCCTCTTCATCCAGACCTGCCTCCATCCGAACCTACCTTGCCTGTCATTGATGGCGTGGAACTTGAGACATCCCTCCTAAGGAGTAAAAGCTTCTCCAGTGCGGTGGTTCAAACTATGCTTCTCGGAAACCAGGCTCAGCCCACATATATTACATGATCTGTCACTCCTACTTTCAGGGGTTTGCTCACCGGAACTGCGATCCTAAGCTTCTCAGGATTAGATGTGCATACCTTCTTCCAGGGGGTACTCTGGATACAGCCTCCATTTGTCCCTCCGGTTGCTCCATGGGATTTGTCCTTGGTTCTTTGGGCCTTACAACTGACTTCTTTTGAACCATTGGAAATGGTGGACTTCAAATGGTTAAACAAGAAGATTCTGGCCATCGCTTCAGCCCAAAGAATCTCTGACTTGGCTGCTCTCTTTTGTCGCTCCCCCTTTTTGGTATTTCACCAGGAACGAGCGGTCCTTTGGACTAAATGTGGATACCTACGTGACTAGTGTCTAAATTCCATATCAACAAACCCATTGTGGTACTGGGCTTCCATGAGCCGGATCTTTTACAAGAGGAAGCCTCGTTGGATGTGGTCTGTGCTCTCAGAATCTATGTGGACCATATTAGTTCTGTCGAAGTCGGAAAATATTACAGTACACACATCACGGACAAACTCCACACAGATGGCCTCCGTGCGCTTACTTGTTCTGCCGTGCATGCGCATATTCGCAAGTTGCGTATGACCGCTCACGCGGTCCTGCGTATTAGCGTGTGGTATGAGTAATTACGGTAGCATTGGAACTTGCATGGAAAAGCCACAAAGACATATCTCATATTTAATCCACATAGTGCACAATGTACACATAGCCCACACACACCACACCAGCAAGTTATACTTATTTAAAAGGTACAACAACAAAGGGATTCACCTTTACAGGATATGAGGGGACAGCATTAGGTTATAAAGTGGTGTTTGGTATCCAACTGTAGGGTATTTTAAGGGCAACATTCCGGTAGCAGTTTGCAGAAGATAGCACGCTCCTGTGCATAGTTATGCGCAGGAATAGGATATTAATATTATACTGTGTTTACTGTACTTTGATATTCGGCGGGAACCCAGTGGAGACCAACTGCAAGTACACCTGGAACAGACATCGCCCACCTATTCAAACCAACCTATGACCCCTCCTGTGCTGTACATGACCAGCCCTTTGACCTATGGATGAAGAGGTTACAGTTTCCATTGTATTGTGTTTTTACCAACTGTATAAAAGCCAAAGCTGCCTAGCCAGTCACCTTCTCTCTGAAGGTCATCTTGCCTGATTGATCTGAGCACCGGACCGTGTGGCGCTGGCGAAACCAAACGTATGTACCATTGTATTGTAGCCTCTTTTCTGTTATTGTAATTGTATATTTGTTGTAACCCCCTTTTATCAATTATATGTTGGCGGGTCGGATCCCAACAGCTTAATTACAATTGGTGTTGTGTCTCTTTCCTTGCTAAGGTTATAAGTGTATTTCAGGCACACGTGTAGCTGCATAGTGCTCACGGCGTGTCGGTGTGTGTGTATG
The DNA here is from genome assembly GCF_028390025.1 of Pseudophryne corroboree. NCBI lineage: Eukaryota > Metazoa > Chordata > Amphibia > Anura > Myobatrachidae > Pseudophryne > Pseudophryne corroboree. The sequence goes on along the minus strand of NC_086444.1, from coordinate 1,131,936,486 downwards.
CACCGCGTGTACTTTGTACGTCCGTCACGGCGTGTGTACGCAAAGTGCGTGCACGGTACGGGGCTTTGTACGCTAACTGAGTAAAAATTACGTAGGTTAAGGATTGAATACAGCGGCCGCAGCGGCTCGATTTTAAAGTGTATTGAGTGTATTAAAGTATTGCTTTTAGTCCTGTAAGTAAATCAGTATTTACAATTGGGAGCTCGATCCGGTTTTTCACACGCTCATAGACTAGCAGTTCATAGCAGACTTTAATCTATCAGCAAAGGGTGGAAATACATCTTTAAGTTAAACCTTTTTCTGGTTGCTTGGATGTTTTAAAACCCTATTTGTGTGCTGTTAGATTGCGTCTGCTCTGTCTGGTCTGCAGAGGAGCTGAAAGAACCCGGAGGTAAAGAGGAAAAAAGCTATTTAAAAATCTGTGTAATTTTTTTGGGCGCCAAAAGCGTAACAAAGCATACCAATATTTTGCATACTCCCCCCACATAGTGTTACCATAGGTTATTAGTCATTTTAGACCTGTGTGAAATCGGATACATTTGTTTGCTATATAGATAAATTTGAAATAAGTGTTTTAAGGGAGTAATTCTAAAGACACAAAATGCAGTTCTGGCTTGGTTGTAAAGGTTTACACAGAACAAGTGTGGGTTGTGTTTGTGAGCGATTATAGGTTGTATTGCTCACATTTATAGAGATTGTGTGGTTTGTTTTTATTGCGGACGCACGTTTGTACACGTGGTCCGGACAAAGTAAAGTATCACACACGCGGCATAAAAGGCACGCACGGTAGCGTGTGTACGCAAGGTTGAGTAGGAGTACGGACGCTAAGTACAAATCACACGATAGTTTGTTCAATTAAAAGGCGGGAAGTATACATTTAATACAATAGCACATAACTATCCGATTTCAAAAACAGGTTACCTTAAAAATTTAGTTTAAATCTGTAAGTACCTCTGGGGTAAAGTAACCAACCTAGGGGAGTGAAAATTTTCTGTACAGAAAAGAAAAACAAGGTGTATATGAGTGAGTGAAAGTGGAGTGAGTGGAGTTGAACCCCGGAAATTCGGGTCCCGTGGTACACCAAGTAAGTGGAGGCTTTGTGGCGAGAGGCGGCTGACTTACGTTAATACAGATAGGGATAATACGCAAATCGTGAGGAGATTTGCAGAGGAGCGTGATATAGAATTGTGTATTGTGAAGTTTAGAAATTGTGAATTGAAATTTAAAGGTTTTGTATTACGCTCCGGCTGAGGAGCGCAGCTTGTATATTCGCCTCCAGTGATTGTAGGGCGGATAGGTAACAAGTACCTATACGCTGTGCGATTGGACCACATGTTTGTGGGTGCGATACGTAGCACAACTTGATACCCCTTTACGAGCTTTGCGTAAAATCGCGGTATCATTAGCGCTGTGTAGAGCATACGCAGGCGTGATTTGTGTACGTCAAAAGGGAAGTTTTCGCTGGTCTCTCTCAGGAAAATCTTCAACGGTAGATATTCCCTGGAAAAGGTAAGTTACTCCTAAAACTTCCAGTGAATAGAAGCCAGTTAGGGCCTCACTGGATACGCGGTGGTCACTATTGGAGTGAGTCGTGGTACATCAACGGAGAAGGAGCGAGTGAAAGCGTTAGGTGTCTTTCACCGTCTATTGTGTTGTGCATTTGGGGATTGTGTTTACAGGCAAAAAGTCAGCGATGGGATCCAATTGCACAAGCAGTGGACGTTTGGTAGCTAGGGTTCAGGCTGGAGAATTGCGGCCTAGGGGGTCAGCAAGGTTTATTATGTATGAGAAATATGGTTCACACACAGAGGCATTTTGCAATGAATGGGTACGTATGACTGCTAAAGATAGGGCAGCATTCCCTGGGGTGGGTAGCTTTGAATCAGAGGTACTGTAGAACATAAGGATTAAAATATGTCTGATTAAATCTAGAAAACAAAGGGTCAGACATCCCAATTGTTTAAACCTATGGCAGCAAGAGGGGGAGGTGCAGAAGGAACTAGCTCGCACAGCAGGTTCCAAACCTAGCGGGAAAGCGATTGCGAGCGCACCACCACTACCATATGTTGATGGGGAGAAATTGGCTACAAGCAATGGTACATTGGTAAAGGATAGGAAAGTGATTGATCAATGTGTTAACCCTAACCCTTGCCAGTTGTATCCCATCTTAAATTTTCCCCAGGATTGTGAACAGGAAGATGAGCCCAGCACGATATCGGCACTCTCTCTAGCAGCCACCATAAGGGACACCCAAGTGGGCACGGCCCACCTGGGTGAGGTTGTGTCCACTGGTAAGTACGGTACCATACACTATGCAGAGACGATAGCTCCCCGCATTATAGAATCAAACAAAAGTGATATAGTTTAACTAAATCCTGTCAGAGTGATTGCAGTTCCCAATGGGAGAACTGATAGTCAGGGAGTAACTCCCATCAGGACAGGAACATTGCCATGCATTGTCCTTGTTCCCGAGCAGAGTTAATGTCAATTATGTCAGAATTCCCCGATCCCAGAAAAGATCTAGTCGGATGCCAGTGTTAGGTAACGCCCATGAACCCAAAAATAAAGATTGGCGAATAGTGCTATGGGTGTGTTTAACCTTAAATATTGACATCACGAAATTCATAACGGATTGTAAGTTAGATGCAGAGGTACCTCTCACTGATGAGTACAATCAGGAGAACGTAAAGCAAATCAATCTGCAATTAGGAGTATATTTCCCTACTGTTGTTAAATGGAATAAAATCTTCTCCATAAGACAAAAGGAAGGTGAAATGGCATCTGAATATTTCCATCGAACACTGCAGGAAATAGCTAGATACACTGGGATCGAGGATATTAAGGATAATGCACACCACAGGGAGGTAGCTGTCTCTGTGTTAATGGACGGTTTAAAGGAGGCACTGAGGACAAGGGTGCAAACCTCTCTACCTAACTGGAGAGGTATCTCGGTGGCTGCGTTAAGAGAGTCCGCTATCGAGCATGATCGTCACATCAGCAAACACAGGGAGTCGCAAGGGGATAAGCTGATGATGGTGAGTATACAGGCACTTACAGGAAAGTCCTATCAGCCAAAACCCCAGACCCCTGATGGTAAGTCTCGGTCAATAGTATGTTTCTATTGTAAGAAGGAAGGACATTTTGCAAGGGACTGTAGGAATAAAGGGACACATAACGTATACAGACCCCCTAGACCTGAATACGAGCCACACTACAATTCACATAATTGGGGTCAGGGACCATATAGAAGAGAATACGAGCTACATAGAGGGGAAACAAGGAGGTACCCACCCAGGAGAGACTGGCAGGCCTCTGAAAACTCACAGCTAACCCCCTCACATATTGTAGCTGCCAATGTGCTGCGGGAGGGTGCCACTACACAATAGGAGTTGGGCCACACCTGTAGTCTGCAGCCAGTGAAGTTGATTGCTAGCCTTAGTAGTGAACCTGAGGTCATGGTTGATGTAGCTGGTGTACCATTACCTTTTCTTTACCATGGGTAAAACGATTTCGGCAATGGGAGTAACAGGAACGGTGCAACAATACCCTTTGAGTAGACCTGCAGAGATTACGATAGGGCCCTTGCAGACAAAACATTCCTTTCTGCTGGCTGCATCGGCTCCGACTAATCTACTCGGCAGAGATTTATTGTGTAAAATGATGTGTGTCATATATTGTACTCCTGAGGGTGTCTTCTTGGATATACCTGAGAACCACGCACAAGAAGTGCAAGATATACTAGACACCCCTCAAAGGCTAATGTCGCATTCTACTGTTATAGACAAGTGTCCATTAAAGGTAGAGGAAATGATCTCACAAATACCGGGTTCCCTTTGGACCAAAGGATTGATGGCGAATGTAGCTCCAGTAGCAGTACAAGTAAAAGATGGCAGGATAGCTCCAAAAATCCCTCAATATCCTCTGAAGCCAGAGGTAGAGTTAGGAGTGTACCCTGTCATAGAGCGGCTGCTACAGCAGGGCATCCTAGTCAGGACATCCAGCACAGCCAATAGCTCCATCTTCCCTGTGAAAAAAAAATGGGGGGAGGGGTTACAGGCTATTGCAGGATCTAAGGGGGATAAACAAAATAGTTGAAAGCCAATTCCCCGTAGTGCCCAATCCAGCTGTCATCCTCATGCAAATTCCCTCTACCGCAAAATTCTTCACTGTCATTGACCTCTGTTCTGCTTTCTTTTCTGTCCCTCTTCACCCTGACAGCTAATACCTCTTTGCCTTTACATACAGAGGAGTACAGTACACCTGGACTCGTCTCCCCCAAGGTTTCATTGACAGCCCGAGTATTTTCTCCCAGGCCTTGCATGACTGTTTACAATCCTTTCAACCTGAGAGTGGATCAGTGCTAATACAGTATGTTGATGACTTGTTGTTGTGTTCTGACTCACTCGAGTCATCCTTGAAAGATACTAAACAGCTTCTGTTTCATCTTTCCCAGACAGGACACAAGGTTTCAAAGGATAAGTTGCAGTTGTGCCGGACCAGGGTTAAATACTTGGGACACTGCTTGACGCAAGGACTTAGGCACCTGACCGCTGATCGGATACAGGCAATACGCAACCTGAAATTTCCGCAAACTCAGCAACAGGTCCGCACTTTCCTCGGGATGTGTGGGTACTGTCGGAACTGGATTCCAGGGTTCTCCATACTAGCCCTACCCTTACAGGAGATGGTCTCTTCGAACAAACCAGAACGGGTCTCTCACACAGATGAGTCCGAACTGGCGTTTGAGAGACTAAAACAGTGTTTATCTCAAGCACCTGCATTGGGTATGCCAGATTATGAGAAGCCCTTTGAATTGTATGGTACTGAAAGTTCTGGGTGTGCGGCAGGAGTCTTAACACAGAGACATGGTGATGCCAGCAGACCGGTAGCTTACTACAGTGCACAGTTGGACACTGTAGCGTGGTCTCTCCCCACTTGCTTGCGAAGTGTTGCAGCGATAGATTTGCTGGTAAGTAAAAGCGAGGACGTAGTGTTAGGACATGACTTGACCATCCATTCACCTCATGCAGTATCAGCCTTGCTGAACTCCGCCCAAACCAGACATGTCTCATCTGCTCAGTTTACAAAGTGGGAATTATCACTGATGGCCCCTGTAAACATCACCATTAAGAGATGCAGCTCACTAAATCCTGCAACTTACTTGCCAAGTGTGCCTGGACAGGCACAAAGGGTGGAGGATGAGAATGATGGTGAAGGAGGATTTAGTGCAGATACTGATACGCATGATTGTATGTAATACCTGAACCAAACTTTTACAGCGAGACCTGACGTCAGTGACAACCCACTGGAAGGAGTAGACTTTACCTTCTACACTGACGGTAGTTGCCACAGACAGACAGAATCGGGAGACTTGTGCACCGGATATGCAGTTGTAGATGTCAAAGGTATCATAGAAGCTGAACCCCTTGGCTCACCACACTCAGCACAAGTCGCTGAGCTGGTCACCCTGACCAGAGCATGTGAGTTGGCCAAAGGTAAGTCAGCTAATATATACACAGACTCTAGGTACGCCTTTGGAATGGTGCATGATTTTGGGGCCCTGTGGCGCCTCAGAAATTTCATGACGGCAGCTGGCACACCTGTAGCGCATGCGTCCCACATCAAAAGGCTTCTGACAGCAATACAGGAACCAGACAGAGTGGCTGTTATCAAGTGTAAAGCACACACTTGCAACCAAGACCCAATCTCACTTGGTAACAGCCAGGCAGACGAAGCTGCTAAATCAGCAGCAAGCACAACCATAAAAATTAACATCACATCACTGATTACATTTGAAACAGTTAACATGCAACAGTTAATTGAAATGCAAAATTTGTGTTCCCTACAGGAAAAGGCAGTCTGGAAGGCGAAGGGATATGGTCAGGAGTCCTCAGGACTTTGGACAGATGGACACGGTAAACCAGTGGCCCCCAGAACATATCTTCCAAGTCTAGCTGAGGCGGCACACGGTCTGACTCATCTGGGCAAGGAGGGTATGTGCAAGCTGGTAAGAGCCTGGAGTGCACCAGGATTCTCTTCTCATGCAGGTAAGAAAGCAATGACATGTCTTACTTGCTTGAGGAAGAATATTGGTAAGCCATCCCATATCCCTCCTACAGACGGACCTTTTCAGGTAATACAAATCGACTTCATACAGTTACCACCCTGTAGGAATTTGAAATATGTGTTAGTATGTACTGATGTGTTTTCCAACTGGGTAGAAGCATTCCCCGCTGCCACAAATACTGCTGTGTTCACTGCAAAGAAAATCGTGCAGGAATTTGTGTGTAGATATGGTATCCATAGAATGATTGAAAGTGATAGGGGTACCCATTTTACAGGTGAAGTCTTTCAGGTCATGTGCAAACTGATGGGAATTAATAGCAAGCTGCATACTCCGTACCGACCACAGGTGAGTACGAAGGTGGAGAGAATGAACAGCACTATTAAGAATAAGCTGAGCAAAGTGATGGCTGAAACTGGATTGCTGTGGCCAGAAGCTTTGCCACTAGTGTTGTACAGCATCAGTACCACTCCCATGTCACCGCTTAACTTATCACCCTTTGAAATTCTTTTTGGTCGACAACCCTATGTAATGATAGACCCCCAGGATGATTTGAAATGCAATAACGAAATAACTGTTTAATATTTGGTTAGGATGAGCCGGCAGCTGAGAAATCAACAAAGAAATCTAAAGCTGATGATTCCTCACCTACCGAACAGTAATTGTCATGACATTGAGCCTGGGGATTATGTGATGATACAAAATTTTCTACGCTCAGGTTGCCTCATTGACAGGTGGGAAGGACCGTACCAAGTCTTGTTAACCAGCACAACAGCACTAAAAGTCGCCGAAAGAGAGACTTGGGTCCACTCGTCCCACTGCAAGAAGGTTGCTGACCTGGAGAAAACTTGTGACAAAGAGCAAGGCGAAGAGAACCTCGTATCACTAGAGTGTTTGTTCCGGGAAAGTTGAGATGCAGGACTGTTGAAATGGCACATGAGTGCGGAGAGCAACAAGATCAAAGGCGGTTGTCGTACCAGTTTTCTTTTTTCACCTCCCACTGTCTTTTTCTCTTTCTCCCCCTTCTTATCTCCCTTCTTCTTCCCTTAATGAAATGGATCTACCCCAAGAGACTGCGTTTCGGGTTCTGCTAGTAATTCTGTATTAGCTCAGGACAATTTGTTTTGGTGAGGGTCCCAGAGAAGTCGAGCAAGGATCTGGAATGGGTTCTGATGGCAAGTACGGATTTGTAGGATCTCAGGAGCAGCACATCACTCGAGTAAAGGCTGGTATCAGTAAGCGCTCTGGTAGTCATGGAGCTCGGAGGCAATGTGAGGGGTTATTGTCTGACGAATATTGTATTTGTAGATATTGCGAGAACATAGTCGAAGATGGTTGCATCCAGAGATGTCAGTCCAATATTAATATTGACATGGACCGACATCCGTTGAGTGATTACCACTCATTAGTGGGAAAGGTCTTAAACCAGACAGAATGTTGGGTGTGCTCACAGGTACCTCAAGGACAGAGTAAGTCAGGATTAGTACCATACCCTTTAGCAATAGATGAGGTACTCAAATTACGGGGTGGGAGACCGGTGGACAAGAAATTCAATATATCTAGGCCCCCTAGCTTGAAGCTCCACCAGTACAACGTAGATAGGTCCCTTTTGTGTTTTAATATTTCCAATTTCCGAAAACCAGGAAATTGGGAAGTGACTTGGAATAACCAGACAATGACCTTTTCACACAGAGCTGATAGGATTCCTATCGACTCTGAACTTGTACGCAAGATAACCAACAGTTGAAAGTATTTTCGGTACCGGTATACACGTGGAAGCAAAACCATGTGGGTTGGAAAGGTATCGCAGGGGTATTGTGCCCATATCATCCAGCCCGATACTTGTACTGAGCAAATGAGAGAATTAGGGATTGGTTTCTTCACCTGGAAAATTTGCAATATGGTGATGTTACATTTTGTCCCCTATGTTCTCCCAGATGATGCCTATTTCATATGTGGGAAGAAAGCATACAAGTGGCTTACTCCGAGCTCTGAGGGATTGTGTTATATTGGGAGAGTACTACCAGAGGTCATGACCATAACCCATGATAAAATGAAAGACGTTCACCGCAGCGCTCAGACTCCTTATACTCATACCCACTATGAACACATCATCAAGAGACACCTCAAAGATAGGGCAGAGCACGCATCCTCTGATTTGATCCATGAATCCACCGGGATTCAGTTCCTTCTCGCATTCGATATCACCCGTACTGCCAGAGGAACTATAAATTATAGGTACATCCATGCGCTAGCAAACTTGATAGATAGAAACACTGAGATGTATGATGACACCTTCAGGTATACAGGAAGGGAGTTACAAGCTTACAAGAAAGAGCTGATCCAGCACAGAATGGTCCTTAATTACGTTACAGCTGTGACGGGTGGGTACTGTGTTACCCTGGCAATTCAATATGGCGTGAAGTGTTGTACGTATATCACGAATAGCACTGACGACCCCATGGAGATCCTCGATCAAAAGATGGATGAGATCTTACAGTTGAAGTGGGAGTTCAGGAGGAAGCCCAGCCTTACCTTGTCGGCCGTGGGTAATGAAGGGACTGGCTGGGTCTCATGGTTGAACCCACGCAAATGGTTCTCAGCGTTAGGCGAGTGGGCACAGAAAGTTCTTATGAGTGTGGGGAAGTTTCTCCATTGTATCCTGGGAGTCATCATAATTATTGGTCTGATATTCAGGTGTGTTTGAATTCTAATGCGGTGCAAACATGGCACAAATTTGATGAGTCTAAGGAGCGAGGGTGTTGTCACAGCAGCAGATTTGGTTTATGACCCATCAATAGAAACAGTGTTATGATAAGGATTGCAAATGAATTTCATGGCCTGTTTCTTTCACCATTTTTTCCCCTTTACCCAGAAAACATCCAACCGGAAAAGACATCAACCCTACCCAATGTTTATGTGAATGTATTTTTATATATATGTGTCTTATCTTCATCTCTGCAACCCTCAGTTAATGGCACACATAGTCGACAGGTGTTATACACATATAGTAGCATTCACATATGTTCCCCCTCCATGTATCATCAACTAAATGTGCTCCCCGTTTGTTGGAATAAGAAGCCGAAAAGAGCTCGGTAGTGTTTGTTTGCCCATTTACAGACCCTTAATATGGGATGAGAAGGATTTATTGTATACTTTGCAATACCTCGAAGCTTACTTAGAACATATACGGCATGATGACACATGCCCCTCAGACATTGATTCATACATACATGCTTTTACTATCCCACTAGGCTATACATTTCCCACCTACAACTCTCCCCCGATCATCCAAGCTGTGTATATATTGTATAGGTAATATTTTTAGTTTATTAGTTAAGAGTGGCAGTTATTGATGACTGCCAAAGGGTGGACTGTCAAAGTCGGAAAATATTACAGTACACACATCACGGACAAACTCCACACAGATGGCCTCCATGCGCGTACTTGTTCTGCCGTGCGTGCGCATATTCGCAAGTTGCGTATGACCGCTCACGCGGTCCTGCGTATTAGCGCATGGTATGAGTAATTACGGTAGCATTGGTACTCGCATGGAAAAGCCACAAAGACATATCTCATATTTAATCCACATAGTGCACAATGTACACATAGCCCACACACACACCAGCAAGTTATACTTGTTTAAAAGGTACAACAACAAAGGGATTCACCTTTACAGGATATGAGGGGACAGCATTAGGTTATAAGGTGGTGTTTGGTATCCAACTGTAGGGTATTTTAAGAGCAACATTCCGGTAGCAGTTTGCAGAAGATAGCACACTCCTGTGCATAGTTATGCGCAGGAATAGGATATTAATATTATACTGTGTTTACTGTACTTTGATATTCGGCGGGAACCCAGTGGAGACCAACTGCAAGTACACCTGGAACAGACATCGCCCACCTATTCAAACCAACCTATGACCCCTCCTGTACTGTAAATGACCAGCCCTTTGACCTATGGATGGAGAGGTTACAGTTTCCATTGTATTGTGTTTTTACCAACTGTATAAAAGCCAAAGCTGCCTAGCCGGTTACTCTCTCTCTGAAGTTCATCTTGCCTGATTGATCTGAGCACCGGACCGTGTGGCGCTGGCGAAACCAAACGTATGTACCATTGTATTGTAGACTCTTTTCTGTTATTGTAATTGTATATTTGTTGTAACCCCCTTTTATCAATTATATGTTGGCGGGTCGGATCCCAACAGCTTAATTACAATTGGTGTCGTGTCTCTTTTCCTGCTAAGGTTATAAGTGTATTTCAGGCACACGTGTAGCTGTATAGTGCTCATGGCGTGTCGGTGTATGTGTATGCACCGCATGTACTTTGTACGTCCGTCGCGGCGTGTGTACGCAAAGTGCGTACACGGTACAGGGCTTTGTACGCTAACTGAGTAAAAAGTACGTAGGTTAAGGATTGAATACAGCGGCCGCAGCGGCTTGATTTTAAAGTGTATTGAGTGTATTAAAGTATTGCTTTTAGTCCTGTAAGTAAATCAGCATTTACAGTTCTGTTAGGAAAATGTATTTCTTATTCATCCTCTATGGTTTCCACAAGTGGTGCTGGAAAACCACTAAACAAACGTTGACACACTCTGCATGACCATCTCACAGGCTTACACGCAGGCTGATCATCCTGTGCCTAGTACAGTCTCTGCTCACTCTACTCTGTGGGTCCTTCATGGCGCTTTTGCTGAAGAACTCTGCAAGGCTGCTACGTGGTCTACTGCCCACACGTTTCTTAGGTTCTATGCCTTTGATACGTTTGCCTCTCAGGATGCAACCATTGGCCGCAATGCCCTCCTTTCAGCTTAGGAGCGTTCCCTCCCTATTACAACTGCTTTGGGACATCCCAAGGTTAACCCTGTGGAGACCATGGACCCCGAAGAAGAAAAGAAAGAGTTATTTGTAAAACTTCCCTTCGGTAACTCTTTTTCTTCGATGTCCATGGGATCCACAGGGCACCCCCTGACGCACCTAGCTTCAATGGGTTACTTTTCCGGTCACCAGTTCACTTCTACTCTATGTGAGAGTGTGTTATCTAAAACTGAAGTCCCTGAGCATGGGGGCGGGGTATGAGGGGAGAGAAGCTCAGTGCATCTTGGGAGGCTCACAAGCTTTGCTGTTTGTGCCAATCCTAGTCTCCACCAGCCATACCCAACGGATCCCATGGACCTCAAAGAAAAAGAGTTAACTATAGTAAGTTTTACCATAACTCTTTCTTTTATTCTTCCTTACATATGTAAAATAGTGCTACACTTGATATTTCTCTGATATGAATTTCCTTTACATTAGCCTGATATTTTTATTATAATCAATATATTTGTAGACCATATCTGGTTTCTGTACTTGATTTCATTTTTATTGACTTTATATTTAACATATGGTTTAAGGGGCATTTTCTAACTCACTCGATGTCTTCTTTTTCCTCTCTAGTTTATAAAAGATACAGGGGCATAACTAATTAGCAGCTGGGCTCACCGCGCACTGGTTGCAGTGCCCGGAGCTATTCAATTAACGTCAGCAGTATGCCTGCATGCTGCATTTATCATGGGTTTTTGTTAGCAACCTCCTGGAACCTATGGGGTAACACATGTTAACCATAGGTTTACTGCGGGATTAAATTGTTTCAAATTGAATAGCTCTGGACGTTAAAGCTTGAGGCTATTCTCCCGCGGAAAGCTTGGTTGGAAATTGAATATGCCACACAGAATCCTCTGCAATCCTCGGCATGTATATAGCTTGGTGTTTGTATCTTGTGTTTATTGTATGTATAGCACTAAAATATGTAGTAAATAGTAGGGTATGAATAGACTAGAGGAGGGGGACCCAAACTGGTTTCTTGCCTGTGACCCCATGGGATCTTAACAGTTGGTGGCTCCAGAGGTGGGGCTGCGCAGTCCTAAAATCAAATAGGGGAGCCACACCTACTGCCACCCATAAACACTACCAAACATCGCTGTCTGGGACTCACTGGCAGTTGGTGGGCTCCCCATTTGAATTTTGGACTGTGCTGCAGCCCCACCTCTGGGGCCACGATTGGATCTTAATCTATCTCTGTTCAAAGGATGCTCCAGGCAGCACTGCTGCAGCATTACTGGCAGCCTGCTAGCCAGGAGCAAGGGCCGGTGCGCAACAATATTGGCGCCCACATTGCCCTGGGCTCTGTGTTTACGACACTGCTCGCAAACCCCAAGTTACAGCCCTGAAATTCATTGTAACTTGTGTCAAGTGATTCCTTAGGTGTCTAATACAGTATCTTCTATTGCTTTGGGAAGGTCCTACTGTTTAGGTAGTGTGCATGAAGGCCTTGATTCAAATACAAAGCATAGCAATTATCATGTTAAAAAATCTTAGTTATAAGGGAAACAGGCAAAGCTATTATCAAGTTTACATTGCTGAGTGATTTCTAGGGCAGGACTGACAATACTGTACTATTTTCAGTGGCGGATCCAGGGGGGGGGGCACTCGGGCCCGTGCCCCCCCTGTCATTTGTGGCCTTCTGTCCGTCCCCCCCCCCCCCGGCGCCGCACAGGGAGATGACGGGCGCCCGCTGAGATTGTGTTACCAGCGGGCGCCCGTCTCCCTGCACAGCGGCAGCCGGAGGCAGGAGCTCAGTACTGAGCTCCGGCTTCCGGCGCTGTCACTGTGCGCCGTGCGCTATGGGAGAGACGTCAGTCATGACGTCTCTCTCATAGTGCTGACTGAGGAGCGGACACCCAGGGAGGAGGAGTACTGCAGCGGCCTGGAAGCGGGAATGGGGCTCAGTAAGTATGATGTTTTTTTCTTCCTTAATGCAGCGGGGGCATCTACTGGGGGCAAACTACGGGGAGGACATTACTACTGGGGGCATCAACAAGGGGCATTACTACTGGGGGGGGGGCATTACTACTGGGGGCATTATAACTGGGGGGCATCTACTGGGGGCATCACTACTGAGGGGTCATCTATTGGGGCAGCTACTGGGGGACATTTTTACTGGGGGGCATTACTACTGGGGGGTCATCTATTGGGGTAAACTCGTAGGGGGCATTATTACTGGGGGGTCATCTATTGGGGGCAGCTACTGGGGGCCATCTACTGGGGGCATTATTACTGGGGGGCATCTACTGGGGGCATTACTACTGGGGGGTCATCTATTGGGGGCAGCTACTGGGGGACATTTTTACTGGGGGCATTATTACTGGGGGGCATCTACTGGGGGCATTACTACTGGGGGTCATCTATTGGGGGCAAACTCCTAGGGGGCATTACTACTGGGGGCAAACTACTGGAGGACATTATTACTGGGGGGCATCTACTGGGGCAAACTGCTGGGGGACATTATTACTTGGGGGCATCTACTGGGGGCAAACTACTGGGGGACATTATTACTGGGGGGCATCTACTGGGGGCAAACTGCTGGGGGACATTATTACTGGGTGGCATCTACTGGGGGCTAACTACTGGGGGACATTATTACTGGGGGCCAACTACAAAGGTGCTAACTACTGGCGGCGTAACTACAGGGGCATTACTACTGGTGGCTTAACTACAGGGGCATTACTACTTAGGGGCTAAACTACAGGGGGGCCAAACTACTGGGGGCATAACTACCGGGGCCAAACTACTGGGGGATAACTACAGGGGCCAAACTACTGGGGACATTACTACTGGAGGCTAAACTACAAGGGGGGCATAACTACAGGGGCTAAACTACAATGGGGCAAACTACAGGGGGGCATTACTACTGGTGGCTAAACTACTGGGGGCATCACCACTGGGAGGCTAAACTAAAGGGGGGGTAAACTACTGGGGTCATAACTGCAGGGGCATTACCACTGGGGCATAATGACTGGGGGCATTACTACAGGCAACATTACTACTGGGGGCAATACGGGCATTGCATAAGGGGCACCACTACTATGGGGTCTATATAAGGGGCACTACCAGTACAGTGGACATTGCATAACGAGCGCTACAACTGTGGGCATTGTATAAGAAGCGCCACCTCACATGCACCGAAGCCGCACGCAAATGTACTTGCCCCTTCCATGGTGCCCCCCCCCCCCCCCCTATCATTTTCTTCTGGATCCGCCCCTGACTATTTTAATATAGTGAACAGATTGGAACATCAGTAGTGTACTTGGTGAGTGGAGAGAGAGTTTCCGCATCAAGGTGGATTTTTTTCTGAACCTCTGTCATTGGGGCATGTGTAAATATATCTGTATGTAAGTCATGATAGAAACAATGGGCCTAATTCAGAACTGATCGCAGCAGCAAATTTGTCAGCTAATGGACAAAACCATGTGCACTGCAGGGGGGGGGGGGCAGATATAACATGTGCAGAGAGAGTTAGATTTGGGTGGGGTGTGTTCAAACTGAAATCTAAATTGCAGTGTAAAAATAAAGCAGCCAGTATTTACCCTGCACAGAAACAATATAATCCACCCAAATCTACTGTAACTCTCTCTGCACATGTTATATCTGCCCCCCCCCTGCAGTGCACATGGTTTTGGGGGTCATTCCGAGTTGATCGCTCGCTAGCTAGTTTTAGCAGCCGTGCAAACGCTTTGCCGCCGCCCACTGGGGAGTGTATTTTATCTTAGCAGAAGTGTGAACGCATGTGCAGCCGAGCTCTGCAAAAACAGTTTGTGCAGTTTCTGAGTAGCTCTGAACCTACTCAGCGCTTGCGATCACTTCAGCCTATTCATGTCCGGATTTGACCTCATACACCCGCCCAGCGAACGCCCAGCCACGCCTGCGTTTTTTCAGACATGCCTGCGTTTTTGCAAACCCTCCCTGAAAACGGTCAGTTGACACCCAGAAACGCCCCCTTTCTGTCAATCTTCTTGCGGCCGTCAGTGCGACTGAAAACTTTGCTAGAACCTGTGCACAACCACAACGGGCTTTGTACCCGTACGTCGCACATGCGCATTGAGGGGCATACGCATGCGCAGAAATGCCGTTTTTTTAGCCTGATCACTGCACTGTGAACATCGGCAGCTAGCGATCAACTCGGAATGATCCCCCATTATCCATTAGCTAAAAAAAATTGCTGCTGCGATCAGATGTGAATTAGGCCCAGTGTCTGGGGTGCTTGTGAGCACGTAGGGCCTATTTTGCAGAGTGTGACTGCTTTATTAATAATTCCCATGCAGCTTTCTGCTTCCTTCTTTGCCCCTGCTTAGCTCTCAGCTGTGAGATACGTTCTATGAATCAGATAATTAGTTATAGGTGCTTCAGTTTATATATTAACAGTTATTTATATTAGCGATGTGCGGGTTCAGATTTACTCAGTTCTTAACGTAAAAATTAACGCGAGTTCGGATTTATAATATTGGCTATCCAAAACACGTGACATCCGAGACCCAATAAGATGCCATCTTGGGATCTGGGTAATTCAAGGTAATTCGGATAAATACGAACCCACACATCTCTAATTTATATAGTGCTCACGTATTCCATTGTGCTTTATAGAGAATAGTCATTGATATCAGTTAGACATCACCAGTTAGCCTACATCAGGCCTGGCCAACCTGTGGCTCTCCAGCTGTTGTGAAACTACACATCCCAGCATGCACTGCCACAGTTTTAGCATTTCCTAATAGCAAAAGTGTAGAAGGGCATGCTGGGACTTGTAGTTTCACAACATCTGGAAAGCCACAGGTTGGCCAGGCCTGGCCTACATGTATACACTGCCTGCAGTTACACTGAGATGTATGTGTGAGTCGGCCCACCTATGACATCGGCGCAGCAGCTTTCTGATGTGTTAATAGAGGGCCGATTGACAGCTCAATGTTACTTTGATGATTACCCAGGAAAAGAAGGGCCAATACTAATGCTACCGCAAACAAGTGAGAAGCTTGTCCTTTACTAACAGGGAGAGTGTAGAGTGCTGCGGGCCCAATTCACACCTGATCGCTAGGCTGCGTTTTCTCACAGCCTGCGATCAGATCTGAACTGCGTATGCAGGCGCGTCAGACTGCAGCAACAGGGATCGCCGAGCAGCGAGGGGATGGTGCAAAGAAATCGATCGCACGGGCGATCGCAAAGAGATTGACAGGAAGAAGGCGTTTGTGGGTGGCAACTGACTATTTTCTGGGAGTGGTTGGAAAAACACAGGCGTGTCCATGCGTTTGCAGGGAGAGTTCCTGACGTCGATTCCGGCTTCGGACAGGCTGATATGATTGCAGCGGATGAGTAAGTCCTGGGCTACTCAGAGACTGCACATAATCTGTTTGTACAGCTCTGCTACATATGTCTGAATGACCCCCTGTGTTCCCTCTGTATATCACTTCTTCTAAAGCTTCACTCTCGGTTACTACCTGAGAACTGGGTAACAAGGAGAAAAGTACACTAGTAGGAATGATTCCACGAGACAAATAGCTCCCCCTACTGACAGCTGAAGGAAACTTAAGTGTTGTAATATGAAGGAATCATTATTTACTATTGCTACAAAAGGAGGCACAGGGGGGGATAGAAAAGTACAGTAGATAAAGGGGATTGAAAGAAGGGAAGGATTGTCAGAGGGAGATAGAGATAAAGGGGGTCATTCTGACCTGATCGCTCGCTGCAGTTTATCGCAGCGCAGCGATCAGGTCAGAACGGCTGTCGTTGCCTAGCGATCGCCTCTGCCTGATTGACGGGCAGAGGTGGTCGCTGGGTGGGAGGGGGCGGCATAGTGGCGTTTGGCTGCCGTTTTGTGGGCGCGATCCGGCCAACGCGGGCATGGCCGGACCGTGCGGGGAGCGGGCAGCAGCGGCTGCGTGACGTCACACGCAGCCGCTGCAAGCCAGGCAATGACGAGTAGCTCGGCCAGCACGCAAAAGCTGTGCTGGCCGGGAGGTACTCCTGAAGTACAAAAGCATCGCCACTGTGCAATGCTTTTGTACTTCAGCGATGGGGCAGAGACTGACATGCGGGGTGGGCTAGCCCTGTGCTGGGCGTCCCCCCCGCAGGTCTGTGTTCCTGATCGTAGCTGTGCTAAATTTAGCACAGCTGCGACCAACTTGGAATGACCCCCATAGGGCCTAATTAAAGGTTGATTGCAAATCAACATTTTCCTCTAATGGGCAAAACCATGTGCACTGCATGGGGGGCAGATGTAACATATGCAGAGAGAGTTAGATTTGGATGTGGTGTGTTCAAACTGAAATCTAAATTGCAGTGTAAAAATAAAGCAGCCAGTATTTACCCTGCACAGAAACAAAATAACCCACCCAAATCTAACTCTCTCTGAACATGTTATATCTGCCACACCTGCACTGCACATGGTTTTGCACATTAGAGGAAAATGTTGTTTGCAATCAACCTTGAATTAGGCCCATAGAGGCCTATTATCATTAAATATTTGCGGCATTTCACCCGAAAACACCTTTTTTTTGGAGTGGGATACTGACATTTATAGAGGAGCACCCTAATGTACCATGGAGGGACCTCAGAAGAGATCTCCAATATCTGCTGTAGCCCATCCATTTCCGATAGCAACCCCCATAGCATACCAGAGTCTGCCCCCACCACTAACCATATCTGAAGATGCAGTTAGATGCTGTAGTCTATGGGTTACTTAAATTACGCAAAGCTTCCCCACCAGTGGCCAGTGCACATGTGTGGTCAGTACAGTGTGCATAAGAGTCCCGATAGAGGAGGTGCTGCAATCACTTCTCTCCTGACACATCTTCAGAATGGGATTTTTCTGAGCCCCTGTCCTTGCATGTGATCATTGATGCATCTGGATGGTAATAAGGGGGAGACAGGGGCGGAACTGTCGGCGTCAATGGAGTCTGCTGCCACCGGGCTCCTGACCTGAAGGAGGCACCTCTCCTCCACTGTCCCCCCACTGCTCTCTGATCCATCGCCGCTGCTGTATTTTTTTTTTCAGGACGATGAGCAGAGCTGTGTCTCGGTAACCCCGCAGCTGCCTCCTCGTATCTCCAGGGAGCCGTCTCTGGCTGCAGCTAGGGGGAGCTCCAGCATGCAGCCCCTCCCAGGCCCTTCGAGCTGGCCGCGTAAAGCACTCCCTAACTCTGCCTCAGTCCAGGCTGATAGTACAGGTAGGCACTGGCAACACCTGCCTCAAGGTGCACTGTGTATGTGTGTGTGTGTGTGTGTGGGGGGGGGGGGGGGGGGGGTGCATGTAGGGAGTGGTTGGTGCTGGGGGTGACTTTAATAAATGCTGGCAGCACTGTGTTTATGTGTTTGTTTAAGTGAAAGAAGCATCTGTGTTAAAAGGCAAGTGTGTAGGTGAAAGAGGTGTGTGTAAGTGAGAGGCGTGTGTGTGTGTGTGAGTAAGCGAAAGATGCATGTGTGTATTAAGAGACGTGTGTGTGTGTACGTGAAAGAGGTTGTGTGTGTGTGTGTGTGTGTGTGTGTGTGTGTGTGTGTGTGTGTGTGTGTAAGCGAAAGAGGCGTGTGTGTGTGTGTATTTAAGCGAAAGAGGCATGCATGTGCTTAAGCAAAAGAGGCATGTGTGTAGGTGAGGGAGCACTGGAGATGTGCTATAAAGGTATGCTGGTGTCTATTTCATTGAGATAACTTATATGTAGGGGTACAGGTGGCAGCAACATTTCATGCCTCCGGGCGACTTGGGCGAACTTATGCCACTGAGGGGAGATGTACAGTACTAAGCAGTGAAAAGAGTGGAGAAGTGAGCCAGTGGAGAAGTTACTAAGGGCAACCAATCAGCTGCTCTGTATAATTTTATAGTATGCAACTTATAAATGTTACTTCAATGCTGATTGATTGCCATGGGTCAATACTCCACTGGCTCACTTCTCCACACTTTTCACTGCTTAGTACTGTACATCTCTATGGGGGACATTTACTAAGCAGTGATAAGTGCGGAGAAGTCAGCCAGTGGAGAAGTTGCCCACTCAGCACTGAAGTAACATCTATAATTTGCATACTATAAAATGATACAGAGCTGCTGATTGGTTGATGGGGCAATTTCTCCACTGGCTTACTTCTCCGCTCTTATCACTGCTTATTAAATGTCCCCCAATATGCCTTATTGCCGCAAAGAGTAATTATACAACTATGGGGTCTGAAGGAAAGGACAGAGCTGGAAGAGACAGAGTAAGAGGGGGAGTAAGGAGAAGAGATGAAGCCAAAGGATGAAGACAAAGGATGAAAATAAGAGACAGGAGGAAAGACAGAGTAAAAAC